>NW_004524653.1:8190397-8191976 GCF_000260255.1 Octodon degus
CAGTGTTCCCTGCTTTACCTCCCTGTGAGCTTCTGCGCATGGCGCATCGTTCTAAAAACAATCTGTTGTATCAGATCCTGCTATCACTGCTGAAGGCTGCGGAAAAGGACAGGAAGGCTGGCATCTCTTGTCGCAGACATAGCTGGTAGGTGGCAGAGCCAGCAATGTGGAAACTTCGTCTAGTTGCAAAACCTGTGCATGAATCTCAGCCCCAGTTGCCTGGGGGGGGGGGGGACTGGGTTTTGTCATTCCCCCCCACCCCCCACCCCTCGGGGAGCCTGGGTAAAGGCAGAGAGGGCCTCTATCCTGGAAGCTGCTCTGTGCGGGGCATAGGAAGGTTGCATTTCCTAGGATAAGCAGCAGGTGGCAGTGTTGGCAGATAGAGGTGTGGGCGCAAAGCAGCTCCCGGACCTTAATGAGGGGCCTTGGGTCTCTGGACAGGAGCTGGGCGGAACCTACCAAGATTTAAAATGTATGTCTTTTGACTCTGTACTTTCACCGCTGGGAACTGATCCTACAGACATACGTGCATGTGTCTGCAGGTGCACAATGGTAGCCATTGTCACACCGCTTGTGAAGGCACAGCTAGAAACCCACAGCAGGGAAAGAAACTCCCAACCTGCTAGATGTCAGAGATGCCAGAGTTTACACTCTCTAAAATCGAGGAGTGAACTGTAGGACCAACAGGTGAGAGTGGGAAACATGTATTGAGAGAGAGAAAGCTTCTGTCTAAGAGGGGCAGAAGGAGACCTAGAAGAGGGGTTGTCCAGCAAGGCGGAGGGTGGGGCAGGGTCCAGGTGGGATGCAACTATAAGCATCCAATAAGATTACATTTGTATAGGTAATATGGATCCAGTGGAAACGCCTAAGATGGGTGTGAGGCGGGACAAGTCTATGGTGAACCAATAAGATTTTAACACGTATAATCACTTAGATATTGAAAACGGGGTTCAAGTGGGGAATCAGGTCAGGTAGCAAGCACATGGGGGGCCCAGGACTTTCCTGGATGGGGTGGAGTAAGGGGGTTTGGTCCTCCACCAGCCAGGCGCTTAATGCCTAATTTGAATGTCAGTCTCTGCAGCTCAAGGGCAAGTGTGTGGGTGACTAGTTTCTCTTTTTCTTGAAGCCTCCAGTGGCTGTGCCTCCGGCCACAGTGGACTCTGTCCTGACCTTTTCAGGGTCCAGCCCCATCTGATTGCGAGCACACCTGTGACCTGTTTCTCCACTAGAGCAGCGTTACCTAAGCGGCTTACACTTGCAGTCTTATTGGTTGATCATAGTTTTGTCCCACGTTGTGCCCATCTTGTGATTTTGTTCTCTAAAACTTCCTTCGAGAAGTAGGCTCATTGGCAGCCCACTCGGGCCCCCTCCTGCCTCTCTCAGGGGCTGTCTCTCCCTCAAAATTTTCTCCTCTTAATCTCTGTTATTCCTTAGAATTCACTCTTTGATTTTGAGGAACTCAGCCTGTCTGACATCTAGCAGGTTGGGAGTTATGTTTCTCATATCATTTGGAGGTCACCCTAGGAAAAGCCGGGTGTGTTGTCACATACATGGAATCCCAGAACATGGGAGGCTGAGG
>NW_004524653.1:8193191-8200010 GCF_000260255.1 Octodon degus
AACAAGCAAGATGACATGAAAGGGCTTCACAAGTCAGGTGTCCTTTCTTTAGATCCTCGTTCGCCTCTTCCTCCGAGTGCCAGTCAGAAACCCCAAGACCTTCTGGGAGGCCAGGACTGGGCAGCGTTGGGCTGGAGGTGGAGCTGGACCCTCTACTTTCTGTTCTGTCTCCACAGGGGACAAGGACCATGTGTGCGCCGTCAGAGGCCGCTTGTGGAAGCTGCTGTCCCCGGCCAGGCTGGCCTCCAGGGCGCTGCGGAGCAGCTGGCTGGAGAGTTACCTGCTGCACCTGGAGGAGATGGGGGTGTCCCCGGAGATGCAGGCTCGGGTGCTGGTGCAGCAGCTCTGGGCCACACAGGTGGGCGCGGTGTGGGAGAGGCGCACGCACTGTGGATGTGCGGAGTGTGTGTGCGTGTGCGTACCAGTGTGTGGGCAGGCACGTATGCAGGGGACTGTGGGTGCATGTGTGAGCACATGTGTGTCCCATGCATGCAGGCATGAGGGGGCACGCACGGGAATGTGGCTGTTTAATTGTCAGACAGCATCGTGGAATTATTTATTTTAGTCTGGGAAAATGTCAAACTCATAGACAAGCTTTTATTTTTTTCATGAGCTCCTGTATATGCGGTGCTGTGATGCCCAGAATTGTGATGAGCCAGGTCCTCACCGCCTCCACACTTTGCCCTTCCGTCTCCCTCTGCTCCCCTCCCCCAGCGCATTCCCTCTGAAAGCTTCACATGCCCTTTTCTCTCTCTCCCACCTACTGTGATTACTTGATTGGGTCATTCCCAAGAAAGTTGCAGACATCCTGGCTTTTTACCCCTAATCGCTTTATGGTCATCCCCAGGAGTTAGAGCCACCTCTCCCACCACCACGGGCACTCCCCCATCTGGGACAGCTAACCCAGACCCAGGCTCGTTGTCCTGTGCAGTCCATATTCCACTTTTGCCGGCTGTCCCAGGAAGATCCTTTGGGACTCTTCCCAGCCCAGTGTGCAGTTCGGGATCACAGGAAGCATTCCTTCAGCCACTCCACCTCTTTAGTTTTCTTTAATCTTGCAGTTTCTCTTCTTTTCATTGTCTTTCATGACCTTGACATTTCTGAAATGTGCACATCAGTGGTTTTGAAGAATAGTGGAAAAGTTCTGCTGAGTGCTTCCCGTAGAGCTCAGAGGTGCTGCTTCCTATTGCTGTCACTGTAATTGGAGTGAGCAGGGGGCAGATATCAAGGAGACAGACCCAAGGCAGGGCTAGGTGCTGAAGCGCAGGCTATAAGCAGGGCTGGGAACCAAGAAGTCCTCTCTGGGGCAGACATGTTTGAACTGTTCCCTGGATCAAAAGAAAGCTAGAGTCAGGGACTTGTGGAAGCTACAGGGGCAGAGCATTCCGGGTAGCAGCAAGCGCAAAGGCCCTGGACCTCGCCAGGTGCTGGGGCTGGTGTGGCTGACACAGGCCGGGCAGGGAGTGGAGCTGAGGGAAGCCCTCACAGGCAGCCTCGCCGGTCCCAGTAGTTGAGGCCTTGAGATTTTCCTCTGGGTGAGGCGGGAGCCCTTTGAGAGACTGAGTCCAGGAGGGGAGGGAGCAGGGGCGCCAGTGAGGAGACGGGTGTTGGGGTCCACGGCAGCCTTGGTGGGGAATGAGGAAGCGCATCAGGTTTGGAAACTTGGGTGACAGAGCCTGTGACCCTGGGAATGGCCCAGCTGTTGGAGTGAGAGGAAGGGCAGCTGCCCTCAGTCCTCCCCACCATCTCCTGCTCTGTCTCTTGGCCCCACTCTGGGCCCCACTCTGGGGCCGAGAGACAGAGGTCATTGCACAGGGTCATTCCTGCCCCATCAACTCGAGACTTATTTTTAGTTTCCTCTCAGAGCCATTAGATGTCCACCGGGCAGAGGCTGGCGAGGGGCAGGCAGGGTTTCAGCCACAGCCTTCCCTGCCCCCATTTAAGAGCATATTTATGGGCCAGGGAGACCTAACACCAGCTGTCCCCAGGGCCCCTGAGGCCGAACCAGGCACTGGCTGGGGCCTTGAGTCAGAGTCTAGGGATCGGGACATCCTCTGAATGCAGTTGATGGCAGCAGGCTGTGCTCAGGCAGATGACATCCCTTGGAATGAGGGCCCAGAGAGTGGGACCCAAGGCAGTGCAGTCCAGGGACCTGGGGACCAGCTCCGACCCACCTGCCTGGAATTGAAGTTCCCTTGCCACTTCCGGGCAGTCGGTCACTTGGCCCCTCGGTGCCTCAGTTTACCTCACCCAGCACCTTCCCAGGGTGTGGTGGCGAGCGTGAAAGGAAGATACAGACCCATGCAGGACAGGAGGCAGGGGCTCCTCGGATGTCCACCAGCTCCCGCCCAGGGCCTGCATGTGGCACCAGCTCCCGCCCAGGGCCTGCTTGTGCCAGTCTCCCTTCCAGGAGCCGGAGCCAGAGCGGGGAGCAGAACTGACCCAGGGGCCTGCGCTTCAGAGCTGGCGTACAAGTGGGTGTCTTGGTTACTTTTCTCTCATTGCTGGGACAAAGTATCTGACACCCAAAATTAAGGAAAAAAGGTTTATTCACTCACAGTTCGTAGAAGATTCAGTCCATACTAAGCTGGCTCCAAGGCAGAGTGGCACATGGCAGAGGGCAGCAGTTCATGGCGGCAGAAAACAGCAAAACAGCAAGAGCAAAGGGGCAGGAGCAGCGGCAACAATGGCTGCAGAAAGCAAGTCTGTCTCCCTTATGTTGCATTCAGGCTATCTGCCCCAGGCTGGGTGTAGCACTCACCCATAATCCCAGCAGCACTCACACCCATAATCCCAGTGGACCATGAGGTAATCACAAACTATAGAAGTCCGCCCCATGACTGCATGAGGCTTTGGGGGGACAACTAAACACAAACTGTAACAGTGGGCGAAGACAAGAACTAATGGGTGAGTAAGCAGATGAAATCATTGGAGGGAATATATTCTGGGGGGAAGGGGGAAGACAGAAGAGTGTGGGAGGGATGAAGGAAGGGCTGGTTCAGATAGGGAAGCCAAGGAAGGCCTCACTGGACAGTGGCATCTGGGGGGAAGCAGGCCGTGCAGCTTCCAGAAGGTGGGCTCCCAAGCCGGGGGAGGGCAAGTGCAAAGGCCCTGTGGTTGGCATGAGGGCCAGCACAGAGAGGTGGCAGAGCCCAGACCACACAGCACCCTGTGGGATGGGAAGGGCTTTGGCTTTTATGCTTTATATGAAGCAGGTGCCCTTTGAGGGCTCTAAGCAGAGGCAAAGCATGACCTACCTTATGCTTCTGAGGGACCCTTCCTGCTCAGTGCTGACAGAAGACCCTAGTGGGAGGACGCGGAGGCAGTGAGGAGGGTGCTTCAGGGTCCACACCATGGAGAAGGTGCTGGAACAGGCTGGGGCCGAGGAGGGCTGAGGAGGTCAGATGCTGGGTGTGTATCAAGGTGGCACCACTAGGGTGGGACCCTGGAGAGAGTGATGAGGACTCCAGACTGAATGGCAGGAAGGATGAAGGTGCCACTGGTGGAGGAGCAAGTTTGAGGGAGGAGTCCGGGGGCTTGCTCTGGGCAAGTCCAGTTTGAAATGAAGATGGCGGCCACGTGGAGATGCAGAAGGGAGGGTGTGCATGCCCATGGAGAGATGGGGCTTGATGCCTCTGCGCTGGGGGAGGTCTTGGGGTGAAGGCAGAGGGATGGGGCCATGGCCTGGGGCTCCATGTTTTGAGGTTGGGCAAGACAGTAAAGGAGGCCAAGGAAGAGTAGCCAGGGAGCAAGATGGAGAGATGAGAGAGGCAGGGAGCGAGAAGCGGCCAGAGGCTGGGGGAGGCTGAGGAATGGTTGCAGGCGTCAGGGCAGAAGCGAGTAACAACTTCCAAGAATGTGGCACTTCCCGGGGCCAAGTGCCCTGGTGAGCTCTCAGTGACCATCATCTGGTGGCTCTGCGAAGCTGGAGCCCCAGGGCCTGGGACACAGAGGGATGGAGCAGCCCCCGAGGCCCCAGTGGCAGGAGGCTGGGAGCTGAGAGCCCTGGGCTGGGCTCTCGGGTGGGCAGGGGCAGAGGTGGACCAGGGCGCAGGGCTGGGCTGCAGGCAGGGCGAGGCGTGTTCCCGGAGGCCACCCAGCAGGCTCAGCATTGGCGCGGCCTCCTAAGCTCGGGCTGGTCCCTGGCCATGCAATGCCAGCTTCAGCCGTCGAGAGCGCCAGCCACCTCTCATTCCCTTCTTCCTGCCACGCTTCTGCCTCAGCCTCAGCCTGACCGAGTCCCAGAAGCTACTGCCCCAGGGGCTCCCTGAGGGTCGTGAGGGGCATGGGAGCGGCGAGCTGGGGTCGAGGAATGCTATCGCCCTGGCACCAGCCAGCTGTGTGACCTTCAGGAAGTCACATCGTCTTCTGGGTCTCAGTTTTGCCATCTGTGAAGAGGTTTTTTTTTTCCACTCTAGCATTTGATTTTGAAATAAAATTAGGTTGTAGAAGAGTTACAGAGATAGTATTGGAAATTCCCAGATTTCTGATATTCTGTAACCATGGTACAGTAATGAATATTACTATTAATTAAAACCCTTTGTTCAGATTTCCCAAGCTTTTCTCTTCCAGGATCCAGTCAGATATCACTATGCATTTTGGGTGTTTGTTTGTTTTAAATTGAGTTTATTTTTGGAGCAATTTTAAGTTCACATCAAATTCTAATGCGAAGTACAGGCATTTCCTTGTAGCCCCACTGTCATCAACAGGATCCCAGCCGGGCATGGTGGTGCACACCTATAATCCCAGCACTTGGGAGGCTGAGGCAGGAGGAGCCTTGTGAGTTCGAGACCAGCATGGACTACGAAGTGAGCTCGAGGCAGCCTGACCTGCATAGCAAGACCTTGTCTCAAAAACAAAGCGAAAAAAATCCCTGAGGGTGGTAAAATAGTTATAAATTATAAACCTACCTAATATGTCATTTTACCCGTGGGGCATTTTTCTCTTCCCTTAAAATATTTTTAAAACTCCAACTTCAAAGAGACAGAATCTGCACGCACCTGGACTTTGGCGGCCCATTCTCCTGTGCTGATCCTGGCTTCAGGTGGCTTCTCAGTGTGGTGGCCTTCGTGGCTCCTAGTGGTTCAGGTGGTTTGCCATTCCCAGCAGAAGAGGCTGGTCTTTCCCAAGAGGTCCGCATGAATCCCAAGTCCGACACTCACACCAGTCAGGGTTCCACATCCCCTCTGAGTGAACCATGTCACAGTCCCTGGAGTCAGATACCCACCCCTGACATCAGCAAGGGGTCAGCCCAGGACTGGCTGTGGGCTCCCATGAAGTAGGGCTCATTCTCTGGAGGAAAATGAGGTGTTGTCACCCCAAGATGAGCAAGAACAGCCAGGTGGGCACATGGACCACCCAGCATGTGGTGTGGCGCAGTGCACGCCCCCTGCAGGCAAGCCACACCCTTCCCAGAAGACACTGGGACCACGGTAGGTGCTGCTGGTGGTGGCTTTGGGTTGCAGTGGGAGGAAAGTGTCTTCCTGGTAAACTGAGGCAAGGCGCCACAGGAGAAAGCCCAACACCAGGCAGTGAGCTCAACATCCCCGGGAGGTGTGATCACACTCGTGTGCATGCACACCCACACGCCCGTCCTTGCAGTCAGGTCAAAGGCTGCCTTGTTCACTTCTCTAATTTGCACAGCTTCTTCTGCAAGCAGAGCTAACGGAGCACAGTGGGCTCCACACCTGCTAGGTAATTTATAAGCAGAGGCCCCGTCTGATCATCCGGGCAGGATGAAAGGGCCTCGGCGCTGAGCTACCTGCTACTGATTATCCATCAGCCGCGTGCCCGGGTCAGCCACGTGAGGAACAGTGAGTGGCCTCAATGTGGGAGGGTCTGAGGGATGCTGAGACCACCTTTGTGCCCAACCCCGAGGAGGGATGGTGGGAGGGGTCCACCCTGGAGTACCCTTCTGTGCCTGTACTGGTCTCAGCAGGCCCTGTGGCCCTGGAGAGTGGCTCTGCCGTCATCTCCATTGTCCTGAGGAGGATTCTGAGGCCCAGAGGACTGGCTTGTCCAGAGTCACAGAGTGGGGCATGGTGGTCTGAACCCTGCTTTGTCCAGGGCTCTTGCAGCCCATCTCCCAGGGTGTCTTGGAGCCTCCAGGCCCAGAGGGACACAGATGTTGACTGCGTGCCTCTTGGGGAGCCCCTGCGAGTTCTGGGCAGTGGGTCGTGGCTGGGAAGGACCACTCTTTCCTTTTCTGATGAGGATGTGTGCTTGCGGCAAGTATTGAGCGAGGGAACGCCGTACCTGCTTGGTGCTAAACGCCCATGAGCTAAAGATGGAGAATTCAGCTTAGCATTGCAGATGCTCCGGTGCGGGCGTGGGTGCGTGTTAGTAAGGACAGGACTGGGGGAGCAGTGAGTTATGTCCGGCCTTTTTGTGTGTGTGTTTGGAGATGGCATTCTCACTGTGCCATTCCTTGAACTCACTCTGTGGCTCAGGCTGGCCTCAAACTCAAGGTGATGCTTCTGCCTCAGCCTCCCGAGCCCTGGGATTACAGGCACCGGTGATGCCACACCCAGCACCCTTTTTATTTTGATACAATGTCTTGTGAATTTGCCAGTTTGAGCTCCAATTGCAATTCTCCTGCCTCAGCCTGCTGAGCTGCTAGTGTTGCAGGTGTGGGTCAGCACTCGGGCTTCCAGCATTTCCTGATAGCCTTGTGATTTTCTTCTGTGGTTAAGATGTTGTTTTAGTTCAGATTTTTGTTTGATTCAGCACTGTACCATGAGCGTTTCTCAGGCCACTGCAGATCACTGTGAGAATGATTCAGTGCCTTGCTGTTTTACTTAAAAATAGGACATCCAGGGG
>NW_004524653.1:8200936-8201474 GCF_000260255.1 Octodon degus
TGCTGTGTAACAAACATTCACTAAAGCTCAGTAGCCTCTTATCATTTAGCCTTCATTTAACTCACAGATCTGTGGTCTGGCTGATCTGAGTAGGGTCCTGCTGGGCTACTCAGCTCTGCCCCAAGTGTCCCTCATCCCCTCCTAGACCGCCTGGCTCAGTGGGCAAGTGGAAACACTTGAGGTTTCTTAAGCCTTGGTTTAGAATGTTGTTCTGTGTATCCCAGCTCATTCTGTTGGCAAAGCAAGTCCATGGCTGAACTCAAATTCAAGGGTGGGAGAAACAAACTCTGCTTTTTCCACAGGAAATGCAGAGTCACACAGTGAGGAGTATGGCTATCAGGGGTGGCAGTCAGCCTCAGACATTACCAGGGGTCCTAAATGGCATGTCTTGTTCCCATCACGGCTGCCTAGTTTGTCAGTTAGCTACAAAGATTACCCAGGAGTTAGGGGCCTGGCCCTAGCTCAGTCCTTTAAGTGGCTGCTTCCACAAAGCTGTCAGCCTCAGGTTCCTGGAGTTCGAACCTCACCACTCTCCCGC
>NW_004524653.1:8201764-8204098 GCF_000260255.1 Octodon degus
AAAAAAAAAAAAAAAAAGATTACCCAGGAGTGACCAGGAAAGGTCTTAAAGTAGGTACTCGGCTCCGCCAGTGTCCCAAACAGGTTTTGGTCATAGCCTGAGCCTAAAGACGGACATTGGTTGTTCCCAGATTCTTGGCAGAGATGGGAACTGGGCCTGCCGAGCCCTGTGGCTGGCCGGGCTGTGGCCGTAGCTCAGACCAGCCAGCTGTGCCCCGTGGTGTAACGAGTGCTCCTTCTGGTCACAGGGAAACATGGGCCCTGCAGCCTTCTGGCTCCTGCTCTACCTCCTGAAGAATCCAGAGGCTCTGGCTGCCGTCCGAGGGGAGCTCGAGCACATCCCGCCACACGCAGAGCAGCCGGCCTCGCAGATGCACACCCTTCCCCAGAAGGCCTTAGACAACACGCCTGTGCTTGGTGAGCTGGCCAGGCCCTGCGAGAGCGGGCCCCCGAAGCCTCCTCCAGCACCCCTCAGCGTCCTCTGACCTCAGGTCCCCCTGAGCCTCCTTTCTGCTGCGTCCTGGCACATCCATGCCCGAGTCTCAGCTGTCCAAGGCTCATGAGCTCAGGAGACTTTTGGTTGTGAGTGACCGAAAACCTACACTAAACTGGCTGAAGTAGAAAAGGGCCTTCATGTGGGGCACACAGCTAGAAAATTCGGATGTGTCTGGCCTCAGACAAGGGCGGATCCAGAAGCTTGAACAGTTATCAAGGCGCTCTGTCCGTGTCCCAGCCCCTGTTTCCCCGGTTGGCTCAGTCTCAGGCTGGCAGGATGGCTGTCCATGGGTCAAGGCTGACGCCTTGGGCTACCCAAGGAGAAGCCCTTTCCACAGCATTCCTAGCTCGCGTCCCAAGACTCTGTCCTTGGCTCCTTGGATGGTGTGTCCATCTGGTGCTCAGAGGGAGCTCTGATTGGCGAGTCAAACAAAGCCCCATTCCAGCAGCTAGGAATCGCAGCAACAACCCCACTCCTGAAAGTAAGAGTGGGGTCACCCCACCCCAAGGAAAATCCAGGGGCTTTCTCCAGAAGAGGAACTCCACCAGGCAGGCAGAATCAGACACAGATGCCCCACCCCAGGCTTCTCATGCCTCCTGGGCTCCCACCTTCCCTCACAGCTTCTCTTGGGGTCAGGCCTGGATCCCCTCACATTCAGGGATCTCTGAGAGACCAGAGGTCACAGCTTGCCATCCTCCCTTTGCTGTTAAACAGTAGGCAACGCACGCGCCCTCTCTGAGCCACTTGACCTTCCTCTGTAAAGCGAGACGGGGTGGCACTGAGCAGACGGGAGCACAGCCCGCTCATCCCTCTTGTGTCCCCTGTGCAGACAGTGTCCTCAGCGAGTGTCTCAGGCTCACGGCAGCCCCCTTCATCACCCGCGAGGTTGTGGCAGACATGGCCCTGCCTCTGGCAGACGGGCGGGAGTTCTCTCTGCGACGAGGCGATCGACTCCTCCTCTTCCCCTTCTTGAGTCCCCAGAGGGATCCGGAAATCTACACAGACCCGGAGGTACATGGTCGTCTGCTCATACTGGGGTTACGGGGAAAACCAGCGGTGCTCTTTGCTTCCTGTGTGACCTTAGCCAGGTGGTGTCACCTCTCTGTGCCCACTTCTTCACCTGTGAAATGGTCCTCTATCAAGATTAAACTCTTATCACATTAGAAAAGACTTTGGAAGTGCCTGCCACACACTGTTTCCTAAGTGAGAGCTGAACAATTTTGCTTAATGTCGCTTGCTTTCTTTCTTTCTTCCTTTCTTTCTTTCTTTCTTTCTTTCTTTCTTTCTTTACTTTCTTTCTTTCACCAGGACTCAAACTTAGGACCTTTTGCCTTTTGTGCCACTGAGCTATATCCCCAGCCCTGTATTGGTCTTGACCTCACTATGTAGTCTGGGCTGGCCTCCAACTCGCAGTCATCCTCCTGTCTCTGCCTCCTGAGTGCTGGGTTTACAGGTGTGTGCCACCACGCCTGGCTTGAGCAATTTTATTTTAATTTAGAATGTTATATCCATTCTGCAACGCTTTCCCCTCTTCTGTGCTGTGAGATGGAGAAAACTTTCATAATTGCGAGCAAATTGGGAACATACTACACGCCAGGTCTTGTGCTGCAATTTCATCCATCCATTTATTTGTCCATTGATGTGTCCATTTATCCATCCATTCTCCACTTATTCATGCATCCTTCCATCCATATATCCATCCACCCATCCATCCATCCATCTATCCATCCATCCGTCCGTCCACCATCTCTCAACCCATCCTCCACCTACCACTCATCCATCCCCCACTGACCCATCCATCCACCCATCCATCCACCCATTCATCCATCCATCCATCCA
>NW_004524653.1:8205083-8206128 GCF_000260255.1 Octodon degus
ACAAAGAAATATATATTTATTTTTAAAAATCTTTTTAAAAAATTTATTTGGGCGGCCGGTGAGACAGCTCAGCCGTCTAAAGCACCTGCCCAGGGGACCATGGTTTGACCCCCCAGCACCACATGCTGGCCAGCCAAGCCCTCAGGGCAGACTGAGTCCCCCCTCCCAACAAACAAACAAACAAGTATTTGGTACAAAGTCTCACTATGCAGCTTGGACTCATAGTGATCCTCCTGTCTTAGCCTCCCCAGTGCTGGGACTACAGACATGAGCCACCATGCCAGGTTTTGGGGCCAGCATGGCATGAGGTACCAGTGAAGGAATGCAGGTCTTTGCGCTTGCCAGGCAGATGCTTAGACTGCGGAGCTATCTCCACAGCCCAAAAAATACATATTTAAAAGTGAAAAAATGTCATTCTCCTATCCAGTTTCACAAAGTTCCCTAACCATGGTTTGGAATATATCTTTTTCCAAGTGTGTTTTTGGAGTGTGTTGTTCAAATTATTTTAATGTCTTTACCAACGCATGCACACACACACACACAGACAAACAAGTGTTTATATAGGATCCTATCGCTCTGAAACTCGTGTTTTTTACTTAACAACCCGCAACAGAGATTTTTTCCGTGTAGTACGCACAAATCTTTTGCCACAGTTTTTGCCGGTGCCATCGTGTCCCTTTTTCCTCCTTCTCTAAGCAAGTCTGTAATGAAATCCTCAAAACATTTTTTCTGGTGCAGGTTTGTTTGGGGTGGGAATGAAGAAATGGACTTTCTTCTTGTTTCAGGTGTTTAAATACAACCGATTCCTGAGCCCAGATGGATCAGAGAAGAAAGACTTTTACAAGGGTGGGAAACGGTTGAAGAATTACACCATGCCGTGGGGCGCGGGGCACAATCAGTGCCTGGGGAAGGCTTATGCCATCTACAGCATTAAACAGTGAGTGGAGAGGGGGCGGGCCCTGAGGGAGGGGCGGGACATGAGGGTGGGGCGGGGCCCTGAGGGCGGGGCGGGGGGGCGGGGCGGCTCGCCCCATCCGGTTGGCTA
>NW_004524653.1:8207586-8214125 GCF_000260255.1 Octodon degus
AAAAAAAAAAAAAAAAAAAAAAAAAAAAAAAAAAAAAAGGAGGGCCCCATTGAAAGACAAGAAGCCAATAAAAAAAAGCAGCACAGCTTTACGCTTGTTCAGCCGTTAAGAAATGTGTAAGTGCTGATTGAGACAGAAAGAGCGAGTGGGGACTAAGCATGGGGTTGCAACAGATTAGCTGACTGGGCGACATCTGTATGTCACTTGTCTTCACTACCCTGCTCGGTAGGTTTCAGTGTAAGACTGAGTCTAGATGGGTCAGATCACTGGCCGCTGTTGTGCGCTTGAATTACAGATGCCAATGTCCCGAGCAGGTGCGGCCCCAAACTTCCATCCCTGATAGACTCACCCTCTTAGTGTCCAGCAGCCCGGGCTGGAAGGGACACATCTTACCACTGCCCTTGGAGCAGATGGGGAAACAGGCACGGAGCTGGAATTAACCTGATCAGGGTCACTTGTCCTTGTTCTGGTCCTTCCTCCCTTTGCAGTAAAAGGAGGCTCCCCACTCTGCCCTGGGTCTGGGGAACAGGACAGTGGTGGCACACAGAGAAGATACACTCCTGAGCCGCAGGAACGCGGTCAGTGATAGTAATAAAGCAAATGTTTAGGGGGCTGGGGAGATGGCTCAGTGGAATAAGTGCTTCCCTGGCAAGCCCAAGGGCCTGAGTTCAACCCCCGGTTCCACAAAAAAAAAAAAAAAAAGCAGATGATCAGGGGTGTTTCCGCGTCCTTGGGGGGCAGGGGGCAGGTTACTTTACTGATATGGCAGCGCTGCATGCTCCTCCACTAGATTTCCAGAAGGTGGCGGTAGCGAGTGCTTGTCCTGCAGAGCTGGTAGATGAAGGTACTTTCTCAGCAAAACGCTGATGGGTGAGCAGCAGTCCAGGCCAGGACAGACAGTGAGGGTTCCAGGATGGAGAGAAAGGGGGGCGAGGGGGCCGGAGCAGGAGCAAAACCCACGGTGCCCACCAGGGTGAGCTCTGCCTCGCTGCTGTAAGGAGCGACTTGGGGGCTGAGAGACACACATGCCTGCTGGGTTTGGGGCTCCTCCCCTCTGAGCACAGACATGTCACCCGGGCACTTTTCCTTGGGTGGCACCACCCTCCCCACAGGAAGCTGCACAGCTGTAGGCAGAGGGAAGGTGGAGCACCCTGCGTTGGCTTCCAGCACTCTGCCTCTTCTAGTCCTGTGCCAGGGATGACCCTGCCTGCCCACCCTCACCAAGAACTGATAGACCTGCAGTTGCTCATGGCCTCTGATGCCCTCTCTCTGCAGATTTGTGTTCCTTGTGCTGACACATTTTGACCTGGAGCTGGTCAGTGTGGATGAGGAGATCCCCAACTTTGACCTCAGCAGGTACGGCTTCGGTCTGATGCAGCCCGAGCGTGATGTGCCCGTCCAGTACCGCGTCCGGCTGTGACCTCTCGGAGCCTCCAGCCAGCCTGCTCCAGCTTCCTGACCCTTCTGTGCCAGCATTGCTGTGTCCCTGCTGTCCTCCTAGATGTGCCTAGGGGTGAGAACAAAGTGGAAGTCACAAAAGACATCATAATCAAGAAAAGACATGGAAAGTTCTGTGGCTTATCACTGCCCAGTTTGAATTCCAAACCAGGCTCTTTTCTTTCTTCATGAGACAGGATCTCACTATGTAGTGTAGACTGGCCTTGAACTCATTTTGTAGTCTAGGCTAGCATCAGACTCACCGAGATCCTCCTGCCTCAGCCTCCCAAGGGCTGAGATTACAGCGATGTACCACTGTGCCTATAAATCAGGCTTTTTCTGATGCTAAGTTACCTTCCCCTTCACCCTTGGTGATATCCACAAAAGCTAATCCAGACAGGGCAGATCCAGGTTCCTTACTGCCATGACCCCAGCTCCCAGAGGAGTCCGCGTCCCAGCCCTTCACAGATGCTGGGGCCTGGGCCTTTACCAGTCAAAGTGATGCCGGCCATGAAAAGGCCCAGCTGGTCCAGGGAGTGTGTCCACTGGCACAAGCTCTGGCCCCCAGGTATTGAAGTAGCTAAAGCCACAGGGTCCCTTGGGCTATCCCCTTCTCTCAGCTCCCCATGCGCTGGATGCTGCCCTCCTCTGCATTCATATGGATACTTGAGGGCTCCCCGAGGTGCAGGCACTGCCCCAACCAGCCCTGGGCCCAGAGGCACAGAGGTCTCTGTGCTAGAGTTGCAGGTTTGAGACAGGCTGGGCTATCCTCACACCAAGACTCAGGTAGGGAGCCAAAGAAGACACCTTGCCAGGGTGGCTGGAAGGAACCAGCCAGGCCCCGTGGGTGGGTCAAGGTGCACAGGAGAAAGAGCCAAGCTTCTGCGCTCTGGTGCGGATGCCCCTGCTGCCTGCTTGCCGCACAATCCAGGTTGCAGATGGGTTCCGCTGGCCTGCACCTCACAGACGTGATTTCGAGCTGTGGGTGTGATGCAAGCCTGTGATCCCAGCAACTTGGGAGGCTGCAGCAGGAGAAATCGTTCAGGGCCAAACTTGGCAAATTAGCAAGACTCTGTCTCAAGACAAAATAAAACAAAACCTGAGGTGTTACCACATCACCATTTTTAGAGTTGAGATCCATGTCCAGCTTCTGCTTGGACACTTGGAAGCTGGGGCCACACTGAGCCACATTGCCAAGGGCCTCCCTGGCCCAGCCAGGTGGCAACCTCCCCTTTGTATGGGACATGTGCTGTGGTCCCTGGGTTTGAGCTCCTGTCCCCTTCTGCATTCATTGCGCCTGGCCTGAAGTCACTGGAATTTGAGATCCTGCATAGACTCTCAGAAGTGATCCTGTAGGAGGTGGGGGTGGGAACCACCTGACGGGGTTCATGTGTGCTTTCCAGTATTGGAGTGAACAGGTCCGTGGTGAACACTTGTGCCTTTTCCTGGCTTTAGGAACAAACCCACTGAAGGAGAAACACTGCTTGCAAACCTTGCTTCTGATGGCAAATGTGGCTCTTGGGTCCTGATGATCAAGAGCTCTTTCAGTGCGTGACAGGCGCAGCAGACTCACGTCCCTGCGGGTCTGTGCAGAAGGGCAAGTGGCTGGCCTGAGGTCACACAGTTCCTAGGCTGGTGGCGCTCCACCTCCACTCTCCCTAGACACAAAGAGGAAGGGCAGCTCTTCATTCTTGGGGGTCCAGAGGTGGCAATGAAGCAGCTGTGTTTGGCACTGGAGGGCAGAGAGCCTTAGCTGGAGGCACTGAGAGGCCCTGTGTCCTCCTTGTGCCCTAGGGGTGAGTCTGTTCTTGAAGCAACCCTGGGGCTTGGGGGCTTCCCTGGCCCTAAGCTCCAGGCGCCCCCAGGATTCCCAGACAGCGTGATTGGCAGGAGGCCGGATATCCCCAGGGAAACCCATCTTCACGCCTGGGTGACCCCACTCCCGCCTGCTTCTTAACTCTGCAGGAAATCAGAGCTGGCAGCCTCCTGTGGGAGGATGAGCCAGTTTCCATAGCAACCTCAGCTGCCTCCTCCTGGCTGGAAGGGAAGGAAGAACGCCACCAGAAATAGCTGCGGAAGGCCTGCGACCCTGGCGTGCCTGCGGGGGAACCCCTTCTGGCTTCCCCCTTCCAAATCAGGCTGGGTTGGGAGGGCAGCTTCATTCTCACCTGCCTTCAAAGAAGGGCCAGTTCACTTTAAAGGGGGGGAGGGGCACCTCCTTGGCGCCACGATCAATATCAGGGAATTAACTTGGAAAAGACAAATCTCCCAAGCAAGCAGCTCCAGCTGGAATCTGAGAATGAAGTGGAGCTCGGAGGCAGTGATTGAAACCTGTCCTTGTTTTAATATTTATCATTCTTTTCTCTTTTGTTCTTTTTTTTTAAAGTAAGCTTCTGAGAAAAGAGGGAGAGATAAGCAGGTTAGCTGCTTGCTGCAGAGCGTTGGGGAAGGAGCTGGTGTTATTGTCATTCTTCCTGCCCTGTGTGAGGATCGCAAAATTGGAGGACACAAGCTAGATTCCTCTTAACAGTGACCTGCTGGAGGGTTTCCTGCGCATTGTTATCGTTGTGCATATATTGTAAATTCTTGTTTACCAAACATTTTCCCTTAAACAGACTCATCTTTTTGGCGGGGCCTGGTGTGGTTACACACAACTGTAATCCCAGTACTTTAGAGGCTGAGGCAGGAGGATTGCTACAATTTCACAGTCAGCCTGAACTGCACAGCAAAGCCCTGTCTCAAAAAAAAAGACTCACTTTTTAAATTTAAATTTGCTTTGCACTTGCAGCCAGTAATGCGCCGCATGTATTGCTCAAAGTAGAAAGTGACTGGGAAAAATAAACTGGCTGGGGTGGGGCTCCACTGGGCCAGGCCCAGGCCCCAAGCGCCCACTCAGGTCTGGAGCGAACCCAGCAAGGTCGGAGTTGTCTGAAGGCCCTGCTGCTTCTGGAGCCAAGAGAGGGTAAAGGGGACAGGGGACAGGTGTGCACAGCTCTCCTCCCCAGGGAGCTGGTCATGTCCTGCCTGCCCCATCTCCAGACAGAGTCAGCCTCGGAGGCCAAGAGTCTGGCCTGAAGTCATTGTCTTGGATATTCTGAATAAACAGCATTCCCTGAGTAGCACAATGGTGTGCCTCCTTATTTCAGTGCAGAGCTGCACGTCCACAGAGCCCCATCAAGGAGAACTATGATAGAACCTACTAAGGCATCCTCCTTCTCTAGAGCCTCTGTGTGTGACTCCCATCTGGCACATGCAGTCAGTGCCCAGGTCACACTGCCGGCCACCCGCAAGGCAGCCGTGAGCACCACCATTTTCATAGAGGGGGAAAGTGCAGGTCAGGAAGTGTATGACTTGCCTAACACCACATGGTTAAGTCGTAGTAGCCCAGGATTCCAATGCAGCGGTCTTCCTGGGGTCTTCCTGTCTGTGATCCTAGAAGATACGAGTACCAGCAGAGGAGCTAGGGTGCTGGGCCATCAGCAAACAAAAAGTATCTCTTACAATTTTATTGGACTAGCCAGTCACGGTGGTGCATGTCTGTCATCCCAGCCCCTTGGGAGGCTGAGGCAGGATGATTGCAGCAAGTTCGAGGCCAGCTTAAACTGCATGGTGAGGCCCTGTCTCAAAAAGACTCCCAGTCCCAAGAAAAGGGAAATTTACGGGACCAGCATTCAGGTGAGTTGATACACACCTGTAGTCCTAGCTAACTCAGGAGGCTGAAGCAGGAGGGTTGCTTGAAGCTACAAGTTCAAGACTAGCCTTCACAACATAGCAAGACCCCATCTTAAAAAAATACTCATTGGAATCTCTCTCTTTCACCTGACTACATGCATTTGTTTCAACACGAGAGGCAGAAGGGGGTTGATCACATCTGCCTTCAGAAAAATAGAAAAGGGAAAATTGTTTTTTTCTCAAATTTTTTGAGTCAAAATTCCCAGGATACAAGTCCCTCACACCAGTGTCTTCTGCTGTGAGGCCGATGTGGAAAAGCACTGGCGAGTGTGACACTGGGCCTCGAGTAACACACTTCATGAGGACATGGCAACATCTACTTCCATGTTTACGTTCACAATGTAGATGTTCCTTTCTCACACATATACAGGAGAACAAGGGTGGGTGACCTCTTCACAGTCACCCGGCCCCTTTTTCTACTCCCTCTGTCCCTATAACAAGTAACTTCCAACCTCGGGGCCCAGTATGGCTGCTTGAGCTCCAGCTACTTTGTTCACATCCCAGCCAGCCACGAAGGAGGAGCAAAGCAAAGCTCCTAAAGCTGATGCTAGAATCAACCCAGCCCCTCACTCAAAGCCCACACCGATGATGGTGCTGGTCGAACAATTTGGTGTCTATACAAAAACCACAGATGCCAGACATAGTGGCCCACACTCATATTCTAGGTACTCAGGGAGGCTGAGGCAGGAGGATCACAAGTCGGAGCGCAGCCTGAGCAAACTTAGCGATACCTTGCCTCAAAATAAAAAGGGCCAGGGCAGAGCTCAGTGATGGAGCCCTTGCTTAGCATGCCAGCGACCCAGTGGGTGGGTGGGAAGCTGCGACTACAGCTTCATGCAGCTGTTTTGTGCGCCCCCGAAAAAGTAGATATTCTGAACGCCTCGTATGTGCCAGGCACCGTGAGGATCGCCACTGGGCGCTGACTGGCAAAGCAGGAGAAATACAAAGTGGGTCCGATGGCGACAGGTGCCCCAGGGATGAAGGACACGGACGAGGTGGTGGGGACCCGCGAGCCGGGAGCCGAAGGCCAGGAGAGGGCAGAGTCGGCCGGAAGGGGGGAGCGCAGGCCTGCCGAAGCCGCCGCGCCGTCGGGGGCAGGAGAAGGCCGGCGTGGCCAGGGCTTCTGGCGGGCAGGCTGGGATCTGACCGATGCTGTGGATGCGGGGCCACAGAGGACAGCCAGTGCCAGCGTGGGAACAGGGCCGTCCAGGCAACAGGTACCCTGCAGCGTCCCCGGAGCTGCGGGGACAGCGGGAGGTGACACGGAGCCGGCGGGAGTGTCCGAATCCCCCCCCCCCCCCGCACAGAGCTGGGGTCATGTGCGGGATCCGGGGAAAGACACGCCAGGATCCCCAAGAAGCAGCGAGCTC
>NW_004524653.1:8214380-8224065 GCF_000260255.1 Octodon degus
TTTGCCGGCAGCCCAGCCCCGGGCCCGCGCAGATTCCCGCGCTTTCCTAGCCTTCGCTAAGTCCTGAGTCTGGGCCCCTTTAGGGCCGAGCCCAGCGCTGTCTCTGGGGTCCCTGGGGCGGGGAGGGGGGGTTGTCGGGTGATGGGGACCATCGGCGCGAGGTCTTGTGGCCAGACCTCCCCCAGGGCCTCGGCGCAGCCTCGCGGAGAGCTGAGGGGCCACCCACGTTGTGCAGTCCAGGACAAGCGACCCGTGGGGTACCTGGGTCTTTGGCAGGAACAGGGTCTCCATGACTTTTTTTCAGGCATTCTGCGAGCCTCCGTGGAGGGAACTCTGGTGGCTGGGCCAGACGCCATGCCGCCTGCCCCCTCACTAAAAGAAAGTCAGGTTTCTTCAGGTTTTAGACAACTGTGTGCTCAGCTACACCAGACCAGCCTTCAAACAGAACTAGGGCTAAGTCAAACACAGCTAGCGGACACCGTTTGCCTCTTATTTGGCCAGTGGAGGTCATGTGACCCGATAGAGCCACTAAGATGGTCAGAAAGTCAAGGGCGGTTCAGAATATAAGAGATGTTTCTCTTTTCTCCTTCTCTTGGAGTTACCATGTGAGAACCTGTCCATGGCAGCTATCTTGTGACCATGAGGTCAAGAGACTTACAGAAATAAATCAAGCATACTGGAACCTCTGAGGTGTTGCAGGGTACTGCCTACTTCTGGATTTTGTGTAAATGAGAGAATAAACACTATTACTATTCAGACTCCACTTAGAGGTCACATTCCATAACGGTAATAGCCTGCTCTCTGCCTAGTCTCTGCTGTGCCATTTGGTATCAAGGTGAGTTGGGAGTGTTTCCCTATGCTCCTTCATCTGCAAAATGGGGATAATGGATAAACACTTCCTTGATGGGCTTTTGTGTTTTGTTTTTGTTTTTGACACAGGGTCTCATGATGTAGTCCAGACTGGCCTCGAACTCATGGTGATCCTCCTCTCAGCTTCCTGAGTGCTGGGATTACACATATGTGCCATCATGCCTGGCACAGATAGGGTGCTTGTGAGCACAGTACAGTAGTTATAGTCAGTGGAGGAGACAGAAAGGTAAGTATCCTAAGCCAGCCTCATTGTAGGTTTTTTTGCCGTTTTGAGATAGGGTCTCCTTATGCAGTTCAGGTCCCTGGGGTCCCATAGTTTCTTAGAGGAAAAATGAGCTCAGACTCTCCAACTGTGAGAGGCAGGTGACGCAGGATATGGGCTTTGAAGGTGGGTAGGAGTTCGCCATAGGGGAAGGAAAGGATCCAGGCATCACATTTTCCCCCTCCCTGGCCTTGCTGTCACCTGTCTCCTTCTCCTGCTCCTGCCCCAGGGCTTTCGCTGCTCCCCTCGCTCCCTCCCTTGCCCTGGAACATCCTTGCCCATCCTCGAGGGATGATTTGCTGAGGCTTCCTGAGCTGCGGCTGTCCCTGTCTCCAACAGCTCACAGTCTGCCCTCCCTCCCATTTCGTTATATTTCATGTGTTTGCTTATTTCCTTCACAGCAGTTGTCAGTATTTGCTTAGTCTTAAACGTCCCTGTTTATGTGTCCCATGGATGTGGGAGCCCCAGAGGTCAGGGCCTCCTGCTGCTGCTTTCTCGGCATGCAGTGCTAGGCTGGCACTCAATAGTTGCTCAGGAAGTTCTGTGAAGTGAGCGAGTCACCAGGGACCCTGTCATGCGCCAGGAGGCAGGGAGGAGTCAGGGAGGCTAGAAATGGGGCGGAGGATGTGTGCACATGTGCCTTTAAAAGTCCACTCTGGGCCCAGGCAGGGCCTGTAATCCCAGCGCTCTGGAGGCTGAGGCAGGAGGATTACCATAAATTCAAGTCCAGTCTGGGCTACACAGTGAGAACTTGTTTGAAAAAAGAAACCAAAAATACCTACCCTGGTAGCTGGGGGAGGGTAGAGTAGAAAAGGGGAAAGAACCAAAGGAGGCCAAGAAGAGCTACACCGAGTGCAACAGACAGGAGAGAGGAAAGCCATCAGTCCCCAAAGGGCAAGAGAGCTGGATTTTAATGAAATATTATCTGAGGAGAATCAGTTAATTAGTTCCCGACCTCTGTGGCTGTGCTTTCCCGATTTTGCTGACTCAGTCCTTTTCCGCGCGCGGGTCTTGGAGCTCCTGGCCCCTCTGCGCGGAAGGGATATCAGTTTCCCTCTCATTGCTCTGCTGGAAGCACGCACCACCCTGCCCCTGCCCTGAATTGCATCATTGTTTGGCCGAACTCCCTGGAAGATGATGGCTTTGAAATTCCTGGCCACAAAGAAGTTCACTGGAAGGCATGCAGGTTTATCTGGCTCCCTCTGTAGGGACCCTCTATTGGCACTCACATCTCCTCCCAGGGAAGGAGCCAGAGGGACCAATCTGGGCTCAGTACAGAGTGCTGCGTTAGCTCCCCACAAAGGACTTCCCCGCATGATAGGTGGTAGGGAAGAGGGGAGAGCTGGATGGATAGGAAGCTCTGAGGATGGGTGGGTGGGTAGATGGATGGGTGGATAGATAAGTGGATGGATGAGTAGATGAATGGGTGGATGGATGGGTGGATAGATGAATGGATGGATGGATAGATAAGTGGATGGATGAGTAGATGAATGGGTGGATGGATGGGTGGATAGATGAATGGATGGATGGATAGATAAGTGGATGGATGGGTAGATGGATAAGATGGGTGGGTGGATGAATGGGTGAGTGGGTGGGTAGGTTGATGGGTGGATGGGTGGGTACTGGGTGGATGGGTAAATGGATTGGTGGGTGGATGGATATCAGTGTGGATGGATGGTAGAGAGTGTGGGTTAATGAATGGTTGGGTAATTGGGTGGGTGGACGAATGGTAGGATGAATAGATGAGTAAAGAGGTGGGGAAAGGTTGGAATCTATGGATGGGTGAACACTTGGGCAGATAGATGGTGGAAAGACAGTGTGTGGATAGATGAACGGTAGGCTGGAGGATGAGTGTGGAAGGTGGGTGGGCGCAGAAGTGGGGGCATGTGGAAGAAAGGCGGATGGGTGAGCGCATGCATGCACGTAAGGCATGGGCAGGTAGGTGGGTGCGGATGAATCCAGGCAGTGACGAGTGCGCGGATGGATGGGGGGTGGGTAAGTGCGTGGGCAGTGAAAGAAGGGACAGAGAGATGGGTGCATATTTGGGTCAGCCAGAGAACCAGGCTCACTCATCCACTAGGAACTCCCCGGATTTGGGAGAGACAATTAGGCCAGCAGACAGAAGAATAGGTAGTAGAACCCAAATCCAGTCACTTGGGATCATCCAACAGTTTATGTCAGGATACTTTCATGATGTAATCTTTGTATCAGAATGCTCAGCCCCAGGGAGAAGTAAGTAGACAGAACCCCAAGCAGGGCTGGACACACACAAGATGTCTGGCACAGTTCCTGGTAGGCGGCGAGCCCTTCGTTGGGGGGGGGCTGCCATGAGTGTGGACACGTGTGTCACTTCTGCTCACAGCACGGGTGCCTGCTAGCCAGCACCAGGCAGGACGGGGGTGCTGTCCGAGTGTCATCTCACAGGCCCACCCTGGGTCACAGGCCCTGTCCTTGCTCCCATCTTGCTTGAGATTGTGATTATGGTCACCTGGTGTGGCCAAAGAGGAGTGGACAGAGAGAAGCCCTGGGTGCATGCTGATGGGAAAGTCCTTGCAGCTCCGTCTGAGCAAGGCCACATGAGCAGGTGCCACGAGGACATCAGCTCTGGGATGCAGCGCTGTTCTAGAAGCATCCGAGTGCCCCACCCCTGAGCAGTTTTCCTGCCCCATATCAGAGGCGGGGTACTTAGCGTTGCTCCACAGCCAAATGTGCCAAACAGCCCAAGCAGCCACCAGTGGGATTATAAATAAATAATGGCTGCTGTCACAGCATCGAAGAGAAAACGAGCACCGAGTCCCTCGCCAGCGCCTCATGGAGGGACTTCCACTCAGTCTGTTTTTTTTTTTTTTTTTTTGTGGAACTGGGGATTGAACTCGGACCCTTGAGCTTACCAGGAAAGTGCTTATTACACTGAGCCATCTCCTGGCCCCTCACTCAGTCTTGAAGAAAAGCAAATCTTAGGCCCTCTCAGCGGGGGTCTGTCCAGAGCCCTGAGAAGAGACTGTGAGTCAGGCAACCAGAGGCTGGAATGTGGCTGCCCACCTGCTGGCTGGCCCCGTTTCCTCCACAAGCTCACGTGCTAGCCATTTCTTTAGGAAGACAACACAAACACCAATTTAGCTGACACTGGGCCTGAAAATGATCTCGGGGATGGGGGTGGGGTCTTGTCATCAAAAGCTTGGAGGGACAGGAGAGTTATTTTCGACCATCCTGGTCACCTTTGTCTACCTACCTCTGAATATGATTCTGGAAACTGACGTCTGGTGTGATCGCAGCTATTTTGTGACCATCAAGCACCAGGCCTGGAGCAAAAGGTCCATGTGTTGGGAAAGGCAGCGAAAAAGACTGGAAGCAGCGTAAGTCCTTCGTAGCAGAGCTGAGCAGCTGCATGAACTCTTGTCCCAGCCTGCTCCTATTTCTGTGGATTTGTTAGCCATTCTTACTGGAAATGGGCAAGAGAGACCAGCTCATGCCCCTGAGTGACCTACAGTCTATCAGGTAATAAGGGCTAACATGATGAAGTACTTCGTATAAAGTCTTCACGATAACCCTCTACAGCAGGTCCTGTTGCCACCCCGTTTTACAGAGGGCAAATTGAGGCTCAGAGAGGCTAAGCCACTCATCCAAGGTCAGAGTAAGGAAGGCACCGGTCTGTCTGAATCCAGAATCCTTTCTCTGTGCCTCTATTGGTCAGGGTTTTACTTAGAGGAACAGATATAATAAAAGGAACAGATATTAACACAAGATATACAATGTATAAGGAATTACAAGACTGGCTTAGGACAGTCAGCGCAGGGTCAGATGGAGAAGGGTGCAGAGGGCGTCTGCACACCCAGACTGAAGAACTCAGTCCCAAGGTCTGAAGCTCACTGCTGTGCTCTGTGTGAGTCTCTATTTGTCAGCTAATGGGTCTGCGACGGAGGATGAAGAGTCTGCGATGGAAGGCGAAGGATCCAAGCCGGAGGTGGAAGAGTCTGCGCTGCTGTGAGCCAGGCAATGAAGTCCAAGCCAAATGTGAAGACTGAGGTCCCTCCGACTAAGTGGAACACTGACTCCTTCCTCAGCCCCTTTATATGGCCTCTTTGTGCTGAGTCACTCTGGGGGCAGAACCAATTGTGCCCCAGGGTGGGACCCCCACCAGCGGAACCGCGCCCTCACAGTCATCCAGCATTTCTGCGCTGGAAAACGTCTTTGCCTTTTATTAAATTCACTGAGGGCACCTCAGTGTCGGCACTGTTGCTACTCCCAGTTGGAGCAACCTTTACTGTGGAGGGCGCTATCAGGCTTGCAGGACGGTCAGCAGCATCCTGGGCCTCTGCTCACTAGATGCCAGGAGGTTGGCTCTTCTCTCTTCAGAGCTTTGTCAATCAAAAAAATATCTGCAGACATTGCTACACATCCCCTGGGTCAAGCAAGTAAGCAGAAAAATCTCTGCCTTCTTCAATTTATTTATTTATTTATTTATTTATTTATTTATTTTAAGACAGGGTCTTACTACCTAGTTCAGGTTGGCCTTGAATTCAGGATGGCCTCAAACTTAGGCAACCCTCCTGCCTCAGCCTCCTAAGTGCTAGGATTACCAATATACATCACCACACTTGGCTGTGTCCATCATTTTGGAGAGCAAATGGATATTTATGGGTTTCAGGCTGGCCTTTGTCATTTTCTGGTGACAAACCGCATGGCCTTGGGGGTTTTTTTGTCAGGAAGGCCCTGGGTAGGAGCTGACAACAAACTGGTGTTCAGGAACAAGGGAAAAAATAACGGTCCCTTAGATGAACTCAGAGCTTTTTTTTTTTTTTTTTTTTGCAGAACCAGGGTTTGAACTCAGGCCCTTGCACTTGCCAGGGAAATGCTTATTCCACTGAGCCATCTCCTTGGCCCCTGAACTCAGAGCTTTAAAGGTGACAAAGACAAGTTTGCAATACGACACTAGGCCTACCACATCCTTAGGGACACCAGCACTAAAACAGGACCACATAGGGACTATACAAACAGACCATGGCACATGGCAGAGGGGGTCTCTAGGATCAATGGGGGAAGGGACTGGTTACTTCATGGATTGTTTTAGAAAGCTAGCTAACGCCCAGTGTGGTGCTGCATGCCTGTAATCCCAGCACTCAGGAGGCTGAGGCAGGAGGATCATTGGGAATTTGGGACCAGCCTGGGCTACAAAGTGAGCTCAAGGCCAGCCTGAACTTTATAGTGAGACCATATGTCAAAAGAAAAAAAAAAAGACAACCCCCCCGAAACCCAGCTAACTATAGAGAAAAATAATGCTGAGCCCCCATCAAATAATACATGTAAGTCAGTTACGTGTGCGTATGTATAATTGACTCAGAACCTAAAGTAAAAGATAAAAGTATAAAATTAGTCAACAAGGAGGAACTCATAAAACTGTCTAAGTCAAGCCATCTAGCCAGAACAAATTGTTCTGGACACATCCAAAGACATTTTCTTTAACAAAGGCATCATGAACAAAGTCAGCGGATATGTGATGGAGCAGAAGAAGGTATTGGCAGTACTTGAAGTCCCCAGGGATCCTAAAATCTAGATTATACCAAGGAGTTCTGCAAATCATCTAAGAAATAAAAACAGGATTCCCAACAGGAAAATGGTTGATGTTGTGCACAAGCAGTTTACAGATTTGGTTTGTTTAAATCCACTGAGCTGTCACTATGCGCCTGCTAGACTGGCAGAATTTAGACCCCTGGGTAATATGCAATGTTGGCAGAGACCTGGGGTGCTGGGACTCCCAGACACTGGGTTAAGATGTAGTCCCAGGCAGACCTACAAGGCAGACCTGGGTGCCTTAGTTCTATACGTCCTTACCCGATGTCCCACCAGGCTCGAGCCTGCAGGAATATTGCACAAATGCCAGGGGTGCTCACCGCAGTCCAGGGGCAGATGTGTGCAAAGATGCCGGTCCACACATTCATCAGGGCAGGGGAAACTGGAGGCCCTCTGAGGGACACAGGGCTGGGGTGGAGCACGAGGAGGGGGACACGGGTCCTCAGAGACAATGGTGCAGCTATCCGGAGCTGCAGATTGGTGTTCTCATGGTGACACAGATGGAGCTTAGAGCAAAATAAGAAACAGCATGAGATCTGTAACACAAGCCATGTATGTGGGTTGCAGCATGCACACATGAGCTCAGACAAGGGTTTCAACAGCCCATCGGTCTGGAAGTTTCCCAGCAAGACACTGTCACCATTCCACCTCTCTGAGCCTCCAGTGTCTGTATCTGTTATCCTGTCAGCTAGGAATACCCCTGGAGCTATTTGTAGTAGGTGCTCAGCAAACTTGGCCCAGCAGAGTGGAGAAGGCTGGCTCCACTGGCTGTCATTTTAGGTGTACCAGGATGATGTATTCTGCAGTAATACCTAGGAATTTCACTTCAGAGTCTTTTTGTTCATTTTTGCTCTTTTTGACACTGGGTCTCGCAATGCAGTTTGGACTGGCCTTAAGCTTACTTTGTAACCCAGGCTGGTCTTGAACTTGCAAGGATCCTCCTGCCTCCTGAGTGCTGGGATTACAGGGGTGTTCCACCATGCCTGGCTAGAGAGTCATTTGTTCCTCTAGTCCAGGGGTACATTATTGCTTTCTGAAACCTCCTACAGACAAGCCCAGATCTCTGGGAGGAGGCTGCCTTCAGCCATCTAGTTTAGCAGAAGGGTCAGCTGAGAGCCACGTCTGATGCTAAGAATGCTGTTGTGAAGTGGGAGGTTTTCAAGCCACCTGTTCCCTGTCTGTCATCTGCCATGTACAAACCATCAGATAATGCTGACTGCAAAACATTGAGTCTGACCACTTCTTCGTTGCCATGACCGCCTCCCTCCACAGGCTTTCCCTGGGCTCCCTGCTCCCAGCTCTGCACCCTGTTTGGCCCCCATCTAGCTTACTCAGGGTGAAAGCTGAAGTCCTCATCAGGGGCCATGTGAGCGATTTCCTCTGCCCCAGCCACTCTCCTTGGCTCGCTGCTCCATAAATGTGTCCTATGCCTCCCCACCCTGAGCATCCACACCCCAGTTCCCTGCCGGGAGTTCCCATCCTTCTGTTGCTCCAGGACTGGGCCTTTATTTTTTCTTCTCTGCTCCCTTCCCACCTGTGTGAGGTGACCCGCTCCCTCACTGGCCTCTCTCCACCCCCACCCTGCCGGCCTCTCCTTTCCTTTATGACACTCCCTGTAGTCCGGAATTTTTCTCATTTTTAGTTGCCTGCCTCCCCTCCTCCCCCCATGGGTCTACAAACAGAGAGGAGAGCAGATTGAATCAGTGCACCAGGTCAGGAGCTTAGGATTTAGCCTAAAGCAAGGGCAAGTCCCTGGAAAGTCTGAAGCCTGAGGGAGACTCGGGCTTTGAAACCAAGCCTTGGTTATTGGTTGTGGCAGGGTCCACGCAGGAAGTGCAGGAGGCAAAGGTGGGAGCAGAGAGAACAGGGAGGGGGCGGCAGGATGAGATGAGGGGGATAATGGTGCCTGGGACAAGGACCGTAGTGAGGGAAGGAGGTGGGGGGACCAAGCAGGTTAGAGAGATACAATGGCGTTCTATGCAACGTGATGGAAACAAACAGAAATGAAGAGCCAGAGCGATCTGTGTGTGTGTGTGTGTGTGTGTGTGTGTGTGTGTGTGTTTGCTTGCTTGCTTGCTTGCTTACAGAGGCCTTGCCCATCTCCCAAGGGAAGCCCGGGGCATGCATTTCACAGCGCACTGGGTGGCTTCTGTCTCCGTCAGGCACCGGGTGGAAGCCAGTGCCTTCAGGAGCCTGGTTCTCGGGAAGCTCTCAAGACCCAGCTGTCCCACTTGACATGAATGAGCCAGTGAGTCACCAGGCTGCAAAACGCTCTCCCCCTCCCTCTTCCCCTGCGTTGCTGCGTTTCCTCCCAGCCTTCTCCCCAAGAGCCATCAATTGCATATTGATCTGTTAATGTGCTCACAGTCCCTTTTCCTTACCAGGATCTAGAATTGTGTTCTAGAATTAGATTTGAGAATCTAGACTGCAGAGCTCACAAAAGCCCGGACTATGTCAACCCCCACCCCCAGGTCTCCCCCGTGCTGTAACATCCCCCCAGGCTTAGCCCTATCTGACGTGATCTTTCACTTTCTTGTTGATTGTCTGCAGGCAGCTCGATGCACGAGCAGGACGTTTGTGTTTGGTCCGCAGCTGTATCTCAGACATCAGTGGTAGAGCCTTGCGCACAACAGGCGCTCACGCTCATAGCGACGGCTCAGGCCGGGGTAGAGCGGGTGCAGGCAGGATGGTCGTTGCCTGGCCCGCCAGAGTCCCCCACCGCCCCAGGTCTCCCAGCCAGGCGGGCCCGGGCAAGGAGGAGTTAAGCGACGCGCGCGTTTCCGACCGGCAGGTGGCGCCGTCCCGCCTCGGTGCCGGCTCCCGGCGCTCCGAAGTGCGGGACAGAATCGCAGGGAGCGCGGAGCCGAAGCTCAGCCCCGACTTGTTGATCTCGCCCAGGCAGCCGCCGCCGCTGCTGAGCAGGAGGAGGAGGAGGAGGAGGAGAAGGAGGAGGGGGAGAAGGAGCCGCCCGCCCGCCCGCGG
>NW_004524653.1:8224316-8243505 GCF_000260255.1 Octodon degus
GCGGGGCGCGGGGGCGCGGGCGGGGGTCGCTGCGGGGCTCGGCCTGTCGGGCTCCCCGGGTTTCCCGGGCTCCTTGGCCCCGGTGGGGGGACAGGGACTGTGGCCCGAGGAGGCGCGCGATGCTCATTCAGGGGCGAGGGCCGAGGGGCGAGGGCGCGAGCCTCACACGCTGTGGGCTCGGGGAAGCCCCCGAAATCACCAGTGCGCGGCGGGAGGAGGGCACGTTTTGAAAGGCCAGAAAATTCAGCTCATTTCCCCGCCTCCCACCTCCCCCACCCCTTCCCTTCCAAGCCCGGGGAAAGGCGCAGAACCCGGAGTTATAAAAAGCCATCGCTGGCGAGGAGAGAGGAGGAAGGGGGGCGGGGAAGAAGCGAGGGGAGAACGGCGCAGGAGGATCCAGAGGGCTCTGCGCCCCTCCTGCGACAGGATAGGGGGCGCAGGGGAGGGAGGGCAGGACTGCACACCGAGCTCGGCTCTGCGCCTTCGCGGCTGGCCTTGGCGCCGGCCACCTCGGGAGGGGCTCCGGTGGTTTGGGGAGAGGGGTCGCTCCAGGACGGAGAGGCTGTCCTGAGCGCTCCGTCCGTGGTGACCTGTGACAGGTGGGCATCTGAAGTCCCAGAACCCCCACCCCCATCTTTTAAAATTTAGGAAAAGCACACCCATTGCCAACCCCTGCCCCTCCATCCTGATTATCTGGAGTGTGAGGGTGGTGGTGAAGATGAGAACTCGTTTGAAAAAGAAAGAAAAAGTTTTTCACGCTGCTGCCCTCTTTCTGGCAGGGCCAGGTTCAGGACAGCGGGGCGACCCACGGAGCAGGGAGTTTCAGCACTCGAAGGGGCGGACAGCGCCCCGGGTGGCTGGGGCGCTCCTCGGCCGCAGCGGCCCGGGGTGGGGCTTGCCCGGCTCGCGGGGCTCCTCTCCGGCCCGTTCCCGCCCAAGGGCGGCCCCTCCCTCCGTCCGCGGGGTGGGACTGACTTCAGCACCGGCGGGAGGGACAGCGCCCGCCGTCCCACCCCCTTGAGCCGCTTAAGCGCCCGGAAGGTCAAGGCCGGCGGGGACCCTGCTGGAGAGGCGGGGAGGAGCCATGCCCAGCTCCAGGTTCGCTGACCCGCGTCTGCTTTCGCTTTCTGCCTCGCAGCCGTCGGGATGGAGGTGAGAAGGCGGCCGTGACGCACGAACGCGCGAACCCCTGCACCCCAGCGGCCCGCTGCGCTCCCTGCCCCCCTCCCCGGCGGCAGCCGGCCTTGCCGTCGAGTGACAGCGGCCTGGGGGGGCAGGGGGGGCGGGGGCGGCCGGACCAGCGATGCCGGCGGGCATGACGAAGCATGGCTCCCGCTCCACCAGCTCGCTGCCGCCCGAGCCCATGGAGATCGTGCGCAGCAAGGCGTGCTCGCGGCGTGTGCGCCTCAACGTCGGGGGTCTGGCGCACGAGGTGCTCTGGCGGACCCTGGACCGCCTGCCCCGCACGCGGCTGGGCAAGCTCCGCGACTGCAACACGCATGACTCGCTGCTGGAGGTGTGCGACGACTACAGCCTCGACGACAACGAGTACTTCTTCGACCGCCACCCGGGCGCCTTCACCTCTATCCTCAACTTCTACCGCACAGGGCGGCTGCACATGATGGAGGAGATGTGTGCGCTCAGCTTTAGCCAAGAGCTTGACTACTGGGGCATCGACGAGATCTACCTGGAGTCCTGCTGTCAGGCCCGCTACCACCAGAAGAAGGAGCAGATGAACGAAGAGCTCAAGCGTGAGGCCGAGACGTTGCGGGAGCGCGAGGGAGAGGAGTTCGACAACACGTGCTGCGCAGAGAAGAGGAAGAAGCTCTGGGACCTGCTGGAGAAGCCCAATTCCTCTGTGGCTGCCAAGGTGAGTCTGAGATGGTGGCGCTGTGGGGCTTCAGGGCTGAGCCCACGTCCCTAGATCGAGGAGTGTTGTTGGGAAGTCTTTGGCCAAGTCCCCAGATGTGAAGATCAATGACCTTAGACTTCCTGGGCATTAATTTCTCCCTACACTGTTGGAGGAAATGATTTATAGGTCCTTATGAAAAGCTACGTATCTGACAAGAGAGAACGCTGAAATAGAGCATTTCGGGGACGGGGCAAAGTTGGGGCTGCTTCACTGGAAAGTCCCAGACCCAGGCTGGAGTGGGTGACCCTGTGACGATGGTGCTTGCCCCTATGCTTCTAAGCCCACTTGCCCGAGGAGAGGAATGAGAGCAACCCAGACACGCCTGGAGGCTGTTGAGATACTGTCAGGTCCTTTTAACATAAAAGAAAAACAAAGGGAAGAGACACAGAGGGGTGGTGTGTATGATCCAACACGTGGCCTTGCCTGTGAATGCTTGTGGGGGAGGGTCATCTGGATACTGATTTATTTATCAATCTATTTGGTGAATTTCTTCGAAGAGAAGTTCATTGCAGCTTTTAAAGAAGCTTTGGCTATTGGAGGAGCATGTGCATCTTAAAATTGGAGAGAATAATGAAGTGGTTTGACAAGTAAAGAAGCAGAGACAGGAACTCATGTGACCCCACAGGGCGGGTGCTGGGTGGAAGCAGGCGCCACAAGGGATGGGGAGTTTCTTAGGGCAGGGGCCACTGGTTGGTGTGTGACTCCACTGAGCCAAGCTGGGACTCAGGTGCCCAGTGGGTTGGGGCCTGTCCTCATGTGTCCAGAGCTCTGCTGTCATAAGCAAAGGACTATACAGTGTGTTCCGAGCTGTAGAACAGGTGGGGAGGAGCCCAGGGCAAGCTGGGCAAGCAGAGATGCTGCTGTTGGAATCCTACAAGATCAGGTTGGGAAAGTTGGGGAGAATGAAATTCTCTCTGGCTTCCAGGAGCGGGGACAGGCAGGTAACTAGCTTCCGGCCAAAAGGACAAGGGAAAGAGGCCACCACCATTCATTAGTTGGGGCTGGTGCTCATCTGTCTGATCTCTCCTTGTGGGAGCCTAGTGGCTCAGGGGCCCCTCTCTTGGTCCAGTCAGAAGGGGGCTCTGGCATCCTTTCCCCAGACCTAGCAGCTCAGGGAGAAGTCCCCAGAGTAGACACAGGTGGGGGCAGCTGGTCGGAGGTGAGCCCATATACTTCTTCTCTGGCCTGCAGATACTAAAGAGGACATGGAGTCCCCAGGCCCTGTCTCCACCCAGGATGCGATGGCCTGCCTCCTGCCATAATCCTGCCCATTTCGTGTCCAGAGAGCCTTCACTGTGAGAGTTGCTCACCCTTAACCGGCTTAGGATCAACAGACTTATTTTGCTATTTCCAGGTCTGACACAGGTTCCCCCACTGCCCATCCCATTTAGGCCCAGACGTGCCTCTTCTTGTCCTGTGGCAGGAGGTCTGAGGGCAGGATGGGGGCTCTGCCCTCTCTGTGAAGAAGCAGGCAAAGGGCTGTCTGTGTTTGAGTGGTGACTGGTGGCAAGATGCAGATGCTCCAGCTTGCAGGAGATGCTCTTTGGGTATAAACGGCCTCTCCTCTCCCTCGGGTTAATCCGATCACAGGGACTGAGCTTCGGGGCTTCATGACCTCTCTGTGATCCCAGGCTGGGCTGTCAGCTTGTATTCTTGGCAGATGGACCATCTAGGATTTCTCTGCAGCTGGAGCTGAAACAGGCAGGCAGGAGGCCCATTGGAAATCCTGACTGCTACTGAACAAATACTTAACAAATAGTGATGCTCAGAGAGGTCAAGCACCTTCTCCTAGGTCACAAAGCAGGCAGGCAGGAGTAGCCATGATTCAAATCCAAGTGTTGGATTTTTGAACACTCTGTTCCTTCCCTGTTGATTAAGTGCCCCAACTTCTTATGACTCCCTGCTTCCACTTTTGCCCCTTATAATCCATTCCCCACACAACAGCCAAAGTGAGCTTTTCAAAATGCAAATTGGATTCCATTATTCATCTGCTGAAAGTCCTCTGGAGGTTTCCCATCACACGTAGCATAAAATCCAGACTCCATTGTGGCCTATGAGGCCTACAGAATCTGGTGTTTCTGAGGAGACTCTCGAAGCTCATCTCCTCTGCTCTTCGGCTTACTCGGTTCTGCCTCACTGGCCTCCTTGCCATCTGCAGCGGGCCAGGACTTACCTACCCCAGGACCTTTGCACTCGCTGCTCCTGCTGCCAGCTGTCTGTCCTCCGTCCCCATTTATGCAGTCTGTGCCTCCCATTGTTGCATCAGGCTGCCTCTGTCCCACATGGCCTGAGGCCCCACTTCGTGTTGTATTTGCCTTGTGGTTCTTTGTATCATACCCACAAGTTGTGAACTCCTTAAACTGTCCTCTCTGCTCTGTTCCAACCACAAGTCGTAGGGCCTGGCACAACTTGTTATTAAAGGAGCTCTAATAACCGCGCTTGGAATGAACGAATGAGGGAGTGAACGAAGAGCCATTAGCCACTGGCTCAGGCTGTGGGATCCGGCACTTTTTCCTCACCACTTGTGCCTCAGGCCCCTGAGCTCAGCCCTCTTTCGGTCATTTGTACTTGGCCACCCCAGCCCCCAGCCTGGGCACCTGCGTGACAGGAGAGCAGGGCTCATGGGAATTTCTCCAAGGCCGTGGCTGAGAGACCAAGTGGAGGATGGTGTTGGGTGCTGGTGAGGGACAGAAATGGCTTCACCTGTCCCCTTTGTCTAAGAGTGAGCAACAGTCAGGGTTTGGCCTTCGCTCCTCCTCTTCCCTGGTCCTAGGTAATTTCTTCACCGCTCCAGGCCCAGCGTCCCGCTGAGAAGTAGAGGCCGAGAGCCTGCCCTGACAGGTAGCTATGTAATGGTGTTTCTCCGCAGTCCCACTCCCAGTCTTGCACATAGTAGGGGGTGTTGCTGTCCTCAAGGATAATAAAGGACAGAGTCCTTTCTGCTGGGCTGGGCCAAGCTGCTGCAAACCCTTTTCTTCTGTGAAGGCTGATCTGATGCTGTTAATAATTGATGGGCTGTTCTGGCAACTCTGAGACAAACCACAGCACAGGCCCTAGACTTCTCCACCAGGGGAGCGAAAATCAAAATCCATTAGGCAAGAGGCTGCATGATTGATTCTTCTTTGGAAGATGGGGCCGGCCCCATAGGGCTGACAGTGGCTCAGTGCTGGGGCCACTACGGGCTTCTGCTTTCTGGGAAAACTCGAAAGGCATTTCTCAGTAGGAGCACAGGGAGTTGATTTGCCAGGCCTTCCTTAGAACAGCCTCAGGGGTTAAAGCCCTGATCTAATTCTCTGATTTCCAGAGTAACTACTGTTTATTGTGCCAAGTACTGATGCAGTGTATTGCATATGTACCATCTCACTGAAACCCTTCCAGCAATTCAATTAGGTAGTGTGCCTGTTAGGAGTACTTTAGGCTGTAAGTAACAGAATAGAAAACTCAAAGCAGCTTCCAAAAGGAGGAGGATATGTCATTTCACATATCCTGAAGGTCCGAAGTAGATGGTTTCCAGCTGAATGAAAGCTCAGTGGTGCCATCTGGATTTCAGGATCTTCCTATCTCTCTACTCCTCCAACTTCTGCAAATCACTTGGTCCTCACGCTTGATGCCTCATATCACAACGTGGCTGCCCAGTTCCAGCCCTGAAATGTAGACAGTGATGTCCAAACTCCTAAAGAAAGGTATTCTTTCCTACACTCTATGGTTTGTGTTTTTTGTTTTTGTTTTTGTTTTTGTTTTTTGTTTTTTCTTCATGGGAAAAGTTTCCAGGACCAGCCAAGCAGATGCAGGGGCCAGGGTTTCAATCCCTGGGCCTGCCGTGCTGGCCCACCCCTGGAGCACATTGAGACAGCAATTGAGACTGGGCGTGCTGGTGTTCGTCTGTGATCCCAGCTCTTGGGAGGCTGTAAACAGGTGGATCACTATGAGTCCGATCTATTAGTGAGGCCCTGAATGCCCTGTAGACCCTTCCCTAAAGTACAAAAAAAAAAAAAAGTTTCCCAGGAACATCCTAGCAGACTTTCTGATAATCCCATTGGTCAGGGTCAGGTCATACTCACGCCCTAGCAGTAGGGAAAGCCAGGGAAGCAACTATCTAGTGTTTTCAGATGAGGGAGGGAATGGATTTGCTGAGTGGTCACAGTGATTGTGTCACCACCAGATTCTCCTTTCCAGTTGCCACTATGTCCCATTAGGGTGCCCGTCGTGGGACTGCCAGTCACAGTCCTTGGGGATTTCTTGCCCTAGCAGGTCGAGGCTTTTCATTTATGTATTGTCACCAAGTGGAATGGGGACTGACTCGGAGCCCCTGGGCTCTTCAGTGCTCTCAGGGGTCTGGCTGGACCTCAGCTGGCCCCAAGGCAGGCGTCTCAGGTCCCTGTCTTTAGTACAGGGACGAAGCTCCAGGGATTCAGAGTCTTGGCTATGGGCTCTTCCAGACCTGGCTGTGAAGTCCAGCCCTACCTTTTCCCAGGTGTAGACTTTGGATACTCCATGCTGTAGATTTTATTTCTTAATCTACGAAGAGAGTGAAAATCAAACCTGCCCCACAGGGTTGTTCACAGGATAAATATGATAGTGCATGAAAAATATTGAAATCTGGTAAGATTTGTTGTCTCCATTTAACAAAAGGAGATCCAGCGGCACAGGTTGCTTCCGTAACTTGCCTGAGCCATACAGTGAATGCTCGTGGACATCTGAGGCCTTCGAGCCCCACCATTGCTGGCCCATGGGGTTGAGAGTCTTTCTGCTCCTCTAGGAAGCCTGGCCAAGACCGGAGACTGGCAACAGTCCCTGGGAGGGGTGGGGTTTGCAAAGCTTCTCTGGGATGGCGACATGAAAGTGCTTAGGAAGGGAAAGCGCTGGCCAAATAAGCAGTTTGGCCAAAGCTTAATTAACTGGAAGAGAACAAACACGCATTAGGCACCAACTCTATACCCTGCACTTTATTGACGACCCATACTTGACACTGTTGTGGGAGGGGGCGCCATTTCAGAGCCATGTCGCCCAGGCTCAGGGCTTGGCTCCTGCCTTCCGTAGATGAGGTGAGGCGAATGATTGTGGCTCTCAGCTCTTGGTGCCCTGCTTTCTCCTCCAGACAATACCTTGGGGGCAGCGGCAGCACCTGGGCCCCGCCGGGATCCCACCAGAATGAAATGCATGAATGCACGGAAAGCCCTTACTGGAGGGCCTGCCACACAGAAAGCCCTCACTAAATATTAGGTCTCCTGTTTTAGTTAGAATTTATTGAACATGGGGCCAGGGAGATAGCTCAGAGGTGTAAGCACCTACCTGGCAAGCACAAGGACCTGAGTTCTATCCCTAGCCCCACATGCCATGCAGTCTCAGCCCTGGGTCCCCAGGCATGCAGCCTCAGCCCCGATGCAGGGACCCACCGGGTGGCCTCGGAACTGGGCGTGGTGGCACATGCTTGTAATCCCAGCGCTTGGGAGGTTGAGACTGGAGGAGCTCTGCTCGTTCGAGTCCAGCCTGGAGGTCATAAAAGTGAGCACAAGACCAGTCCAAGGTGTATAGCGACCCTGTCTAAAAAAAAAAAAAAAAAAAAAAAAAAAAAAAAAAAAGAATGTATTGAACATTCCTGCTGGATAAATAAGTTCTTTTGCAAAAATCATTCTTCTGTCTGGCAAGCACGAGGTCATAAGTTTGATTCCAAGTGCCACCCCCCCCCAAAAAAAAAAATCATTCTTCTTATAAAATGATGTGTGCTTGTTGCAAGCCTGGTGGCTTTGTCTGGCCACTGGGGTCCAGGAAAGGCAGGAAGCCAGCGCTACCGGGAACAGGCCAGGACAGGTGTGCATTCCTTGCTAGTGCCCAGGTCTCCCGGCCGCCCCAGCACCGGACCTCTCTGACCTCTCTCTCTTCCCTCTGTCCTGCCAAAGCTCTCTCAGATCAATTCCTACCCACCCACTTATGCTCAGGTTCTTGTCTGAGGATCTGGTTCCAGGAAAACCAACCAAAGAATCGTGGAAGCTCACCTATCAGTGTGTCCTGGGTTACACCATCTGCAATGGAGGTCCCCAACCTCGGCTCAGGGCTCATCTTCAAAGTGGGAATTCTAGGGCAAGCTGGGTGCAGTCAACCTTATCTCCAGTTCTTGGATGAAACTAAAGCAATAGTGGTGGTGGCAGGGACAGCTCTATTCTGAGGATCTGCCACGCACCTAGTGTCTTAGTTACTTTTCTTATTGCTGAGCCAACCTACCTGACACCCAAAGCTAACCTTTTTATTTGTTTATTTGAGACAGGGTCTTAACTGTATAGTGCAGATATCATGGTTTGTGTCTGGATTTCCCCAAAGCTTTGGGCCAGGTTTCTAGAGTTTATGATTGCCTCCTGGTCCGATGCTGGGCTTGTGGGGGTGCGTGCTGCACCTGTCCTGGGTGCCTGGGTGGGTAACCTGCATGCAATATAAAGGAGGGAGAGAGGCTCGCTTCTGGCTGCTCCCCATTTTTTTTTTTTTTTTTTTCCGGAACCCGGGATTGAACTCAGGCTCTTGCGCTTGCCAGGGAAGCGCTTATTCTACTGAGCCATCTCCCTGGCCCTGCTCCTAACTTTTTGCTTTTGCTGTTTTCTGCGTGTGTGTGTCCCGTCCGTCCCCCCCCCCCCCGACCCGCCTTCTCCCCCCCCCCGAACTGCTGCTCTCTCCCACGTGCCTCTCTGCCTTGGAGCCAGCCATGTTTAGAGGAAAACCTCCATAACCTGTGAGCTAAGGAAACCTTTCCTTCCTTAACTCTGAGTGTTGGGTGTTTTGTCCCAGCAATGAGAGAAAAGTAACTGAGACATCTGGCTAGCTTGAACTCACTACTAGGTAGGCCAGGCTGGCCTTGAACTTATGGCCTTTTGCCTCAACCTCCCAAGTGCTGAGATTACAGGCAGGCACTTCCACATCTGGCCTGAAACCCAACGTTAAAGGAGAAAAGGTTTATTTGACTCACAGTTTGTAGAGGTTTCAGTCTATAATCTGTCAGCTGGCTCCAAGGCAGGGTGCCATGGCAGACAGGGACCACCGAGGAGAAACAGTTTATGATAGTTTCTGTTCCCTATGTTGTATCCAGGGTACTGCACTTAGGGTAGTGCCAAACCGATCAGTAATCACATTTGTTAATCCCAGCACGCTTAATCATAGCATTGCACCACGAATCAGTCACACACAGTGGAGTCAGCCATCATTGAAGAAGCCCCACCTATGACTACATGAGGCTTTGGGGGATGTGTAGGCCCAAGCCATAACACCTAGCACTAAAGGTGAGTAGGACAGAGTCCCACAGTCACCCTGTTAGGGATGGGGTAGTGTCCTGATCTTCTAGCTGTGCAAACTGAGGACGAGGGAGGTGAAGTGACCACCAGACCGGGGTCAGACAGAGAATGTGAATGACCTTCAGCAGTGACAGGCAGGCTCTCGGATGCATCCCCATGGGTCCCTTTTCCTGTTGGGAATTGCTGAGAGCTGGGACATTTACCCACAGTGTGTGAGTCCCGAGGAACCTCCCCTTTGTGGAGAGGGGAGGGGATATAGGACAGGGCTCCTCGAGCTGGCTGTGCACCTGGATCTTCTGTGCCTGGAAGACAGCCACACCTCAGCCTGGGGTGCAAAACACATCCCTAAGTGACTGTTCAAAAAACTGGTAAAATACAAATAACAGGAGTCTACCATCGTCACCAACATTAAGGGTAGAATCCCCTCATGCTGGGTGTGTTCACAGTGCCTGGGGGTCGTCCCCAGAACTTTTCTTCTTGCCAGACCAAAACTCTGTACCCATGAAACAAACCTCATTGGCCCCCAGCCCCTCACGTATGCTCTCCTCCTTCCTGTCTCTCAGAGCCTGGCCATTTCAGGAAGCTCAAGGAAGTGGACTCGGGTATCTTTTGTCCATTTATAACCGGTTTCTTTGACGTAGCGTGGTGTCCGTAAGATTTATCTCTGCTGCCGCATGCATCAGGATGTTGCTTTTTAAGACTGGCTGATATTCTGTTCTATGTCTGTGCCACAAACATCGATGCCCTCTTGGTGGCCTCCGCCCTCGCTGGTGTGAGTGATGCTGCTGTGATCCTGGGGTGCAAACTTCTGTCAGTTCTTCAGAACACACCCAGGAGTGGTTTGTGGAGACTCTAGGATTAATCTTTTGAGGATCGGTTGGACTGCTTCCCCCAGCAGCTGTGTCATGCTCCTTTCCCACCAGCCCTGCAAGGAGTTCTGCTCCTCTATATCCTTGTCAACACTTGCTAGCTTCTGGTTTGTTTTGTTTCTTACAATAGCCATTCTGAAGGTTGTGAGGTCGCTTTTCACTGTGGTTTTGATTTGCATATAGCAGTGATGAATGCCTTTCAGGTGCTTACTGGCCATTCTGTGCTGTGCTTTCTTTGGAGAAATGTCTACTCAAGTACTTTACTCAGCTTTCAAAAAGAGTTATTAGATACTGTTGTTGAATTGTAAAAGTTCTTTATATTCCGAATACTAACTCTATCAGATACATGATACACAAATATTTTCTCTGGTTTTTGATGCTTTTTAAAAAAAATGTATTTGGTACAGGGTCTCACTATGCAGCTTGGACTCATGGTGATCCTCGTTTTCAGCCTCCCCTGTGCTGAGATTACAGGCGTGCGCCACCAGGCCTGGTCTCAGTGGCCAGCTCAGCATGCCTGGGGGTGGGGCCAGTGTGGCATGTGGCACTGGGGATTGAACCCCGGTCCCTGTGCTTGCCTAAGCAGGCAATTAGTCCACTGAGCTATCTCACCAGCCCTTGTTTGTTTGCTTTTTTGAGACCTAGTTTTGCTGCATAGTCCAGGCTGGTCTTGGACTTTTTATATAGCTCATACTTACCTCACACTTGTGATCCTCCTGAGTGCTGGGATTACAGATGTGCACCACCATGCCCACTTTATTCGCTTTTCTGTGGCTCGTGTTTTCATTCTGTGGATTGTGGCCTTTGATGCACAGCTGTTTTAAATTTTGATGAAGTCCTTTTTTTTTTTTTTTCTTTTGTTTCCTGTGTTTTGGGTGACATCACCAAGAAATCATTGCCAAATCCAGTGCTGCACAACTGTCCCCACAGGCTTCCTTCTGAGAGTGCTATAGTTTCCTTCTTGTTTGGCCTTTGCATGTGGCATAAGGGACTGGCTAGCAAAGGGCTGGCTGTCCAGGCTGGTGGTATTAGGACTGTTGGTGGGGTGACATGATGGATGGGCACCCCCAGCGTGGCCCCCATCCCGCATGCCCAGAGAGGTGCAGCTGAGGGATGGCAGACAGTGTGAGCAGCACACAGTGTCAGACTGTGACCACTGCCACCCCCGCCTGGACTCCAGCTCCTCCTCCCACCCGTCCCCCACTGAGCTCTCTCCTCCACTCATAGCAGCTCAGAGCCCTCCCAACTCTCATTTGTTTGAGCCCGCCTGCAGCTCCACAACCTGGCATCTCCCTCTCTCACCCCCGCAACAGTCACCCCTTCTTCACCCCTCCCCCTGTTCCTCACCTGCACCCTGCACCTCAGGGCCTTTGCACCAGCTACACCTTCTGCTTGGTATAGTTTCCTCCCTCGAGGGTCAGTCTCTGCCCAAAGGCTATCTTCTCAGGGAGGCTGTGCTCAGGGGACCACGCCACATGAGTGCGTGCCCACAGCATCCCTTCCCCTCAGTGGCTGCCCGTTTCTCTACAGCACAAGATTACTTAACTCTTCTGTTTCCTTCTTGCTTTGCCCTCCCCTTGGACAGAAGCTTAAAAGGGCCACATCCTGTCATAGTCACTCCTGGCTGCATCTTCGGCACCTAGAATTATGCCTGTCAGGCCTTCTGTGGTTCCTACTGCTCAGGACCAAGTTCAGCCTCAGCCTGGGCTTCCAGCTCAGCTACCCCACTACTGTCTTGTCCTCATTCCCTTGGCTACCACTGCGTCCATTTGTCTGGACCCCCTGCACTCTACTTTATTCTTTCTCATCCTGCACCCCGCTTTTGTCTAAGGGGATCCCCCGCCTGGAACCCCTTGCTGCTTCTTCTCTGCCTGTGCCCCACCCTGCCCCCCAAGGCCTGGTTTTGCTACCACTTCTCCTGCAGCACCTTCCTGAACCATGCCCTCCACCGCCCACACCCCAGGCAGCACCCACTGCTCCCTCCACAACTCTGGAAACCTGGCATCCCTGCTTTCCTGGGGCGGGACTCCGGGGAGATTGGTGTGTAGGCTGTTCTGTGGGTGCCTGCCTGGGCCACTGGCAGACAGCAAGGCGTGTGAGGAGGCAGGCTCTGCAGCCTGACTACCTGGATTCAAATCCTGGCTCAGGGATTTGGGAGTACTCTGGGGATTAGATCTGTTTGCACTGACCTCTGCCCCCAGCCTTTTTTTTTCCTTTAGTGCACAGGGTCTCACCAAATTTCCCAGGCTGGGCTTGTGATCTTCCTGCTTCAGCCTCCCAGAGAGACAGGCTTAAGGGAGTCCACCTCCACATCCGGCCTAGCTCTGACACTTTTAAGCAATGTCCCCTTTGGGAAATGACATTTTCTCTGGGCTTCAGTTTCTTGCTCCATAATTTAGAGAGCCTCACAGCAACCAGAATTGTGGTGCCAGTTCTTCCTGAAGCCCTCAGAGCGGAGCCGGGTGCTCAGCCAGTGTCCCTGATAACTATTAGGACTGCTGCCGTCACCTGTTGGTAGATGTTCATGGAATGAACAGGCGAGGAAGTGGGTGTCATCTCATGGTGTATGAGTGGAAGGCGCTGTCTTGCAAAGCTAGGCTCCCCGAGGCGTAGCCCCTTCCTTCCGTGTCTCCAGCAACCTATTCCCTGTGCCCGTACTTGCTGGGCAGGGAGAAGTGGCTTTACACCATCATTCACAGTTAAATTAGAGGGCTGAGGTGTCCCCCACACCTCCTGTGCCCCGCTTTTGCCCCGCACTGAAACTGGCCCCTATTGTAATCATGCACTGCGGCCTGGCAGGCAGACATAAGCTTGGAGAGAATGACGTTGCATTTGTCAATTCTGCACCGTCACTTACATCTGCCAGGTAATGGACCTGGAAACAAACAGCTTCTAAAAATACACCGGCATCAGACACTCCTTGCTATGTAAGGCCTGCCCCGAGGGTCCAAGGCCGGTGTGATCCTTGGGGTCTTGGCCTTGGCCAGCCTTGCCTCTCAGAGCCCCTGTGGATCCTGTTGTACCCGAGTGGCCGTGCAGAGCCCACAAGAAGCAGGAGCCAAGGTGAGGTGGTACTGACCGGCCTCCTGTTTGCTTATTGCCTGGCTGGAATTCCCATGCTCCTTGGAATGGATCGCTTTACCCTTCTCGCCATGGGTAGCTTTGCACATCCTGTATTAGTCCCTGAAATAGCGACTGTAATCTGACTCAGCCCTCCCCCCACCATCAGGACAACCCTTCCATCTCAGACTTGGCTCCCTTTCCCGGCTTCTCTGCTCCTTCCTACTTAATGTGGGTACACGTACTGCTTTGAGAACCTCTTTCAATGATGCGGTGTTTGTGCGACAGTCATTCAGTGCGTGTTACTGAATGCCAGACGCCGCGCTGGGTGCTTGCGAAGCACTTGTATAGCACTTGACAGGTGGAGAATGCCTGTCATTCCAACTGGAGGATTGTGAGTTCAAGACCAGCCTGGACTATGTAGCAAGACTCTGTCTCAAAGAAACCAAGGCAGATAGTACTTGTCTGTTTATTAGTTCAGATTGGTCTGGTTATAGGTAACACAGCTCAAATGGACTTCAGGAAAAAGGCAGCTGGAAAGTCCTGGGTTAGGTAAGGGCTCAGGTGGGGCTGGATCCAGGGTCTTAAGTAAGTCACCAGGACAGGGTCTCCTCTATCTCTAAACTCCATTCCTTGTTGGCTTCCTAGCACCAATGGACCTGGAAAGCTGACCTCCAGGCTTCCTTTCTGGGTAATGGGCGAATCTCTTTCTCAGTAGTCCCAGCGGTTCCCAGGGCTGGTTTTCACTGACCAGGCCCCAAGCCAATCACTGAGCCGGTTCCCACAGCTGGGATGAGACATAGAAGAAAGGTGATTTTTCCAAAGAAAACCAGAGGCACAGTGACAGAGCAGGGAGAACAAACGTGAGCTGGTAAAAGCGATCCGTAGCCATTGCGGAGTTTATAAGCTCTGGGAAGGAGACAAGCATTAAACAAATAAAAATTAAATGAAACAGTAATTATGCAAAGTATCACTTGAGTGCAGTGAAGGAGGGAAGGAGGTGTGGTGGAGAATGACAAGGTGTGGCCAGAGAGGCCTGGCCAGGAGCCTGGACTTGACCTCTGACCTCCAGGCGCAGATCCATGCTTTCCTGCATGGTCTCTGTCCCTCCGCTCCTGTTTAGCATTCCCCCGCTTGCTTGCGTTCTATTTTCTCCTCAACTTGTGTCACCTCCCCAAGCAAGACAGGATGTTCTCACAGCCTGGGACTGTCTTGTCACTCTCTTCTGTGTTCTGAAGCAGGGTGGGTGGGCTGCCTGCCCGATTTGTAAGTAAAATGGAATGGGCACCCAGCCAAGCCCGCCCATCTACCTGCGGTGCACATCTGCTTTCTTCCAGATGTGTGGCCACAGCCACATGTAGTATCTGTCCCAGACTGGAGACTTTACAGACCTGTGTTCTCCGGTTGCCCCCAGGGCCTGGTACAGAGGAGGAGCTCAGTGGTGTTCATGGGAGGGAGGTAGGAGAGGGAGAACCAGCCAGCGGTGAGACCTTGTGCAAACCACTTAACCTCTCTGGGCCTCTGGATCCGTATCTTGCAGAGCCACCTGGTCCCTTCCCATCCTTCAGGTGTCAGCTCATATATCACTTCTTTGGAAAGGCCTCTCTGACCTTGAATGACCAGGTTGGATGCAGTGGTATTGAAGCTCTTCTGTGATAAAATGTCCCTCTGCTGTGGGGTGAGACTAGGCCCCTGCACACACTTAGGCATCCTTTCCCCCTTTGCTGATCTCCCTGCCTCTCCCATGCCACCCCTCTGGTGGTCTGCTTGGGAGAGGGTCGGGGTTGGTGGTCCCGTGGCCTGGGTTCATTCTCCCTGTGCTGCCGTATGAGACCCTGGGAAGTCCTTGGGACCTGCTTGGTCTCTCAGGGCCCCAGTTTCCTCGGGTGGGAAATGGGCTCTGGGAGCCAGGTGCACTGGAAAACTGGCATTGTGTCAGGCTAAGCATGAAGCATCATTCCTGGGGAGTTGTCTCTCCCCTTCCTTTTCTAAGACAGTTCCTGGACCTCGATGGTCTCTGAGGGTAAGGGGCACTTCCTGAGGCACTGAGGCAGGAGTGAATGCTTCCCTTTCCCTGTCTCTCCTGGCTGCTGCTCCAAGTCCTTCCCCCAGTCATTTCTATATGCTAATTTGGGATCCCAGTGGCATCTGGGCTGGGAGAGTTGGCCAGTCCCGGGGATGGTTTGCCACAGATGACATCAGTGCCAGGGCAGGCTGTAGGGGGGCTGAGTGCCCCTGTTGTCGAGTGACCCATTGGCAGGGCCAGCTACACAGTTTTGGAGAGCGGTGCACAATCAAAATAGAGCCTTCTCATTCCGAACTTTGTAAGAATTACAGGACGATGCCAGCACGCTCACCAGGCCCGTGTGACTGTGCAGGGTGACCACTCTGAAGCCAGCCCGACCAGCTGAACAGAAGGATCAGAAGGGCCTTGGGTCCTAGAGAGTCTGACAGGAAAGTCATCTGCTCCGACTCTGCCTGGGGACCTGGAGGCCAGAGCTGGGGCTCAGGGGTGGTGTGAACATGGAGGCTGTGAATGGAAGCACAGCAGAGCCAGGCCAGCGAGGACCTCCACTCTGCAGCCAGGAGGGGTCACGTAGGGTCTGCTCACGACCCGGAGATGCGAAGCTGCCCTTCAGCTCCGGGCTGGGTCTCAGCCAGCAAGACATTTACATTTTCATGTGAGATATCCTGATTTTCCAGGGCTGGCAAGTAATTTTTAAATGTTAGAAACACTTGAGTGGGCCAGACAGAACACGTCTGAGTACTGCATGCAGACTTGGCGTTGGTTCTGGACCCTGGCAGCATAGGGGTTTTGGACGGCTAGAAAGGGGAGGGATACCCTTACCTGGAAGGAGAGAGTGGATAGAGTAGGGGTGACCCAGGCATCAGGTTGCCTGTATTAAGGCTCTCCAGGGAAACAGAACCAGCGGGAGATTTATATAGAGATTTATTATGAGGAATTATGGAGGCTGGGAGGTCCCACGCTGAAGGCCTCTGAAAGCTGGTGGTGTCATTCAGCCCTGAAGCCTGAACCCAAAGGAATCCCCCATCCAAGGGCAGGAAAGCTGTGGCCCATCTCATCAGCAGGTAGGAGGGAAAGGAGACCAGTTCCTACTTTTACTTTTCCCCCATTTTTTTCCATACTAGTGAATGAACCCAAGGCCTTTGCACTGAGCCTCACCCCCAGTCCTTATTTTATTTTTAAATTTTGAGACAGGGTCTGTTCTCATTGTTGCTAAGTAGCCTGGGCTCCAGCCTGAACCTTGCAGAGCTCTGGAACTGCAAGCTTGTGCTACTAGGCCGAGCCCCTTCCTTCACTGTTCATTCCACACGGGTCTTGGTGGGTTGGAAGACATCCGCCCACACTAGGGAGCGCTGTCTGCTTTACTGAGGCCACGTTCACACGCGACCCCCATCCACCGATGCCCCCACAGCCACACCCAGGGATGTTGAATCCAACCCACCCAGTAGCACTGTCATATTCACCATCATACTCTTCCCCTTTCTGCAGCTGTGGGGCACAGCTCAGGGTGACAGGTATTCGTGCAGTGTGAGACTGCCCCACCCATGCAGAACATAGTTCTGCAAAGGAAGGCAGCTCATGCCTGCAGGATGCCAACTTGGTGACACCCAAGTGGATCAGCCAGTAAGTCCCATCGGCCTCGCCCAGCTCCAGCCTGAGTGGGCAGAAGCCGAAGCTATAGGACTAGAAGCAGCACTCGATGTCCACTCGGCAAATCAGACCTGCACTGAGCCTTGGAGTCCTCATCTGTCCAGTGGGTATAACAGCCTCCGTGCATTGGTCCAGTGAGGTAAGGCGTGTGAAATGCCAAGCGAGATGCCTGCTGGGCATGAAGTAAAGCCAGGATTCACTGTGTTGGTTTTTTCCATCATTACTATTGTCGTTGTCGTCCTGATGGAGGAATGCCAGCTCTACTGTTTCAGCCTGGAAAGTCTGGGTGTTCAGAGATTCTCAGGAGAGATCGGGGTGCCCCAGGGTTCTGTTTTTCAGGATTGGAATCCTGGTGTTCAGGGTTAGAATTCAGGAACCCAAGATCGCTGCTGTGATGTTCAGTGTTGTGAAGCGGCCACTGAAGGTCCTGACTCGGGGCTCAAGGTTAAGACTGCTGTTCTTGGACAGAACTCTCACACCTGTAATCGGACCCAAAGGCTGGGCCACCAGGGTGTCGTTATTCATGACTGACAAGGTAGCAGGCGAGGCCAAAGTGCTGATGCCCCAGTGGGAACTCAGGTGCTGGTCAGGAGTTTGGAGGTCCAAGATCAGGATGCTTGGGTGGTGCCTGGGATCAGATTCTGGAAGGCAGATTCGGAGCGCTGGCTGGGCATTGAGCTCTCATTCCGGGCTCATTCTGTTGCACAGCTTGTCCTTTCTGTGTGTGACCAGGCTGCATCATTTCCCCTCCTGGCAGCAGTTCTGAGGCAGTTGCAGAGGACAGAGGGTTGAGGCCAGGTGTAGTGGTGTACACCTGTAGTTCTAGCACTTAGGAGGCTGAGACAGGAAGATCCCTGTGAGTTTGAGGTCAGTGGGGGCTACAAATGAGTTCAAAAGCAGCCTGAACTTTGTAATGAAACCCTGTCTCAAAAATAAACACCGTTTCTTTTTTCTTTTAATTTTATTTATTTGTGTGTGTGTGTGTGTGTGTGTGTGTGTGTGTGGCCAGCTCAGTCCACCAGGGGGCGGGGCTGGCTGGCATGTGGTGCTGGGGGATTGAACTGTGGTCCCTGTGCTTTGCTAAGCTTGTTCTAAGTAGGTGCTTTAGACCCCTGAGCCATCTCACCAGCCCCAAAACACCGTTTCTGATGCCCTATCACTAGAACCATGCCAGCAGATACCGGGGTCCTCAGCAAGATGGGGAGTGTGGCTCAGCCTCTCCACAGGCCCTCAGGCCTCCGTGTTGATCCTCTGTCCTCTTGCTGGCCTCCCTGAAGCCCCCATGGGCCCTATATGATTACACTTTGCCGTTATCCAGAGAAGGGCAAATGGTGTGGGTCCAGGGTCACACAGAGTGCCAAGGGCCTGAGGCTGCCCCGCCCTGGGGATGTGTGGCTGTCGGAGGCTCACAGGGAAGTGAAACAGTTTCTGGTCACTGCGGTCTCCACAAATGCACTGTCAGTGCCAACTGGAGGGGAATGCCATTGATCGTGGGCTGAAACTTGTCTTTAAACTCTATCTTTGATGGCACGAATAACAGGCACTCAGCAGAAAAAGGGCTGGCAGGAGCGATGGGCTAGCCCATCTCCGACACGCAGTCGGGACCTGCCGCTCCTCTCTTAGGCCACCTGCCTCCTCATGTCATCACTCTTTACCTCCCAGCTTTCCTCATAGCCCCTCGATCCCCTCGCGTATCATGTCTTGTCTGCCTCGTGGCGCTGCCTCCTCAGCCCCACACCAGCAGGGCATGGTCAGGTGTGCCCACATACAGTAGCTACAGGGTAAATATTTGCTGAAAGAGTGGCTCAGTGACAATCAGAGACGGTCGGAGTGTGCTAAGCGCCCAGTCACTCCTCACAGACCTGCTTCCAGTCCCCTTCGCTCTGTGCCGAAGTTCTGGATGGGGGAGGCAGTGCAGGGTCATTAACTCGTCCTTCTCTTCTTCTCTCTTCTCCCTTTCTTCCTCCTTGTGGTGCTGGGGATGGAACCCAAAGCTCCTTGCATGCCAGGCAAACAGTCTGCCACTGAGCTGCTCCCAGTCCACTGCATGCTTTCTCCTTCCTCTCAGAATGACTTCTGTGACCACAAAGGCCCTGTAAGAACTGACACTGCACTTTTATTCACCTGAACATTGCATCACCCTCTTTTATCTTCTCATCTCCATTGGGCATCCTTTCTGTGTCAGTCAGCTTTCTGTTGCTGGAAGAAAATACCCAATATACGCAGATGAAAAGAGAAGGTTTATTTCAGCTCATGGTTTCCAAGGCTTCTGTCCATGGCTGCCTGGCTCCGAGTCAGAAGCACCATGGGAAGGGCAGGATGGAGTAAAGCTGCTCACTTCATGACCCTGCTGACCTAGGGGCATGACCCTGCTGACCTAGGGCATGACCCTGCT
>NW_004524653.1:8243704-8303780 GCF_000260255.1 Octodon degus
CCCTGCTGACCTAGGGCATGACCCTGCTGACCTAGGGGCTGACCCAGGTGGACCCACTTCCTAACAGCCCAAGATAGAGAGTCAGCATTGAGGTTGCTGTCCTCACAATCCGCTCATCTCTCTGTTCCACCTCTGAATTTTGCTGTATTAGTGATCAAGCCTTCAATGCCTGCATCTTTGCAGGGCATTTCATATTCAAATTACATTTTTTTCTCAGACCCCTAGTGTACTAGGCTAGCGTGCACCTCAGGGCCTGTGAACATGCTGACTCATCTGACTAGAACACCTTGTAGCCTCCACCCTGGCTTTCTTGACTGCTTTAGCTCATCCTTTAGGGCTCTGCCTAACGACCTCTTCTCTGACTTCCCAACTTGATGCCATTTCTCTCCATGACGGGCCCTGGTGTTTTGCCCAGAAATCTATTGCTAGATCCCAGTGGTCACCACGTTTGTGTTCATCGCTGTGGGATAAACGTCCCTACCCTGGGAGTTCTTTATGAAGGGAGGAGGCCTCTGTAACCCAAACTCTCTGTTATAAACAACCCAACTGTATGGGTGGTTATATTTTTGAATTGCTTGGACAGTGTCATGAGGGAGGAGAAGGTGGCAGTCTTCCACGTGACTGGACAGTGTTCAAAGTGGCACACAGGACACCCCAAGGACCAACTCTCCACCTTTCTGGCTCCATCTCCCACCACCATCTCCTGGCTCCCTGTGTCCAGCCATACTGGTCTCCTTCTTATTAAATATCTTCCTGCCTTGGGCTTTTGCATATGCTGTTCTCTCTGCCTAGAGTGATTTTACTTTCCTCTTCATCCAGGCATTTGCTTCCTTATCCTGCAGTTTCCAGGTCAAATGTCACACCCTCAAGGCAGCCTTCCTCAAGGTCGGTAAAAGTCCATTCACTTACGGGTCTTCCAAGTTCTGTGCGCCTCTCTGAGGGCTGTTGTTCCCATGGTCACTTTACATCTATTCAGGGGACCCCTGATTCCTACCTGGCTCCCAGTCTGGCTGGTGAGCGTCCGGTAGGACATAGTCTGCTACCGGTACTTGTTTTTCCTGCATCTCTGCCGCCTCCATGGCAATCTTCCCTGGAATGGGGTCAGATGGATGGATGGACGGACGGACGGACAGACAGACTCAAAGCTTTGTCAAAGTTGGAAAAAAGTGAAGCTCATACTTCTGTGAGTGGCAGGTATGGGGCTGGTAGAAAATGCTCCTTTGGGAATCCATCCAAAAAGTTCTTAACATCCTCTGAAATGGCCAGGACATCAGGCTCTGTACTTGTGACCACATATCTTCTCTAGACTTAGACTGCATTGAGTGGTGATTACAGACCCTCCTACCAGCTTTCAAAAAGTCCCACTCAGTTATATTTAGTGGGGTGCTATTGAATTTGACTTACGCAAAACACACCTATGAAATCTCTAAGCCCAAGGCCAGAAGTTCTGAGGAACATTTTTTAAAAGAAGGAGTCCAGCAAGTTCACCAGAAATATATTTTAGTTGGATGTGTTGTGCCTCTTTGGAACATGTGGACGTGGTTTGAATCCTAGTGCCACTCATGACCTGTGGCAGGCCACTCCCTGCTCTGGGACACTTCTTCCAAAGTGCATCTTCCTGGCTGGGGAGATAGCTCAGCAGTCTAAGCAATTGCCTGGCAAGCACAAGGACCTGGATTCGGTCCCTGGTACTGCATGCCATGCCAGCCCTGAGCCATGCCGGGCACCAAGCCCAGGTGTGGTGGTACATGCCTGCAATCCCAGCACTGGGGAGGCTGAGATAGGAGTATCACTATGAGTCTGAGCTGCATAGTAAGACCTTGTACCAAATAAATAAATACATAAATGATTTTTTTTTTTTTTAAGTTCAAAGCACATCCTCCTGGCAGGAAGGCCAGGAGAGAAAAGCCACCTTTCTTGGCTTTTTAGCAGAAGCCAATTGGCTCAAGTCACACATGCTCAGGTCATGTGATCTCTACTATCCCTGTGACCAGGTGAGGACAGGAGGAGAGGACAAGTGTGGGACACAGGCCAGTGTGAGATCCAGGAAGTAACTAGTGCAGGACTCGTTTAATGGTCTTCTTTAACTCATTCACTTTAGTGAAATTGGGCTGTTTTAAGAGGGAGATTGATATGGTAAAGAACTGGTCCCATTTGCCATAAATCATGGTGTGAAATTGCAGCCAGAAGCTGGAGCCTGACACCTGCTGTCTCTGGGTACAAGAGGAGCAACGTGTGTTAGAGAAGTGTTAAAGTCCCATTAGTCTCACACTGGGACTTTCCCCTGGAGGGAGTCAGAAGATGGGAAGGGAATTGGAATGGGTGGTGCCTTCAGGCTCTGTGAATCAATGTCCCTAGAGGTTAACCGGGTCCCTTCACTGTACGGGAGAATCATCTGGGGCGCCTGGGAAAATCTTGATGCTAAACTCCCTGAGTCAGAACTGGGGGTGTTGGGGGAGGCAGGATTGGTATTTTTCAAAGCTCCCGAAGGTGACTGCACTGTGCAGTGGAGGTGGAGAAATGTAGCTTGCAGCGCATCTGCCACCCGTGGTGCATGTCCCGCGCTGACGCACACAGGGGCCCAGCAAGTCCACTGGGCTGCAGGAAGGGGCTTGCAGGGAGGCTGGGCTGGTCATCAGTGTCACAGAGAGCAGGCGCCTATTTCTCCAAGAAATTAACCGAGCAGGCTTCTGAGAGTCATTTAATACTCTCAAAGGGTGAGGAAACACGGTTCCTGGGATGGAATTCAGCTGACACCCTGGCCCTGCACCCACCATGTGGATCTAACTCTCATGACCTGAGCCAGCTGTTAACTCCCCGTTGGTCCATCAACCACCTCCGACCCAGCTGTGCTGCTTGCCAGCTGTGTGGTCTCAGGCAAGTCACTTGGCTTCTCTGGTCTACATTGCTAGGTTGATCTTTAAGGACATCTCCACTGTGGGGACCAATGAGTTTTCATGCAGGGAGGCAACAGCCGGGGCTCCTTAACGGAACACCTGTTCTAGGTCAGGGCTTCTCAACCTCAGGCAGTTTGGGCACCCATGTCTGTGCCCAGGAGCAGTCCTGGGTCTGCATTCCTAACAAGGACTGAAGTCCATTCTGACACTGAACAGCTCCCTGTTCAGAGGCCCAGCTGCAGGGCCCTCACCCCTAGTGGGGGAAGAAACTGAGGCGGCCAGAGTCAAGGCCTTTGGCCCAGCCTCCGCAGCAAGTGCTGGGCAAATCTCTGGTGCTCATCCTCTAACTCAGCCTCACTATGTGACACTCAAGTTCAGTGTGCCCAAAGCCAAGCCTGGTCCCCCTCAACCTGTTCTGCTAATGCCTTCACATCGGTACCGGCCAGGAGCAGAGGCCCAAACCCGGGAGCTGTTGTCATCTTTGCCTCCCGCTCACGCTGTGTCCCATCTCGTGCAGATCCCAGGGCTCTGGCCTCTTTTCACTACCCCGTTAACACTCCTGCCCAGGAGTCGGCTGGCAGTCTTCGCTTCACAGGCCAGATAGTAAACAGCTCAGGCCTGCGGCCAGGCCAAAAAGCAGAATCGAAGCTAGCACATCTGCCCTTACATAACCGCTGAAAGTGGAGCCATGGAAAACTGTAGCGTCTGCTCTCGGCTTTGCATTTTGTGTCAACGGGAGGGAGGCTGCCTTGGCCTGTGAGCCCTGGTTGGCTGACCCCTGCTGCAGGTCAAAAATTCTCATTGGGGCATTACTTGTGTCCCCTCCCAACAGCTGACAGGCCTGTTGTACCAGAGGTGAGGTGGTCCTGACAGTGGGTAGAGACCAGGGAGGTGACACAGTGTCCGACAGGGCCCAGGCTGAGAAACAATTTTATCTCAAGCCACCACCCTCCCTCACCTGGACTCTCAGTCATTTCCCATTGGACACCTGCGGCCACATCACCTGTCCCTGTGTCTGCACATTCTCCCCACAGCTGGGGGTCCTCTGAGAACCCAGATGGCGGGCCCCTGGCTGATGGCTCTCCTACGGCTGCCATCCATTCAGTGTGAGGTCAAACTCTTACTGCAGGGCCCACAAAGCCCTGCAGGATGGACCTCCCACCCCTGGCCCTGTCTGGCATGGCCCCCACCTAACCCAGAAACCCACCTCAGGGCCTTGGCACAGGCTGTTCTAGCGGTTATCTTTGTGGCTTCCTTCCTCACCTCCACGTTTTCATCAAATATCACCTTTTTTAGACAGTGGCACTTTCCCGTACCACCTATTTTCAGATGAAAACATCCACCTACCCCCTCCCCACCCCTTGCCTTTCCCCCTCCCCACAGCAGTGAGGAGCTCTTCTCACATCTACTCCTGGCCCAAGAAACAGGGCTTCTGGGGTGTTTTCCTAAAGCAACCTAGCTCTGGCATCGATCTCCAGCACAGAGTAGGTGCTCAGGCCACCTACTATTTGCTAACAGACGTGGCCAGCGCGCCTGGCTTCAGTGACGGCAGGTGTGGGCTTTAGGCCCCAGCTCACCCACCTCCACATGTTCCCTCTTTGCTCACTATTGAGTGCTGTGGGCCACATGCAGTGTCCAGGATGAGGCTGAAGAGTGACCTTCTCCTGGCACTGCCCAGAGCTGAGAGCTCAGTGCCTCTTGCAGCTGGTGTGGGGGCTGCAGGCCAGGCCCTGCCTCCCTCAAGGGCCTTCTGTCTGTTTAGTCCCCCTCTATCACACTGCCTTCTCCTGGGATCCAATCTCACCATCTTCCAGGGCCTGGCTCCCATGAGGCCTGGCCAGGCCTCTTGTCTTTCTTCACCTTGTAACTTCATCTGCCCAGCCAGGTCCTTGCGCTGGGCCTCCTCCTGTCCCCAGGCAGGCCTGTCAGCTCCCAGATCAGGAAAGCGGTGATTATGCAGGTCCACCCCGTGGGCCTGCAGAGTCTTGAGTCCCATGGCTCTGACAGCTACAGGGGGCACAGACCAGAGAGCAAGGGGCTCCATTTGCCTCCGGGTGAGAATCCCATGGGCTGCTGTGGAGGTGGTGGAAACTCCACTTCAGTGCAGTTCAGCCTTCCTCTTTTTGTGAGGGTGTTCCCATGCCTGGGACTTGTGAGGAATTTGTGCCATCAGAGGGCAGCCAGTGTGGCGCACCCTGAAGGTGCCTCACCTGTGTCCTGCTCTCGGCTGGCAGAGCTAGAGCTCAGCTGCTATGAAGGCAGCACACAGCTGCACGCTCACAACTGCCCTTCTCATCACTGTCCCCCTCACAACTGCTCATGACCAGTGCGAGCTGCCTAGGGGAGCATAGCCCTCCACAGCTGTCTCTCTCCAGTCAGAGTGTGGAAGCCCAGCCCGGCTCAGGCAGGATCTACTCCAGGCACCTGGGGACCCCCAGGCCTAGCCAAGCACCTGCACTGCCCACCTGGCTGGTCTCTGCCTGTCCCTAACAGGCTCTCCTTTAGTGAGCACTCTGCCTCTGAATCCACTCCCCCACCACACACACATACAGGCTCTGCTCCACCACAAAGGGTGACTCTGGACTAGGCCAAGCTGCCCCATCCCAGCATCTCCACTTTCCTCCGTCTTCAGGGTAGGCATGGATCTGTCTCCATAAGCATAGACTCGGGCCTTCTCTCCATTGTCTCTCCTGTCTGAAAGGTTTTGCTTCTTCTGCTGATGTGGTGGGGACATTGGCCAAAGAGGGCTCTAGTCCAAGGGCTCTTACAGGCTGGCCCGGGCCTCCCTGCCCGCCTTGTCTGCCAGGAGCCTCCCAACCCAGCCCCAGCAAGAAAGCTCTGGCAAGTCGGGCCTTGTCTCCCTTCGGCCAGCATTTTCTGAGGTTTAGCTTGGCAGCCTTCCCCGCCGACCTTGCATGTCTTAATGAAGTTGGGGAGGCTCCGTGCCAGGTCCCCACTAATGGGACATCAAGAGTACCTCTCAGGCTCCCAAATCTTTTGGCCTGCTTAGGTCAGGGAAGGTAAGTCAGGCAAGGGAGGAAACGAGATTCAGCAGTGCCAAAATGCTGTGACCTTGGACGAGTCACACAGGGGTCACGGGTCCCCTAGGGGTACAGGGTGCCTCTGGAAAAGCATTTATGGAGTACCAAATGCATGCCTGGAACTCTTCTAGGTCATGGGGACAAGCAGCGACAGGAGACAAAGTATCTGTCTCATGGGATAGAATGCCCCTGGCGAAGGAGGGTGGGATGAGGAATCGATGCCTAAATCCGTTGCCCTAGGTATGGAGGAGAGTCTGACGTTCTGATAAAAGCACATATTATATTATAATCACAGCACAGCACCGAGCATATCTGTCACCTCGAAACTCATCATGTCTTTGGTGAAAACATTCAAAACCCTCTCCTCCAGCAATTTTGAAATCTATAACACACTACTGTTAACTACAGTCACCTTGCTCTGCAACAGAACCCCAGAAGTTCTTCCCTCACAACAGCTCCGCCCCATCACACCCCACCCTCCTACCCCCAGTCTTGGGAAACTGTTTGGTCCTCTATTTCCACAAGATCAACATCTCTGCATTTCATATATGAGTGAGATTATTCAGTATTATCCCTCCTATGCCTGGCTTATTTCATTTAATATGTCCTCCAGGTACATCCCCTTTGTTACATATGGCTGGATTTCCTTCCTTTTTGTGGCTGTGTAATATTCCATCCCTTCATGGATGTATACTGTATTGTCTTTATCTGTTCCTTTGCTGGTGGGCATGTAAGTTGATTCCATATCTTGGCTGTTGTGAATAATATTGCAGTAAATGCTCTCATGCAAAGTCTCTTGGCCATATTAATTTCATTCCCTGGACATAAACCCATCAGTGAGATGGCTGGATATGGTATATCTATTTCTCATTGTGTGTGTGTGTGTGTGTGTGTGTGTGTGTGTGTGTGGCCAGCTCAGCCCACCAGGAGGCGAGGCTGGCTGGCATGTGGTGCTGGGGGATTGAACTGCGGTCCCTGTGCTTTGCTGAGCTTGTTCTAAGTAGGTGCTTTAGACCACTGAGCCATCTCACCAGCCCCTATTTCTCATTTTTTAATAATGTATTTAGTACAGGGTCTACAGGGTCTCACTACACAGATCAGACTCTTAGTGATCTTCCTGTTTTCAGCCTCCCAAGCACTGGGATTACAGGCACACAACACCACATCTAGTCTCAATCGACGTCTCAGTGCAGCCCAGGGGCGGGGCTGGCGCGGTGTTATTTGTCATTTTTAAGAACCCTCTATATACCCTTTTTCTTTTTGTTTGTTTTTTTTTTTTTTTTTTTTGGTAGGACAGTTTCAATAATTAACACATTGTATAATTCTTTTTTTGGGGGGGGTTTGCAATTTTTTTTTCAACAAATAATACACTGCATATATTCTTCTTAGTGGTTAATTGCTGTACAAGATGCGGACTTGTGATCCTATTTACTACCCTTTTTCTTAAATGCTGCACTAATTTACATTCCCTCAACAGTGTACAAAGGTTCAAATCCTTGCTCTGCCCCTTCCTTTGTGACCTTAGATGTGCAGCTAGATGTCTCTATGCATTGGAAACATCTTACCCAGAGCAAGGGTAATAAGTATGCTTGGCCTGAAGGATTGCTGGGAGGATCAAGTAGGTTAGAACTTGTACAGCCCTCAGAATGGCACCTACCTCCTAGTAAGTGCTTGGTATACAGGGGCTTATGGGAAGTCCCATAATGCACTGGGTTTTACAGAGAGTGGAGATCTTCAGCACTTGCCTGAGGTTGCCCAGCAAGGAGAGCTAAAAGACAGTTCAAAGAACCCCCAAATGGTCTCGATCAGTGTCAGGGGCTCCCCAACCTCCCTTAGTCCCCTGGCGCGGCGATAGGCCAAGCTGAGAAACTTCCAGCTTGGAAAGGCCCCCTCCAGAGATGTCTGACCAAGCACCATGCACTCCCGTGCTGGTGTGGCTGGTCATGCCGTGTGCACCCGTGAGATACGTCCTGTGTGAGTCCACATCTAGGAGGTTTAAGGAGAACCCAGATTCATTCCATTGTAGTGACAGAAACCAGAACAGTGTGGCCTTGAGCTATTGCCTGGAAGGAGACCTGAGGGGACACTCTGGGTGATGGACATGCTCTGAACCTTAATTGGGATGGTGGTTACACCAGTGCATTCATTTATTAAAAGGCACTTAGGACTCGTGCATTCTGCTGCGTGCAAATCAAACATCCGTAAACAAAAAAGCACCAGGGAAAATAATCAACAGGAGCTCTCATGTACTGGGCACTAATGAACCATGTGTGAAGTAGCGCTCCAGGTGTCTGCAGATGCCTGTCACTTAACCCTGGAAGTTGCCCTGTGCAGCATGCCTGTGTACCCCTGTGTACTCTAGCCTGTGTGCAGGTGTCTGGGGCCACTCCAAATCGGCTTATGAATGGATCAGGAAGCACATGCACGTGTGCTTATGGATTTGATCCCACGCCTGGGGGCCACGGCAGCAGGTGTAAGGATGCACACACATCCACAGTCGCTGGGCAAATGTCTACCAGCACCTCCGGGCTTTGCCAGAGAGCACTAATGACCCGCACTGCATGCACTGTGCTGACTGGCAGTCAGATGCTAACAGCATGCCCTGATTTGCGTGGACCCATCAAGCGCTGTTATCAGAAAATAATAGCAGGGGATCGACAGCCAGCTGCCTGTGCCAGGGAGGGTGGGGATGCCTGGGCACCGGGCAATTAGCATCTCTAAAGGGTGTCTCAGCTGAATGGTGGCTAATTTGCAGACGTGGCCCCATCAGCCAAGCACAGCAGTTGCAAAGTAGGGAATGGCAGGCCTCCCCGAGGACTTGTAAATCAGTGCTGCTGTTGGCTCTGAGTTTTGCCCTGGGAGGAGCTCACACTTTAAAGAGATGCAGCTCTCCTTAAGGGCATGAACGGAGTCTGCCTGCTCCCAGCAGCCCTGCTTCTGACGTCTCTGTCTGTCCCATTTGAGGACGGCTGCCTTCTGTGCTGGTGGAGGACATGCAGGTTCAGAGAGGGTAAACAACTTGTCCCGGCTCAAACAGCCAGCCGCCCACCAAGCCAGGAGCTCGGCCTGGGCCGCCTGACGCACACAGCTTCCAGCAGCTTCCAGCTCACACACGGCTTTCATGGTTTGTTTTGTGGCATTTATTTCACCAACGCTTGCAGGTACTATTGTCTTCTTGGCATTTGCCCCTTAATTGGCTCCCTTTAAATTTCAATGTTTATTTTATAAGGAATCTACCATTAGGAAAGCCAGTGTCTGGCAGTCATAAATGGAAGGAGGGTGACCAATGGTCCCTGCCCCTATTTGGGGGAGACTTGGGTGGTTCTTGCCTACGGAACTTCTGGAACCCACTGCCCATGCAGTAGGCAGATCCACAGACCACAAAAGTAGCAGGTGGGGCTGGGAATCACCTGGTGCACCGTAGGCGCATACTCGGGCAGCGTCCTGACGAGATCCAGTCTTACACTCCTGATGAACTGCTTCCCAGCATGTGACCCTTGGCAGGTCACCTCAGCTCTCTTGGCCTCACCTTTGCATCTATAAAATAGGAGCAACAAAACAGACCCTGCCTCCCAGGGTGGTTACGGGACGAGATGACACGATGGCGGTACAGAGCCTAGCTCTGTGTGCAGCACATTTCAATCCTTTCCTCTTTCTTTCTTCTCAAAGCATCACCCTCGTCTTGCTGGGGCTGTAAAGCCTACCTGCCAAATGCAGATCGCAGTCTCCATTTTCTGGGTCACACCACCTGGAATTAACCTTGGTCTCTGAGCTTCAGTGTCCCCAGTATAAAATGACAGTTCTAAAGGGGAGAGATATCTGAGAGCAGTGGTGCAAGTTCCTGTCATCTTAAACATCTGGTCACCTCCCAGCCTCCCCTTCTCTGCCAGGCTCCTCAGAGTTCTGAGGAAGCCAACCTCACTTCTGCCCTGGGCTCACTCCAGCCACCGAGCTGCTCAGAGTGGTCATGTGACCACGCTAGGCCCTGACTGAACTCTGAGAGCCTGGCTGGGGATGCTGGGAGCTCCACTTCCTTCTGCATGGCATGCTGTGTGAGTGTGAGGCCTGGACTTGCTGCAGCCTTTGGGGTTCTGCTTGGGAGCTAGCCATGGAGGACAAAGCAGAGTGAAGCATTGGCGCTATGGGGAGACCCTCCTCCCCGATCCTCCCTGAACCTGGGGCCAAACTCTGCCTGGGCTTTTCAGCTACACCATCCAGTAAGCGTGGCAGTTTTGTTGGGCTGTTTTGTGCAGCCCCAGTACATCCCAGCAGCCCTACCTCCACTCCCAAAGACTTCTCCGGTTTTAAGACCCAGCACGACCATTGTAAATAGGTACTGGCTTTCTTCCCATTCAGAGATGAGAAAACTCAGGTCCCGAGAAGGGAGATGACTTGTCCAAAATCAGAGAATGTCAGCAGTGGAATTTCAACTTGGAAGTGTCTTACATTCTTTCCACCATGCTATCTGACATCTATCTCTGGGCAAGTGAGAGGGAGAACACCAGTAGCCACTAAGACCAAACTCCAGTAATGATTGGGCCAGGGAAGACCACTCTCAAAATGTCAGTGCCTAGAAGATGCTAGGTGGACATTTGGCTCCTAGCATCCATTGCATGGGTGGGGAAATTGAGGATGAGAAGAGAAAAGGACCAAGAGAGCAGGAGAGACGGGGAGCCCGGCCAGCCTCAGCAAAAGGAGGTGGCTGCTGGAAGACGGAGTGATCCACTGCTCTGTCCTGCCCGAGGGGCCCCTTCTGGTAACAAACCTCACATCCTTTTAGGAAATGGTGCCTTCTCCAGGCCCAGGTAAGGTGTAGATTAGATAAGGCCATCTCCAGGTCTGACCAATCAGAGTTGTGCAATCCCCTAGCAATGACTGGCTCAGTTTGGGCATGTGATCCAGATTAAGTCAATCATAGTGAATCCTGGGAGTATCCCTCCAACCTTATCCAAACTCAGTGTGTATGTAGGGTCATCAAAATATGCAGTAAGGGGCTGGTGAGCTAGCTCAGTGGTCTAAACACCTTCATGGAAAGCGCAGAGATTGGGTTTGATCCCCAGCCCCTTGTGTTGGCCCCACCCCCAGGCACACTGAGCTGGCCACCAAGACCAGGCATAGTGCCACCTGCTTGTAATCCCAGCACTGGGGCGGCTGAGATAGGAGGCTCACTAGAGCTGAGCTGTGTAGTGAGACCCTGCACCAAATAAACAAGCAAATAGCAAAACAACAAAATATATAGTAAATGTTTAAATTTGAAAAATGCATCATTGTAAATGATACATTGAGATAAATCCCCCTCAGAATATTGGCCCTTGCTTCAAACATACTTATTCCATCTTTCTTGCCACTTTCTGCAGCAATTCTGAAAGTCCTTTTTCGTAAGTGTCTTTTGTAGGGCTGGTGAGATAGCTCAGCGGACTAAAGCACCTGTTTAGGCAAGCTAGGCAAGCACAGGGACCACAGTTCAATCCCCAGCATCACATGCCATGCCAGCTCCGCCCCCAAGGCAGGCTGAACTGGCCACAAGAGTTCAGGCATAGTGGTGCACGCCTGTAATCCCAGCACTGGAGAGGCTGAAAACAGGAGGATCACCATGAGTCTGTGTAGTGAGATCCTGTAACAGTTAAATACATTTTTTAAAAGTGTCTTTTGTTGTACTTTTGTGGCTTCCTTGATGTCCTGAATCAATTCAAAATATGTCCAGCAATTTCTCTCAAATAAAAACATTATGCTGTATCCTCATCCACTGTATTCATTAGATCTGACTCCATGAAAATGGCGGCTTTCCCTCAGAGTCAAAAGGACCATGAAAGATAAACAGTGTGAAGCACTTCAGGCCTCTGAGGCAGCCCCAACAGAGCAACCAGAGACACTCACGACGGAGCACGATCAGAACTGCTTCAGAAAACAGCAAGAGCAATGAGATCAAGAGGAGAAACTTCTTGAGGATTAATGACAGTGTCCTTTGCTGTGGTATATTGTTAAACACATACTGCAGTATTTGACTGCCCCTTGTAATCCAAGTACAGAGCCTTGTGGGCCCCTGTAGCCAGCTAGTATTCAGCTTAAACATATCTTCAAGGTGGTCATCTCAACCTGGGCTTTCAAGGTTATCCTGATTTTAAATGAAAGCTGCCTATCCAAGAACCATATGAGTCCCCGCAAACAGGGAGGGGGCGGTTGGTCACCCTCCTTCCATTTATGACTGCCAGACACTGACTTTCCTAATGGTAGATTCCTTATAAAATAAACACTGAAATTCAAAGGGAGCCAATTAAGGGACAAATGCCAAGAAGACAATAGTACCTGCAAGCGTTGGTGAAATAAATGCCACAAAACAAACCATGAAAGCCGTGTGTGAGCTGGAAGCTGCTGGAAGCTGTGTGCGTCAGGCGGCCCAGGCCGAGCTCCTGGCTTGGTGGGCGGCTGGCTGTTTGAGCCGGGACAAGTTGTTTACCCTCTCTGAACCTGCATGTCCTCCACCAGCACAGAAGGCAGCCGTCCTCAAATGGGACAGACAGAGACGTCAGGAGCAGGGGTGCTGGGGGCAGACAGGCCATCAGAAGCAGTCTGTTTTTAAGGTGGGAAAGCCTCTGAATTTTTGCCTTGTTCTTCCTTTTGTCAGCTACCCCTTCTTTGCCTCAAAGTTTTTTCTGGGCTGGCAGCTCCATCCTGGGAGCCTTGACTCTCGCAGGTTCCTAGAACTGGACGGGGAGGACTTGCTGCAGAAGCCAGGCCTTTGTGTCTCTGGGCCCAGCATTCAGCCCTAGTCCCAGCTGCCCCTTTGCAGGCCCCTCCCCAGCACACTGGTTGTGTGCCAATGTTCGAGCTGCTGCAGGCCTGGCCAGGCTCGAAAAAGGAATTATTTCTGTCTCCTGCATAGTTCTTAGCCTAATTCCCAAAATGGGAAATAGGCCTGGGCGGACCTCCCAACCCCCGCTCCCATGGAAGAAGGAAAGGGACCTCTACTGGGCTGGGAGGCAGGAGGGGCCCAAGCTGATGACCCCACCCCCTAGACGGGCAGGCACACTCCAAGAGAAGGGGGTGACTCCTGGGCGGGATGGCCGGTGAGGATAGAGAGGTTGGGCACCTGCGTGGGCACCACCAGCTAAGAAGAGACCAGGAGAGAGGGGGAAGAGACTGCCCCCGCCTGCGACCAACAGCTGTCCAGCCCCACGCTTCCCTAGTTTGCCAAGGCGGCTTCTCCTCCTCTCCTCCCAGGAAGCTTTCCCTGACTGCAGGGACCAAATTGGGGTCTACAGGATGGTGTTGAGAACCCCAGGGGCTCTGTGAGCTCAGCTCCGTTTGCCTCATTTCCTGACATCACTCGTGGCCTCTAGTTCCTAACTCTGTCCTGCCAGGGCCAGGGGCCGCTGGGAGTCTGACACTGGCTGTGTGACTTGTCCACTACAACTGGGTCGCGGCCTGTCCCCACATCTAGCCGGAAGCTGCCCAGCTGGTCAGTGAACACGTAACTGACAGACAGCACTGTGGCTTAGGCCGCTGACTCTCTGGAGGCCTGACTGTCCGTCTGTCCATACACCTGGCTGTTGGAGCTATCTAGTCAGGCACACCACACATTTATTGCCGTTCTGATGGTCTCCTTGTTCAAATGTCTTTCTCAGAGTCTGTCTGTCTCTCTGTGTGAGTCTGACTAAATGGACGAGTGATGATCTGCCCGTCGGCCTGTCTGTCTGCCTGCCTGCAATCCATTGATCTTTTGGTCTTCTGGAGTATTTAGCTGACTCTAATTAGCGGTGTGGCAAAACCTAGCTGTCGCTCCCCACCTGATTCTTGGTCTATAGCTGACTGACAAGACGACTGAGCACCTGTTTGTCTCTGTGAGCATCTGTCATATCTCCCCGGACTGACTGACCAGCCATCTGTCTGTCTTTCCGCCTGGCTGTTTGACTGTGTACCTGATCCAATGCTGAGTGACCTGCTGACCATCTGCCTAATGATAGGATGGCTGGCATGCCTCAGTTGTTTCCCACCTTCCAGTCTGACTAGCTCAGTGGATATTAGGCCCCTGACTCCCTGAAGTAGGGAGTGTGACAGGCTGTCAGAGGGCTCGTAGGGGCTGGGTGATGTGCATCTGAAGCAACCACCTGGCCTCTTCCCCAGAACCCCCCGGCCCAGGGAAGGGAGGCTGCTGGGTAGAACTCTTGCCTGTTGTTCTCGGTGGCTTCACACATTGGCCCCTCATGTGCGGGTTGGGAGGAAGCCACGTGCCCTGTCCCATACCTCACCTCTGTCTTCTGGGGCCCTAAGGAGAAACACCAGTCCTCAGGGAGCCCACAGGACACCAGGACACTGTCCGCATCTGGCAGGCCCTGCTGAGCCGTCCGTCCTCAGAAGCGCTGTGGGGAACTGTTTCAAAATTTCCATGGGACACGGGTGAATTCCCAGGTCAGGGGCGGATCTAGGGGCAGCCAGCTGTTGCCAGAGGACAAGCGCCTCTGTCAGCATCAGCAGCCTCCACAGCCCCTCGGAGGGAGGCCAGCTGAGGGACAGTGAGTAATGCTTTCTGGGGGGAGCGGGGGAGGGAGGGAGGCACAGTCCCCGCCCGCCGGCTGCACTTCCTCCTGGTAATAGAATTCTATCCAGCTGCTGAGTGCCTCCCCTGACCTCCCTTCCTTAAAGACAGAGCTCTGCAGCTGAATTTTACTTCAAGAGAAATATGTGCAGCCAGCAAAGGAGAAGAGATGAGCAGAGAGATACAGGAGGTGTCAAGGAGCCTCCGGATGGGAAGTGGCCTCCCAGGCATTCGGCTTTGCCTAAGCCGTGCCCTCCCTGCCTTTCCCAGGGCAACCAGCCTCTCCATTGGTCCTGGACCATGGCAGACTAGTATGCCCTGCACAGGCCAGCAGACTGGCTGATCCGGGCTCTGGGGTGAGGTGGAAGGGCGCCTCTGGGAGCTGTCTGTGTCCGATAGGGGACAACAGCTCTCAGAGATGGCAGAGCAGCATCTGAGGCCAGGGGGAAGCTCAGCGTATGCTCAGGCCAGCACTCAGTGACCAGAGTCAGAGACCAGCATGTAACCGAAGTCATGGCTATACCCTGGGAGGCCGGGTTATAGCTGCTTCTGTGTCCAGAATCAGGGATCAGTCAGCGATGGGGGTCTGGACGCTGCATGTCCAGGATCAGGGCTCAGTCTAAGGTTGGAGTCAGGGTCAACCAGGCCAGGCTCAGGGCCAGAGTGCATGCAGGCTCAGGCCCTATCCTTGACAAGGATCATGACTCAGTGACCTGAGACTGCGCCTTGATCTAGGGCACCATCAGGTGTCAGTGTGTGTCTAAGGTTAGGGATTAGCCCGGGACCAGCACCAAGGAATCCGTGGCCAGGCTCCAGTTCAAGGAGACAAGGCTGGAGGCTCAGTTTGTGGCTCCTTCAGAGGCCAGAGGTTGATCGGACTGATGGACCCAGGTGCACCAGGCTGGCTCCTGCTCACCTGTCCCCCTTCTCCTGAGCACTGAGGACGAACCCAGGGCACCAGGGAGCCCCCAGAAGGAGTGAAGATGGGCATGTTCTTCAGGAGGTGGGACCAGAGGGCGATGGGGGTGGGCACAGAGGCAGAGGACTGTCCCTGATGAACAAAAGGAGTAGGTGGGGCACAGAGTCATAGAAGGAGGTAGCCACCATGTGGGATAGACACAGAACACTTGGGTTTGAGTTCTGGTTCTGCTCCTTACTTGCTCTTTGACCTCGGGCAAGTTATTCCTCTGTTTCGTGCCTTGATTCTTCTCGCTGATGGAGTGGGGGTAAAAGTAGGAAGGGCCGAAGAAGTGAGCGAGTCTAAGTGCTTACAGTGAGCCTGGTCGGTCCGCTCCAGCTGCTTGTAGGAGTTCCACAGAGAGGCTACACCTGGTGCCCAGCCCATGGTGGAAGTTGGATGTGAGGAAAGGCTGGAACCAAGGCTCCCGTCCCCAGCCAACCAGACACCAGCAGGCCTCCCCTCTTCTCGGCTCTGGATGTCTAGGGACGCCTGTAGTTACCTCTCCACTGTCCGTGCATCCCTTTGATCTCTCACCACCTCCCTGGAGTGCAGTAGATGCTCGGTAAGCCCACAGTAGGGATAAAGCCCCCACTTTCCTGGGCCAGCCACAGCTCTTTGCTTCCCTCTCACGTTTTGATCAAGCCTTTGGAAGATGGATACTTACAATGAATGTACACACACGGCAGGGGTAATTCAAACAGTGCCGAAGGGGCGAGATGACAGAGACCTCTCCCACATCTCCAGGCTGAAGAGAGGTTTTTCTTTCAACACATCTTTACAGAATCTTTATGTGTTTGTACATCCATATTCCTGTTCCACCAGCTCTGTGGAAATAAATATTTTTGTTTTATCCATTGCTTTGTTCTCACCTCTTGGAGGGCGCCTAGATAGTCACGGGCACTATGTACGTAGGGCTTATGTCAAGTATGCTGTTCTGTGCCTTATCAAGTGCTCACAAGTTGATAACCTTTAGCGATCTTTCCATGTCATTTTAATGACCTCATCACCTTCTGCCCTGTGGGTGGGTCACAGTAACTAACTTAACTCCCCACCAAGGTGGTTTCCAGTTATGTTTTCCTTCAACCCCAGGGCTGATCACTTGTTTAAGCTTCACGTCTCAATTCTGTGAGGATCATCTCTCATTTTGGCTGAGAGAGTTCATCTCAGAGAGGTTAAGGCACTTATCTGAGGTCACACAGCCCATCGCCAAACCTACTCTCCCACCCAAGCCTTCTCTTTGCCGTCCACTGGTGCCCTTCACTGAATTATCCTATTGCCATCTTCGGGGAAAGCTACCCTGTGAGAGTTCTGTCACTGTCCTGGGCACAGCTCTTTACCAGGGCTCTAGACATTGGTCTGTATCTCTAGAAGCCGGAGCTGTGTTCAGGAAGTCTCGGATGGGCCCAGAATCCGTCCCTCCAGAGCTGTGTTGAAACAGAGATTCTCTGTTGGGGGTCATTTGGTCCCCAACCCCAGCAGCATCTAGCAGGAGGAGGCCAGGAATGCTAGTGAATATCCTACAGGATGGTCACCAACCGAGCACTGGGCCCAGACTGTCGACAGCACTGGCTTTGGGACACACTGTAGAAGGGGCACAGACCCTGGGCCTAGCCTTTCTGGGGCCAAGTTGCTAAAGGGACCTTGGGTGAGCTGTTTAACCTCTCTGTGTCTGTTTTCCTATCTGTGAAATGGAGAGAGGACTCACCCCTTTCTTCCGGATGACTGCATGGAGCACGCTGGAAAGTGCTCGTACTTGGAGTCTGCCCAGGGAAGGGGGGTGTTGGGAAGTGGGAGCTGGGCTCCGCAGAAGGCAGAACCATGACCAACCTCTGCTCTCGCAGTTGCCTTCCCCAGGGAGCGTGACCTCGGTCCACAGACAAAAATAGAACCCTCACATGCGGTGGCCTTTGCTTGGTCAGAAAAGGAGGAAAATTCCCTTGGAAGATCGTGTCCATTCTGGGATCTGAAAAGCAGCTTCCAGGAGACACTCAGAAAGGGAGATTTCTAAGATGTTGAGCACCAAAGGATCTTAGAGGCCAGCGACTCCAAGCCCTTGATTTAACAGATGGAGAGACTGAGGCCCTGAAATGGGGGAGGGGTGGGACTTGCTTGCACAGCAAGTCAGCGGCAGATCTGATCATGAAAACAGCCTGGGACCAACACGGGCCTTTCTCAGGCTCAGTCCAGCTCCGGGTTGTGCTAGCTTCTCCCTCTTTGCTGAGGGTGCTGGCAAGCAGCCTGCGGGGGAAGCAACCAGCAGACAGGTCCTGATTTGCACCCCCGTTCCACCCGCCAGTACCTCCAGCAGGCTTGGTCCCGCTTCCGGAACATCAGCGAAGTGCACGCGCTCGTGGCTTGTAGTGGCAGGGTCAGAGAGAAGCTGCTGGCATGCTTACACACTGCTGGGGGACACGAGTCAGTCAGACCCTTCTGTGGGGCAACCTGATGACCTCTAAGAACACGTGGAAGGCTAATCTCCATGCAGCAGGCCTCCTTGCGTAGAGGTGCACAAAGTTTCCGACACACCATTGAGTTTCCAGCAGCTCTGTGTGAGCTGATTTGCAGCACCTTGCAAGATATATCATTAAATGAACATGTAAGATCCTAAGGGGTGGGTGTGGGATACGCCATCACTCCTGTGGGAAAGAAACAATATGGATAGATAGAAGTGTGTAGGTAGTCACGGCACATCTGCTAAGGAGGCAGGCAGCTGCAAGGATCAGAGAAGCTAACAAACGATGCGAACAATCGCAAGTCCAGAGCTGGACACCGCAGCACTGACACAGCTGCTTAGGAACTTGGGCAGCATCCTTCTCCCTGCTCTTCCATTCTGGGTATGTGACTTGAATTCACACAGTCTCAAGATGACTGCTTCACCTCCAGATGTGAAGTCCACAGTCCATGAGAGAAGGAATAAAAAAAGAGGACAGAGGGCAGAAGGAAAAATACAATGACAAATGTCTTCTCTTTGGAGCACTCAGAATCTTTGAGAGAACAGAAAGGAATAGCGCCCCCCCCCAGAGGGGCTTCCACACACATCTTATTGGACAGAACTGAGTCATATGGTTATTCTTAGCTGCAAGGGAGTCTGGGAACATGAGTTTTTATCTGGGTACTTTGCCACCTACACAAAATTAAGGTTCTGTGCAAGGCAGAGGGTGGATGTTGGGCAGGCCCCTAGCTGAGTCCACCATTCATAGCCCATCACTGGAAGGGTCTACAGAGTAATGAGAGACATGGTTGACCCTTGCCCAGGGTGGTGGAGGCAGGAGGGAAATCCCTGTTTTAACTGTGTGCCCTTTTGTATTTTCTGACTTTTCAAATTATATGGATATATTATGAATAACATAACTTACAAAACTATGTGGGGTTTTTGTTTTGTTTTTGAGATGATCTCACTCTGTAACTCAGGCTGATCTTAAACTTACTGTGTAGCACAGGCTGGCCTTGAACTCACAGTAATCCCCCTGCCTCAGCCTCCTGAGTGCTGGGATTACAGGTGTGCGCCACCATGCCCAGCAAAAAAATATGCAATTTGTAGAAGAGTGATGCTTGCAAAGCGCTTGGAATGTAGCAGGCACTCAGCAAAACAAGCTCTGCTTCATGTGTCACTTGGCTTCTCATCAAATGAGCCTTGAGCTTTCTTCTGCCACCTGAATTCAGTCACCTCGCTCATGTTTCTTGGTCTCTCCATGTTGCTTTCTCCTGGAGGGTGATGGGGTGCAGGTAAGGCGCCTCTGTCAGCAGCTGGTGGGAGAGTTTCTCTCAAGCCCTCTGGATTGATAAACAGGTGGCTTCTTAAGAGCTCTTGAAATGGGAGCTCTCGAAATGTGTGGTGTGGGTGGGTGGGGCCAGTGCTTTCCAGAAGGGGAATGAGCTCCCAGATGTCCCTGACCCCCTCCCCCCATGACACTATGACCACCCTACAGAAAGCCAGGGCCCAGTGCCTGTCACTGTTCGGGGGCTTCCGCTACTGTGAGCACATTGACCCCAGGAGGGTCTGACTGCTCACCTACCAGCCTCATCCCCATTGCATAGCTACAGAAAACATGGTTTCGCTAAATCCTCCAGAGTCACTTACTCAGTGTGGTTGAGTTTCTCCTGGCAATGGGTGGTGGAGGCTGAGACAGGACGCAGATGGGCCAGGATGCTTGGCTGCAAGAGGCTCAGGCAGCGAGGCCCCTGAGGCCGTGGCTTCATGGGCATTTGCAGAGCTTCAGGGACAGGCTGTGGATCTGGGGTGGAGCCTGTGAACTGTGAGTGGTTCAAAGACTGAAGGGTGGGGAGGGCCCATCTCAGCTGATGTCTGGGCTAAGTTCAGTAGAAATATAAATCCCTGAACACCTCCGGGATATGGGACGTTGAGGTGAGGTTGTGGCCAGGAGGTTTCAGTGCACACCTGCATCTGACCGCTGTGCCCTCCCCACCTCCTCCCCTTGGGCTGAGCACTCCTCCTCTCTCACCTGGTCTATTTCAGGAGCCCCCACCGTGCCCCCAGGCTTTGGCCCTGCCCACCTCCACCCACTATGCTTTCTCCACTTGCAGCCCCAGGGACCCTGCAGCAGAGCACATATCTCGCTGCTCCAAGCCCTCCCAAGGCTCCTGCTGCACCCAGAATAAAGTCACAGTCTCACCACGGCCTACCTGGCTCTCCATGTTCTGTTCCCCAGCTCCCTGCCCTGCTCCAGTGGCTCCTTCAACTCCAGCTCCCCTGGTTTACTGCTCCTGCCCCAGGACCTTTGCACTGCTGTGTCTCCCGTGGCTCCCTCTCTTCTTCAAATGTCACCTCCTTAGAGAGAACTTCGTTAGCCACAGGGCCTTTACCTGGACATCGAAAGCAGTTCCATCCCTATCTATCACTGTGTTCCCTGCCTGGTTTATTTTCTTATCAGCACAAATCAAATTACACTTTGATTTGTCCCCTTGAATCTTCCTTGTTAGTTTCCTCAGACTACAGAGATTTTGCATTGTTCCCCCATCTTATAATAGATGCTCCATAAATATATTTTATTTACATTTTTGTAATATTTTATATAAAACAAATTTATAGAAGGGTTTTATTGCGATTTTTTAGGTGTGCCCTTAGCCACTTAAAGTGTGCATTTTAATGACTTTTTGTAAATACAGAGCTATGCAATTATCACCATATTTGATTACGGAACATTTCCATCACACCAACAAGAGACCCCATCACCCCAGCAGTCTCCCCATCTTAGCAACCCCATCACAGCCCCCGGCAACCACTAACCTACTTTCTGTCTTTGTGAATTTGTCTATCTGTTCCCTCCGTGTAGATAGAATCGAGCGATACATGGTCTTCAGGGTCTGGCTTTTTCCGCTGCCATCACCAAGGTGCCCCCATGCTGTACCACATATCCCTACTCCGCTCCTTTTATGGTTAAACACTGTTCCACTGTGTAGACACATCACGTCTTGTGTCTACACAGTGGTCCGCCAGTGGCTATATGGGTTGTTGTCGCCTTGGCTTATTGCAGTGCTGCTGCGCACCTTTGTGTATAAAACTCTGTGTGTGCCTATATTTTTGTTCCTCTCTGTGCACACCTGGAAGTAGGATTGCTGGTCACATGGTAACTGTTTTACCCTTTAGAGCAGGGGGGGGGGCCTGTGACACCTGGGCCTCGGGGGGCTGTTTGTATCATGGAACGTTCCGTATTCTATGTCTGGACATCAAGCCTCAGAGAGGCTTTCTCTCTGCTCTCACCACTCTGCCATCTTCCCAGAAGTCCTCAGTGAAAGTTCTAGAAGGCTCCCCATCACTGCTGTAGAGGAACTGCAGGACTGTTCTCCAGAGTGACCTCCCACCAGCCAATGGGAGGTTCCGGTTCCCCAACCTCGGGCCAGCACTGCTGCTGTCTGTGCAGGGTTCTGGCTGTCCTAGTGGCGTGGAGTGGTGTTTCCTGTGACTCTGCCTGGCGTGCTCCCTGATACTTTGCTGTGACTATTTCTGGAAAGGATGAGTTGAGTGATGTGGTGTAGACTGAGGTTCACTGGGGTGTTTGCCAGGGGTGTTTATGGCGGAGCCCCCTCACCTAGCTCCAGGATAGGACAAAGCTAAGGCCTAGAGCCTGGGCAAAGGCCAGGCAGCCCCAGCTCTGCGAGATGGCCAGGCCAGCTCTTTAGCTGACTTAGCCAATGGGCAGCAGCTCAGGACACCCAGCCTGGGCTGCTGACCCAGGCCCTGGAGACCACTACTGCCGATACTGGGCAGCTTCAAGTTGCCTTTGCAGGTGTCCCCTCATCTGGGTCCTCACTGGCCTTTGTAGGGGCTGCTGTCACCTCCCTTGCACACTCAGCGAAAGGTGAGGTGACTCACTGTCTCAGAAGGAGCAGCAGGAAGACCCGTGTGTTCCTCTTGCACATACCTGTTGAGAGCCCTGGGCAACTCTGAGGTCCAACCAGACTGAATCAAGGCCACCCACTCAGAGCTCTCCCTGCGCTGTGGAGAGAGATGGAGTCTGTGGAAGCCAGTGGAGCAGTAAGAACAGTCACAGCCCTACACACTTCTGTTGTGTTTCCTGAGTGTTAGGTACTGCTTGAAGCACTTTGTGTAGATCAGCGGGTGGGGCAACCTGAGGAAGCTGTTCTCTTAGAGAAGGTGAATCACACCATTGTTTGGTCTTTGGGTTTAAACCAGAAAAATAAGAAACCACGTAAATAGCTGCAGGGAATGTGTACCAGAAGTAAGAGCAGCAAGTACAAGGGTCCTGGGGTGGAATCCAGTTGGTAGAGTCTAGAAAGTGTGAGGAGGCCATTGTGCTGGTGGGGACAGGCCAAGAGAAGGTGCCAGAGATGGGGCTGATAGGGCGGGAAGCAGAAGAAACGCCCTCTGCAGGTTGACATAGGGCAGTGGTAGAATCCAGATTCTGACACAGGTCTCAGATATCCAGACCAGCCATGACTCTTCTGGCTTCTCTGGCCCAATCTCAGGCCTCCTCGGGGTCTGTGGGTCTCCTCTGCAGAAGCCGAGTTGGTCCCGTCCTCCCGGTCCAACACCAGCCTCACTGAGTCCCTACTGTGTCCCACTTCCTCTTGAGCAAATGACTTTACTAGTCTGTGCCTCACCTTCCTCGCCTGCCTCACAGAGCTAATAAAAAGACTCACCTTGGAAGGTGGCTGTGGGCCAAGACAGACACAGTGCTCAGAACGGCACTAGGGAGTGCTTAATAGATTTGATTTCTCCTCCTGGCCCATTGAAATTGATGAGGGCAAAGGTGCTAACAGCATAACTCATTCTGTCTGAGGAAAAGTGCAGGAAGGAGGGGGCCTAGAGTGCGGCTCCCCAAGATGATGCCACCTTCCAGTGGCAAGCCAACAGTGGGCACGGTCACGTGTATGGCCTTGTGACAGCACCACGCTCAGGAAGGCCCACATTCTATCCAAGCACATTCTGTCACCATCTTCGTATCCATAATGGCTTGAACCAGGGATTCACATTCTTAGTGTGACTGAGAGCTGAAAGCTGTGTCCAGTCTGGGCTGGCAAGGAGCACAGAGACCTCACTTGGTGGAGCTGGTCACCATGGCTGCAGCCTTCCTGTCAGAATTTAGAGACATCATTTGATTTATCCAGCTTCATCAAGCACCTCGTGAGTTTTCTCAGAGGGTCAGGAAGAACATTTGCCCCACCAAGGAACAGGAAAGCCCAGAAGTAGGGTGAAAAGAGCTTCGTTACGGTTCATCTAGCTTGGGAGGTGGGGATGCTTCACCTGGGACTCTACCCAGGGAGATTTTCCCATAAACCATAGCTGCATCTCCCAGGATCCCAGAACCTCCTGGAAGAAGAAAGGAAATAACTGACTGAACCACCGCTGTGGCTGCAGCGTTCCCTGATGTTATTTCCCTTGGTCCTGCCTGGGGAGCCATCACCATTATTATTAGCTCCTTTCGCAGAGAAACGGAGCTTCCGTGAGGCAGCGCTAATTGCAGACAGTGCCCTGGTTGGCGGGAGGGAGGGCAGGAAATGGAGACAACGTGGGCAGAAAGCAGGGCCAAGGATGGATCTGTGGGCCTTGGGCACTTTTGTCTTCCTCTATAACAATATGAAATATGATATTTTATGGCTGCCTTAGTATAAAGATGAATAGAGCAGTATTACATATTAAAACTAGCTTGAAAATTCAAACATAAAAGAAATTGAGGCCAAGTGCGGTGGCACGTGCCTATAGTCCCAAACTCCGGGAGGCTGAAGTAGGAGGACCACGAGTTTAATCCCAGCCTGGGCAGTTTAACAATTTGCAAGACCCTGTCTTAACATTTTGAAGAAGGGGCCCACGGATGTAACTCAGTGTGAAGCGCTTGGGTTCAATCCTCACTACTGTGAGAAAGAAGAAAATGAAGGAAGGAAAGAAGGAAAAATATTGAAACCTCATGGGCTGGGCATGGGGGTGCATGCCTATAATGCCAGCTCTTAGAAGGCCAAGGCAGGAGTGTCACTGCAAGTACGAGGCCAATCTAGGCTCCATAGTAAATTCAAGGCCAGTCTGAACTAAATAATGAGGCTCTGTCCCCAAAACCAAAACACACATCTGGGGCCTTCCAGGCTCTGTGTTTATTGTGATGAATGGAGAAGGTGTCTTGGCAGGAGGAGGGAGAGGAGGAGGAGCAGAAGGAAGGTGGGAGGAAGAGAAGGGAAGAGAGAGAGGCAGCAGGGCGAGGCCTCGGGGCACACACCTGCAATTCCAGCATGTGGGGGAGAGGATTGTGAGTGTTCAAGCCCAGCATGGGTAATTTAGTAAGACTCCGCCTCAAAACAGAATGTGCCAGCAGGAAGCAGCCCCACCCCCCACCTTGTCCTGTGCCCTTAACCCCAAACAGTGCAACTCTTGGTGCCATCTCCCCAAGACACCCTCTCCCTGCCTGCCCAGCCTCCCCCTTCTACTCCTGCCTGCGCCTGGACCTCAGTAGCTGCGCAGCCCCCAAGTGACTCCCCCTATCTGAAGAGATCGCTGTAGGGTGGGGTCCTAGCCCCATCCCTGCCCTGCTTCCCACGCTAGACCTGTCCTTTCTGATTTCCGTCCCCTTAACGGGCCACATGTGGCATGCAGCCAGTGATACTGTTACCTTTTGCTGCCATTAATGTGGCTATTTACTCCGCGGAAAATGACCTTAATTTACAAGGCATTATAACTAATACCAGATGATTGCAGCCATTAATATTTATGGGTTGACACTCCTGGGAGGGGGCTGGGTGCTAATTGGCACTCCTCTCTGTGCCTCTCCTCTCAATGAGGCTTCTGATCTCTGCTGCCTGGTTTCAGCCACTTAGTTTCAAAGGGAAATGTCGCATGAGGTCTTCCCTCCTTTGGGGCTGATTTCGTTCTTTTCTTCAGAGTCTGAAAACAACCTAGAAAGGTGCCTGACACATTGGGGGGCTACAGCATTTGGGGAAGGGGTAGGGCCCTCACCGAGGGATGTCTGGCTGTGTGGAGTCCCAAGCAGGGCTTATCTGGGCTTTTGCTTGAGAAGGAAGAGGGAAGAAAGGCATCAGGGATGTGTATGTTTGCCCAAAAAACAAGAGCCCTGTCTCAGACACCCACGCCTTCCTCCATCGCTAGTCAAAAATGTTCTGGTCTTTTTATATAAGATAGAATCTACATCAAGCCCTCCCCACACCCCAGCTCTGGGTTGGTTGAATAAATGGGGGTGTTTGGGGCATCTGTATTTGGACCCAAATTGGAGAAGACAGATCACACTCCCCCTTCTCGCTCCTAGGGATTGGGGGTGCCGGGAGCTGATGTCGCCCAGGCTGAGAAAAATGCTGTACTTGTCATCTCCTCTCCGGTGCAGGTGGAAGATGTGTTACAAACAGCAGTGTGTTGCCACAGCAACCAAGGTGCTTCCTTCCGGGAGAGAAGGGAGTTCTGCCTACAGTCCCTGAGTGGCCTCGCCCACTCGTGCCGTCTGAATGCAATCTCAGGTGTCTCTTGGGACCAGGCAGAGTCAGTGATGTGGCCAGGAGGACCCTGGGGTGAACCCGTCATTGTGACCGGATGGGAGAGACTGCCATTGCCTGACTCCAGTAATTGAAATGACTGTCGTGTAGAAAGAGGGGCACAGAGTTGCCAACCCTGATTATCTAGGAGAAGTGGGGAATGTGGATGCTGGGCGCGTTTTGCGAATTATTGCTATTGTTGGCAAGCCAGGCAAATAATAATTCTTTTTTAAAAATGGGACAAGCCAAGCAAAACCTGCCCCTGGGCTGGCCATTCGGGCGGGCTGTCTTGTCAACATCCGGCAGTCCTGGGGAACACAGCACTCACAGAATGGCAGCCTCCCCCTGTGCCCTGTCGGGGTCCAGAGGTAAGTGGGTCTAGGTGGGAAGTGCCCACTTTCCCAAACAGACTTGGATTCAGGAGCTAGGAGCCGTGTTCAGCTGGAACCTACATCTCTAATGGATCATTCAGGATCTGCTCATGAAGGGCAGTTGGAGTCTAACCTGCATCTGCCCCCACCTTGTTCAGTGGCTGTCGGCTCATCTCTCCTCTCCTCTGTGCCTCAGCCTCCCCATATGTAGTGATAAGATTGAAACAAATATTTTTCAGGGCCTTTGTCATGTCTGCTATTCTCTTACGTTTATTCCAAAATTGATGTCCCCCGCCCCCTGTGTGACTCGCCAGAATTTTCACCAACAGTGAGTTTCCTTTTCCATTCTAGTCACTTCTTGAGCAAGAATGTGGTGAGCAACATTAGGACAGGCAGTAAGTGGGAAAGCCGGTAGGAGTGGCAAGGCCTTGGCCCTGTGGGGCTCACTCCACTGGAAGAGGCAAGAGAGAGTGGGGGTCGCGGGCTTTGTCCACACTTCTGCTCCTCCTTGTGGCCAGATGCTCCGCCTGAGTCGTGACCAGCACAGGCATCACCAGGGCACAGCTCTGAGGGCTCTGCTGAACGGTTTCATCCTCCACTAGACCCCTCCCAGGCTAGTCCCCAGTCCTCCACCTGGTGCCTCGAGACACACAACTCGCTTGTAACCACTCAAGGCAGTTTCTCAACCTGGTGCTCTTGACATCTGAGTAGATCTGGGCTACAGAGAGCTTCTCTGTGCATTGTGGGATGTGAAGCAGTATCCTAACCTCTTCTCGGTGGATGCCCAAAGCACCCTCCTCCCATGAACACACAGCTATATCAACCCCAAAACCGCTCCAGATGTCCCCTGGCAAAAATCACTCCAGCTTGATGACTGCTGGTCTGAGAAAATCATGGCAGGGGAGACGCAGGCAAGGACCTGTGACGCGACCGCCAAGTCTTCAGGGAGTTTTTGGAGAGGATTTCTCCCAATTAGAAGATGATAGGAGGAGGAGAGGTTTTATTTTCCTTCACATGAACGTGGCTATGTTATCATAGGATGGCAGGGGCAGCCATCTTTGGTCCATGAGGTGAGCCAGGTTGGGAACTGAGCCTACAGAGGACAGAGTGGGCGGTAGAGAGCTGGGACACAGGACTTTATGTTAGGTGAGATAATAAGTTCCCTGGTTGTATGAGCCTCTTTTAGTCAGCATTTTTTACTTCTTGAATCAAGAAACTTCCTAATTGATAAAACGTACTTCAGATTTTATCTTAAATGTCAAGTTCCTCATGCTGCCTTCCCTCATAATGGAAATTATCTTATTATTATTCCGAAATTTTCTGATATATTCTGAGTCTACTAAGGCCTGTTTTCACTGCCTAGACTGTGAGTTCTGTGAGGACAAAGACCTCATTTTATCTTTTCTTCCACAGTGGTTAGTTAATTCACATTGGTAGAAATCAACCACTTAAAAAAAAAAAATCGCATTGGTGCAGAATAGGCTTTTAATATATATTTGTTGCATTAAAAAATGAATGAGGGCTGGTGAGATAGCTCAGTAGACTAAGTGCCACTTAGACAAGCACAGGAGCCAGGGTTCAATCCCAAATCCAGGCGTGGTGGCGCACACCTATAATCCCAGTGCTGGGGAGGCTGAAAAGAGGAGGATCACTAGGAGTCCAAGCTGTCTGCGTGCACGCACGCACGCACACACACACACACACACACACACACACACAAACCAAAAAGAACAAAAAAACACACTACACCTAAAAAATGAATGAAATAAATAGGGAATGAATGAATAGATGAATGGAAGATTGAGTGAGTATGTGGATGAATGTACAGATGTATAGACCATGCATAATGGTTGGCTAGGTGGATAATGAATGGAGGATGGATGGATGGATGGATGGATGGATGGATGGATGGATATAGAGACATAAAATGTGTTCACAGATCTTCTGATACATTTACGAGAAATTCTTTGCAGAAAACTTCAAGGCTGAATTTAAGACTTAAAGGAAGACTACCCCTGAAGCATCTCCTTTACTGTTGAGGAAGAAACCTGCCATTTCACATCATCTCCCTTCATCCCCCACTGTATGAAATACAGAGGTTAAAGTGCTGCATGTCAGGGGCTGGGGAGATAGCTCAGCGGTCTAAGCGCCTACCTGGCAAGCACAAGGACCCAGGTTTGATCCCCAGTACCGCATGCTGTGCCAGCCCCGGGGGCTAAGCTGGCCACCAAAACCAGGTGTGGTGCTGCACGCCTGAAATCCCAGCACTGGGGAGGCTGAGACAGTAGGATCACTAAGAGTCCAAGCTATATAGTCAGACCCAAATAAATAAATAAAAGATTTTTTTTTTAAGTGCTGCATGTCAGGCACCGGCAGGAGGAGTTGAGAAAAGCACCACACATCTGGACTCTGGTTCCTGGGCAGGTGATGCCTGAAGAAAACATGCTTGGCTTTGTTCAAATGAGGAGCACAATTGTATTGGAGGCAGGTGGGGCTGCACTGGCTGAAGGCCCCACCAGGACAGAGAAGGGATCAGCTGGGATTTAATGGTACAGATGGGGGAACCAAGGCCCCCAGAGGCCAAGGAATTTGCAAGGGTCCCTCAGAAAGTGACCTCATGCATGATCCAGGCTGGCCTAGGAAATTCCCACGTCATGTAGTAGATACAGCCCAGAGTGCTGTGATCTCAGGCAAAAGTCATTGTACCTCTCCCTGCTTACACTAACTGGATGAAGGGTGATGCTCCTGCCTCCCATTCAGCAAGGTCGCTGCCTATGTTTGTGGCTGACCAGAGCACCTGGGTCATCTGCGGGCACCTAGGCAACACACGGCACTCCTTGTTTTGTCCCTGGCCATGTGCAGAGGGCCGGCTGGAAATGTCTTTTGCAGGTGCTCCGCACTGAGGAATAAGCCCTCAGGCCAAAATCCTCAAATCCTCAAATCTTCGAGGCTGAGGTTTGAAATCTTTGCTTGAAATCCTCTGAAAGAGACAGCCATGAAGAGCGCTGGAGGCTGGTCGCTGGGGACCCTGTCTTATTTCAGAGCTTCCCTTTCTCAGATTACATTGCCATGGAAATGCTTCACTTGATCTTTAAAAAAAAAAAAAAGGTTTGATTGGACTAAAATTCACACATTGAAAATGTATAATTCAATAGCTTTTAGCATATATTCACGGGGAAGCAGCCATCACCCTAATTTAATTCTATTTCAGCACCAAGCTCCTTCCCTGCCCCTTTTTACTTTTTTATTTGGAGATAGGATCTCACTAAGTCACTAAGCCACCCAGGTTTGGCTCAGACTTAAGATCCTCCAGCCTCAGCTTCTCAGAGGGCCAGCGTGACAGGCACGATGTGGTTTTCCAACTTTTGCATCAGCCAGAGGAAATCCCCTGCCCGTGAACGGTCACTCTCCACTGTCCTCTCCCCTTACCCCCAGGGCCGCCACTAATCTACGCGGTGTAGCAGATACAGCCCAGAGCGCTGTGATCAACGTTCCAGGCAGGCTGGTTCGGTTCCTCTGCAGCTTTTGCTCTTCTGGGTTTCTCTCAGAAATGGAATCCCTTGTCTGATCCTTTTGCTTGGTTTGATGCTCTCAGGATTCACCCAGGGCTGGCAAGAAAGCTCAGCAGACTAAAGAGTCTGTTTAGGCCAGAGAGCAGGGACTGCGGTTTGATCCCCTGCACCACATGCCACACCAGCCCTGCCCCCAGGACCGGCTGAGCTGGCTGAGCTGGCCGAAGTCTGGGGGCACATACCAGTCATCCCAGCGTTAGGGAGGCTGAAAACAGGAGGATCAGCACAAGTCCGAGCTGCGCAGTAAGACCCTGCAACAACCAAATCCATTAAAACAGATTCACGCAGGTAGGGCATGTATCGGCCCATGCTTTGTTTTTCTGGCTAAGTATAGTTTGGTTGTGTGGCTAACCCACTTTTATTTACTCTACCTTGTGGATGAATGCAAGGCAAGATTGTTTCCATTCTGGCCATTAATGTATGTAATGCAACCAGGAGCCATGATGCTCAAGTGTTTTGGGGACATAGTGTTTACTTCTGCTGTGTATAGACTTAGAAGTAGATGGCTGGGTTGTTTAACATTGTCCAGTTCTACACTTTTTGATCTTTCCCAGTCTCCAAATTTTGTAGGGTAATTAAATTCAAGGTTGACCACGTGAATCAACACTTCCGCCGCTCAAATGGGTGTCTCTGGAGTCTCCTTCCTCTGCCTGAAGAGTATGAACCATGCCTCAGCCTGCAGCAGGATGTCACAGGTTCAAATCCTGCTTCTGCCACTTGCAGGACGTGTGATCTGCAGCAGGAACCGAACCTCTCTGAGTTGCCATTCCCTCATCTGCAAAATGAGGCCAAGAGCAATTCCTAACTAGAAAGACAAGCTCAACAATTAAAATGAGAATTCTTAGTAAAAGGTAAAAATGGTTATAGAGATGTTATTTGTTCCTCTCACATAGATTCATCAGGGATGGATTATCTGCCTGGTACTGTGGTGTGTGATAGGACATGACAGTAACCAACCCCTCTAAGATTTTTGCTTCAGGCTTTTAAGTCATAGATTGTAACAAGTGCCTTGTAACTCTGAGCAAACCTTGCTTTCTCTTTGGGCCTCTGTTTTACTACCTGTAGAATGGGTGAGCAGGATCCATCCAGGTGCAGAAAATCTCTACTTCTCCTTAGCCCGTGAGAAAAATGGGCACAAGCATCACATAATGCAGCCTTCAAAGATCCAGGCAGGCTCCTCAGGAGGCATGAAGGATGGGGGCTCTTCGTTGGTGCTCGGAATAGTGCAGAGGACCCATCTGGGATGATGGTCGTCAGTCTGGGATGGACAGGTGGACAGGGATGAGCTGCCTTCCCCCCACCTCCTCGTCCTCCGGAACTTCGTGATAACCTCATCCCCACGCAGCTCTCGGCCTCCTGGCAGGAGGCCCTGGCATCTGCTGATTCCATCCCACAGTGGATCCCAGCCTGGTGGTCCAGACCTGACTGCCGGGCCACCGCCGTGAAAGGCCCCCCAAGGAGTGTGTGTTCCTCCTGAAGAACAAAGATGTAGGCAGAGCCTGAAATAGACTTGGAAAAACACTGCTTTTTGTTTTCTCCCTGGAAGGGTGGCTGAGTGATCCGCCACAGGGGACCCAGAATGTCTGTATTGGGAAGACTGTTATTATAAGACAGCCAGAGGAGGAAGTGGGGAGCTGAGCACCTCACCCCTGTGTGCACTTAGCAGAGCCCAAGCCAGTCTTAACAGCGAACGTGATTCTCTCCCCCAGTTCTCCGCACCACCACCAACTCAATCCCGTCCCTTTCCTTCTTCTGGAGCCTTCTATGGCTGCCTAGCACCCTTAGGATAAAGTTGAAGTGACTTAGCACAGCATGCAAGGCCTTCCGGCCCCCAAAGACTGCGCTGGTGCCACACAGTCTGGACTGCTTCTTAGCCATCTTGGGACTCGCCCCACTTGCTCATGCCTCTGTTGTCCACCTCTATCACCTAGAAGACCTAGCTTCAGAAACAGAATCCTAACTGACTAAAACGAAAAAGAGAGGGGCGGCACTGATTGGCTTACATCACTGAAACCAACCGAGCAGTGAAACGGTCCAGGGGCTGAGCCCCGGGGCTCAGACTACGCTCTGAGGTTTCCATGTCTTACCCATTGCTGGCTTTTCTGTTCTTCGTGTGCTTTCTCTCAGTGACCGCAAGGATGGCTCCCAGCAGCCTCAGGCTGGCATCCAACACACAAAACTCCAGCAGGTCCCAGAAGTTCTGTAGGAGCCCAAAGGTGCCATGCAGGGGGCCTGGCCATAGCTCAGTTCTTTTAAGTGGCTGCTTCCACAAAGCTGTCAGCCTCAGGTTGCTGGAGTTCCATCCCCACAACACCCCGGCCAGCCAAACCACTCCTGAGGGCATTTGGAGCAAAAAAAAAAAAACAAAAAACCAAAAAAAACCCTTATCCCAAAGGTGCCATGCATTGGGGTAGGGTGTCCCCTCTGCCCCGCCCCTTTCACAGTATGGGTCACCAGGAGCCAGAGCTCTGATTGGCCAGGTGTGGGCCCCTCCTGGAGGAAAGGCAAGGAGCTGCTGAGGTGAGGGCTCAGCAGAGCGGGCAGGTAGAGACAGCAGGCACCTGCACAATGCCCGTAGGCTGGCACTGTATTCAGCCAATGCCCACTTTAAGCCAGTGACGCTGGGATACAGGTCATTGGCAAAGAAAGGTTAGAAACTCCTCTGAACAAGAGCTGTTCTCTGGGCTTCGCTGCCTCACGTGAGCCGCAGCAACACCGCACTCAAAGCCTGGTCTGACAACAGGACACGGCTTCCCGGCCTCCATGTCCATGTCTTCCAGTTTCTGAGCCAAGAGACCCAGGGAGTCAAGTTGCTGCAGGGACTGTTCTGAAAGGCCAGAGAATGGGTTTCTCCCATGGTTCTCCTTTACTGTGTTCTGTTTGCTAGGCTCGGTGGTAAGCATTTTGGAAGGACGTTATTTTGTTCCACTTGCGTTTCTGAGGTTCCCTGTCACACATGGGAAACGGATGCCCAGAGTAGGAAGGTGGAAAGGATGCGGCCTTGTCTGCTGCCTGGACTTCACCTCCCCTGCTGTCCGGCTCAAGCCTAAGACCCTCACGGACCTCATCTGGGCCCTGGCTGCAAGCACTGAGGCCCTAGAGACTGGCGTGTGGCCCGTGGGGCCTTCGGAAGACTAGATGCTCGTTCTCTGGTCAGGCACTGATCCATATGTGGGACATGTAGCCTGCTCTTCCAGATTTTTAGGATAAATTAAAAATTAAGATTTCAAGGATGGGCATGGTAGTGCATGCCTGTAATCCTAGCACTCAGAAGGCTGAGGCAGGAGCATCATTGCAAGTTTGAAACCAGCCTGGACTATAAAGTGAGCTGAAGGCTAACCCGAACTGCATAGCAAGACTCTGTCTCAAAAGGACAGCCAGAGGAGGAAGCCGGGAGCTGAGCACCTCACCCCTCATTTTGAAAAAAGATTTCAAAATGAATTCTCCCAATTATATAAATATTAGCAGCTAATTGGTACTTACACCAAACATGGTATATCTGTAGACTGGATTCAACTTCCAGGCAATTGTCTTCACTCCCTACACAGAGAGGAAACTGAGTCATCATTGTACATTCTATGTAATGTGTGTTCTTGGCCTTATCTCTGAGACTGAATTGGGCTCTTCCTCAAACGGTGGTCTTTAGGGTCTCTCAGAGAAGATGACACTTGGCTGGCAACATAAAAATGGAATAAGACAGTCAGGCCATGACCACCTACAGCAAACACTTTCCAGGCAGCTGGAAGGGCAAGTGCAAAGGTCCTATGGGAGAATAGTGCCTGAGGAGCAGCCCCAGGGCTAATGGGCTGGAGTACAGTAAGAGAAGGCGAGAGGGGAGGGAGGCAAACGACCCAGTTTAATGCTACGGAGAGCTTATTAAGATGCTGATTTTATTCAGAATGAACAACTGAAAGGATCATTGGTGAAGAGAGGCATGTGTGAACGAATGAACTCCGATCTGCCGTCACAGGTGTAGTCATATTTGATGCGAATACGTGGGCGTGGCTGCCTTGTCCTAGGTTCTAGAGCCTCCAGAATTATTCTAGAAGGTGATCCAGGGTTGACATTCCCAGGTGGCTGTGTCAGGCGTTGTAATGCTGTGGGGGTAATGGTGTAATGTGATGCGGAGGGTGCTTTGGAAGAGTGGGTGTAGATGAGGGGGAATCAAAGGCAGAAAGAAATGGCATTTGCCAAGTATGTACTAGGGTAAGGGTGCTCAGTTCAATAGGCCCAGGACCCCAGATCTCTGGCCCGGACGGTGGCGTGTGAGACTTCCTTCTTCCCCAGGCCTCACCTCCCTCTCTCAGCTCCTCTATACTCACCAGCGACCCTGGGTGCAGGCCTGCTCCTATCTTTGGCCAGATTCAGCCTCTGAGACTATTTTTTTGCCTTGGTTTAGGCACTGGCATCCTAGGTGCTGGCAAGCAGCTCGGGTGGGGTTGCCATGGCGACCCTCAGGCATGGATTCCCAGAGATGCTCCCTGCATCCTTGATTGCTGGGGAGAGCATGACTCACCGTTAAATATATCTTGGTCGTCCCAAATTGGCTGCCGGACGTGGGGACAGGCAGCCTCTGGGGGTGTGTAGGCTTGGAAGGCTGAGAGGTGTGACCCTCTGTGTACCACCGGGGCCTTTAGTTCCTGTCACTCCTGGCTGTTCTTTGCCCTCATCCCTGCTTACATTTCTTCCCTTTCCTACTCCATCTGGGTTTTGGCCCTAACTCTGTCATTTCCCAGTATATGATCTTGGATGGGAAGCTTCCGTTTCTCTAGGTCTCAGTATACTCATCTGTAAGATGGGAGTGACATACGTACTGACTGTCCAGCCCCATGAATGGGCTGGGATTTTGCATCGCTCGAAACTAACAAGTCTCACCATGCTGGCAGAAGACACAGCACCTGATGGGGAGACAAAGGCCTTGGTTACTGACAGCCCAGCAGGCAGCATGAACTTCATGGTCACATCCAATCTCTAGGTTCCCTGAGAGCAACGCAAAGTGATCCAAGGGGTCGCCCCACTGGATCTGTGCCTCGGCTGAGGCTCCTCAAGTTTGGAATCCTCAGTTGCATGTGGAGGCTCGAGCTATCTGCCTGGCCTTTGGCCTTGAGGAAACACTATCTCTACACTCCTGACTGGGAAGCTGCTCTGCCCTCTGCCCTCGGCCCCAGTGGGAGATGCTCTCTCAGGCTGTTGGCTAACTAGACATCCTGCAGCAGGTAGTCCAGGGCACAGCTCTCACGACGAGCAGACTCTGAGTCACCCATGCAGAATTGTCACCAGTGCCCTCTCCCTCTCTGGGTGGAGCAGGTGGGTTCCTAGGCCCGAGATGCTTTGCAAGGGCCCAGCATCTGTGCTCCTCTGGTGTTCACGTTGGCCGCTGTTACTCTCCGCTTTTATCTCTTTTTGACTGTGAAGAGGTTGGAGGCCTCCCGCTCTGGGATACAAATAGTTAGGTGACTAAGAAAATCACAGGTCTGGCCCTTTCTGACAACTCTGTCCCCTCTTACCCACTGTGCCTCAGTATTCACAGGCCAGCCTCGACCCCCGGCTCCCTTGACACCCCTCTATTCCTCTTCTTTTAAACATCTTATGCAGTTATAACTTATGCGGCAGGGAATTCATTCATTTTAAGTATATGACTGAACACTTTTTAGTAAGCTTACAGTGAGACAGCCATCACAACAGCCCAGTTTAAAACATTGCCCCAAGTAACCCCACATCAGCGAACCCCATCCTGTGTCCTGAGGCCCAGCCCCATAGCCATGTTCTGTGCCTACAGCTTTGCCTCTGCCTCTTCTGGGCATTTCGTGTTAAGTGAAGTCATGCAATATGTGCCCATTTGTGTCTGGCTGGTTTGGATTAACACAGTTTGTGTTTGGTGGCTGTGCTGGGAGTTGAGCTTAAGAGATTCGTGCCTGCCAGGCAAGCGCTCGCTCACTAAACTACATCTCCAGACCCCTGCCCCCTGCTTTTTTGGACAGGGTCTCACTAAGTGGCCCAGGCTGGCCTTGAACTTGCAATCCTCCGGCACCAGACTCTCTGAGTGCTGGGATCACAGGCCTGCACCACTGCCCTGGGCTTGCCTAGCACGCTGTTAGAGCATCATCCACCACGTAGCATGCACCAGATGTGCAGTGCACTGGAGCATGGAGTCATGCACTCCTTCCCTGGTGGGAGGACGCCAGTTTTTATCCTGTCACCTTCTCTAGGTTCCTGAGGGGAGTTTCCAAGACAGCACCAAAGAAAGCACACAGTCAGGTGCAGAGAGGGCACTGACTGGTACTGCTTGGCTCTTGCTGTTGGCATGCACGGCCCTTTGAGGAGCTTTTGCTAACTTAAAATAAGAGTGAGAAGACAGGGTGACAGGCAGTTTTAGAGACTTACAGTCACGTTGCGAAGATATTATAGGGCAGGCGTTCCATCTCTTTGGCACCCATCTCCACAGCAAGGAGAAGCCCTGCCTCAGGACTTTTCCATGCAGCGGCCTGTTTCCTATAATATGCCTAACCAGAGCCACAGGACCATTCTGTGAAAAATATGGAAAACCCTGAGTTAAGAGGAAACTTGTGTCCTTTTTCTTTGCTCCTTCACCCTGACCCTGAAGGAACCAAGGTTCTTTCAAGGAATTTTGAAGAGCCCAAGGCTGTTCTCAGGCAGACTCAGGGATGGAGAATAGAGGGAACTCCCTGACCTGATTTCCTAGCCCCTCTTCGTCACCCTGGGGCCTCTTTGTTATTATAAAAGTCCTACATGTGCATTTTGGGATGCTGCAGGGCCCAGGAAGATGTTCTGTTTATCTGTTGCTGTGTAACATCACCCACACCCAAGTCTAGTGATTTAAACAAAATCTATCATTTACTCAGGAATCTGCAAAGGCGGGCAGGGTGTGGGACCAGCTCATTCTATCTCTGTACTTGACGTCACCCAAGTGGCTTTCCTGGGGCCCCCAGAGCCTGGAAAGTGGCTGCTGTCTATCTCCTCTCCGTGGTGGCTTGAGCTTCCTCTTAACATGGTGTCTGGGTTCCAAGTGTGATCAGAACAAGAGGCAGGAAGTGCCAGGTGCTAGTTCCTCGAGGTCTGGGTCCCTAAGCTGGCACTGTGTCGTTTCTGCCATGTCCCAAAGAATGAGCAATTACAGAGCCTGAAGTCAAGGGAAAGACACAAGCCTCACCTCAGAGGATGTGGGAGTGATGTTGGAGGAGGCCCATGTGGCTGATGAGTCCCTGGTGTGACAGGGGATCCAAGGGTCAAGAGAGTGGCACAGGGACCGTCCTTAGCATGTCACAGCAGACATACATGGTTTGGGCCATGTTCTAGTTTACTTGATGGGCCAAGCAGAGGCAGGTCCCCAACCTGTCCCCCTGCTTTGGGCCAGGTTCCCACCCTGCCTGCCGAGGGGCAGAGTACATGGAAACCCAGCCATCCCACCAGCCTTGCCAAGTGTCTTCTCCAACGGGGCAACCCTATGAGTCAGCAGGACACTGCACAGGCTGCTTCCCTCCCCAGGACTCCTGCTTTAATGGAAGCCAGTGGAGGTTTCCAAACACGTCTTCCCTTCCTCCCAGGAGCTCTTAGCAGCAGATGGCCAGCACTCCCTGGATTTCTTCCAGAAGTACATGGGCAGCAAGGCCTGGCCCCACCTAAGTGTGGGTTGTCTGGTACCCAGAGCCCTGCTGGCCCGGCTCTGTGTGTATCTGCAGGGCTGATTCAGCCATAGACTGCCAGTGTCCTCTGAGGATCTGCTCCTAGACTTGGGCTGAGAAGGCCAGGGAGTGAGGACTGACTTCTCCTCTTAGTGGCTGTGTGACATCAGGCAAGGTGCTGCACCTCTCTGAGCTTTTATGTCCTTTTCTGTTGGCACAGAAATTTTTCAAGGATACCATGAAGATAAAATAAAATAGTGTACACAGTGTACTCCACCTGGTGCCTTGCACATAGCAGCCGCCCAGGTAATACTGTCATTGTTATTAATGATTCTTTTCTGCGTATTTTTTGAAACGAGACCTAAGTCCAGAGAAAGCCAACTTGGCAGGCAATGCCATTTGCTTTTCACAGTGAAGTAATATCCTCCTTCCTGATTCCCCATAAACCATGCATTTGGAGCAGGATTTCACTCTACAAAGTTGTCTTTGAGCTCCAGAAATTGTGTTTGCTTGATTTCCTTGATGAGACAAAGTGTACTTTGGCTCCAACCACAAAAAAAAAAAAAAAGTATAACGGGCATTGTCACGGTAGTCATCTGGACCTGTAACCTTGGATAAACTGTCCACCCGCGGTGGGGTGTGGGCTTTGCATCTCTTTGAGAACAATCTGCGAGGCATTTCAGAGTCCGAGTGGTGAGAAGCCTGACTGAGCCCTGGAATTAGCTGTTCTTTCAACCCATCTTTTAGTACGTAATGTTCACCAGACCCTTGTTGGGCTTTGAGGATCTGGCAAGCACAAAAAAGGACCAAGTAGATGGCATTTTATTGTAGAGGCTAGCACAGAAGCAGGGAGACAGCGAAGAGGCCGCGGTGACAGTCCAGGTAGAGAAGCCTCATGGCTAGGCACAGGGCGTATTTGTGGGGCTGTGAGAGGTAGGCCTGTTTCAGGGACTCCCCATAGGCAGTGGCAGAAGGACAGTTGTCAGCGCTCTGCCCAACGCTCCGTCCACCCCACTTCTCCAGGTGCTATCTGAGGAAATGCTCCGGATTGGAGACTTTTATGACTTGTGACATTCTCAGCTTTGTGATCTTCAGGTCTGTCCCCTTCAGAATACCAGCTTTCCTGTCTGCCACATGGGAATTACGAAGCTAGCCCTGCCACCTGTTTGTGTGGCCATGAGAACCGCTGGACACGCCAGGCTGGCAGGAGCTTTGGAGACAGAGGAGAGCAACACGAGTGGGTTAAGTACACATCCTGTGGCCTCCTCCATCATGTGGGCTGTGGGGAAATTTTGATCTTCACGCAGTTTAGGCCACAGCCACGGCCAAATCCACGGTTCTCACTGGAGATTATGGAGAAAAGGCCGCGTTCTGGAGCAGAAGGGGCTGGGGAGAGCCCCCTGCTGGGTGCCATGAGGTGGCTCTCTAGAAGAGACAGCCAGGCCAGCCCGGGGTCGGCCACGGGGGGCCAGGCCTGGCCCTGCCTCTGTGCCCTGCTGAACTTGTCCCCATCTCCCGGGAGTGGCTAAATGTGGGACTGAGCGCTGCCACCCTCCTGAGAACTGGGCTTTACTGTCCCTGCTCTGGGAGCTCCCCAACCCCCGCCACCCATGAGCACAGAGTCGCGCGGGCCAAGAGAAGCCTGGGAAACTTCTATTTCCTGACAGTCCTGGGATAGGACTCAGTTGAGAAACAACAACACAAGCGAGCCATCCCTGAGGTTGTGGCACGCTTAAAACGCCCAACTGAAGGAGCCTGTGCCTGCGGCCCCCTGCGCGGCAGCGGCAGGCGGGAGGCTCTGAGGAGAATGCGATCGATGCTGTTTATCTAAGCGTCGGCCGCAGCAGGAGCGACTCTGTGACGGATGCTACCGCAGCCCTCGGGGGTGGACGCAGCCTTTATTCATCGCCGTCACTCTGCTCCTGTTTGTGTATGTAACCCATTTAGAGATAAGGTCAAAATTCTAAAAATACTGGGATGTCAGGGTTTTGAGTAGGTAATATATTTTCCTGGTATGGGAGCCGGAGTGCTCTAAAGGGCAGGCAGTGAAAAGCCCTCTCTCAGGCCTAACCCCCACAGCCACTGGCCCTCATCCCCAGGGGCCAACCCTGTCACCAACTTTTGTGCCCCCCTTCTAGGACTAATCTATCTGCATGTAAGGAAATCTACATATGTGTGTATTCTTATTTCTTTATTTTAAGAAAACATGTGCTTGTCACACTGCACCTCGGGCCTCTCCCTGTTTATGCAAATTCAGCCACATCCTTTTTACAGCTGCATAGTATTTCTTTTTTGTTTTTGTGGAACTGGGGATTAAACTCAGGCCTTTGAGCTTGCCAGGGATGCGCTTATTCTACTGAGCCATCTCCCCGGCCCTTGCATAGTATTTCATTGCATAGATAGCCATTGTTAATGTAACTTATCCCCTGGTGCTGAGCATTGAGGGCATTTCTGAACTTCATCTAATGAATAATACCACAGTGAACATTCTGGTTCCTATTTTGTGAAAACTCTTTGCTTAAAATCCTTAGGCATTCTAAGGTTTAGGTAGCATCATCCCCTCCTTTGCCTGCTGCCAGCCCCTTCCAGGAAGCTGAGGCTTGATTCAGAGTGGCCCTGGGGAGGGACAGGGACTGAGGTGCAAAGGCCCTGGGGTAGCATCAGGTTTGGTGAACTGGGAGAACAGCTAGAAGGCCGCTGGTGGCCACAGTGAAACAAAAGGGTTTGAAAGTGGCAAGAGATGGAGAGAGACCCATGAGGGACAGGTGGGCTGTGGGGTGGGGGCGGGAGAGAATGAACGAAGCCACACGTGGAGGCCACACGTGGTAGGTGAAAAGATACCTTGCAAGGCGCGGCCTGCCCCTCATTTCCGGGTAAAAGACTGACCTTTTCCCAGGCCCACCAGAGAGGAGGGAGCCCTTCACCCTGTCACAGGGCTGGGATTCACCACTCCTTGCCCCCTGGGTCTCAGTGAGTTTGGCTCTGGCCTCTCCCACCCCCCACCCCCACCCCCATCCCCCATCCCCCACTCTCCACCCCCCCATCTGGGCCAATCACATCCCAGAACGGACAGATGACCTCACAGGGCTAGGCTGCCTGGCTGTCTACTCAGCCCCCTCCCCACTGCACTGCCCTGCTTCCCTGAGATTCTCGGGGCAGAGAGGTCGTAGGAGGCAAGAGTGAGAACAAAGCCAGGTCGAACATGCCAGCTGGGCTCAGTGGTGCAGGCCTGTAATCCCAGCTGCCTGGGAGGCTGAGGCAGGAGCATTGCAAGCTGGAGCCCAGCCTGGAAATTTTAACAATTTAGTGAGACCTTGTCTCCTGGTATAAACAGGGCATGTAGATCAGCGTGAAGGCCATGGGTTCAATCGCAATTCCACAAAAACAGAGGCAGAATTGCCTTTCCAGTGTCACTCTGTCTCCCTTTCTCTGCAGCCGCTTGCCCTCCTCCTCTCTTCTCTGGTCTCCCCCTCCTTCCTTTCTTTCTCTACCCTCCTTCCCCACTTCTCTTTCTCCCCACCGCCCTTCTCCTTGTCACATCCCCACTCACCCTCTGGGCCCCTCCCTCCTGCCGCTGCTCCCCAACCGTGGAATTCAGCCCCCCTACCTCTCTCTGCTGGCCCTGGCGCCCTTCCTCTGACACAGCTTGTATTTTAATTAAACTCCAGGTCTGTTTGACTAAACAGACCTCTTGGTTTGGGAAACCAAAGAAGGAGTAGCCTGGGCCGAGGAGGGGGTGATGGAAAGGTTCCATCTGGCCAGGGACCCTGCTTCCAGTGCCCAGGGGACACGGGGGAGGAGGGGCACTCCAACGCCACCCGGAAGTGACCCCTCCCCTCATGCCGCCTCCTCCCCAGTGCAGTGGGCACAGAAGATTTCTTCTTTTGCAAGATTTTTATGAGGCTTGAATGAATCAACACGGCTGTTCAAACCGAGGGTCATAAAATCAATTTAGCGGGTCACCACCGCCAGTGAACGGATGTGCCTTTGCTTGTCCTGCTGCTTGGAAAAATGTCTCTTACCCTTGTCCAGAGGTTTGAAAGCACTTAGGAAAACAAGCATGGGAGATGCTCAGGCTGTGGCTGCTGGGAGTTTCCTGGTGTAGCAAGAAAGGATTTCCTGTTTGTTTTCTGGCATTTTCAGAGGTTTTCACCCAGTTTCACACTTTGTCAGAGGCTCAGAGGGAGAAGAGACCAAAGGACAGGGACAGTCGCCTAGGTTGGCCCCTCGGGCCCTGCCTGAGGACTGTTCCCCCTGCCACACAGAATTGTCACCTGGCTGCCAAGGCTGCATGCAACAAGGACAGGCAGGGAGGGTGCAGGGCAGGGCCAGGCCTCCTTGGCTGTGGCGCAGGCAGCACAAACCCCGGCCAGGGGACCCTGCCTCGCACCCGCTGCTGTTATGGAGGGAGACCAGAGGCTGTGTCTTTTCTGCTTACTGCTGGCTGCCCAGGGCCCACAGGTTTAGAGACACGCCTTTGGGGGCAACAGAAATGGGGTGCAGGCATAGGGCATGAGAGGGTGTCTGCGGTCTGTGGGACTGTGGCAGACTCCGGAAGACCAAGATCAGGAGTGAGCGCCCGGCTGAGAGGCAGAGGCCTGGGTCCGGGCCTTGGCTGTGCAGGGCAGGGCTGTGTGTGCGGCTGGGGCAGCTCCTGACCCACTCCGGTTGGTCCTCAGTGGCCACATCTGTGCAGTGGGTGTGGTGGCTCTGTGTACCTTTAGCATCCGCACCACTCAGAGAGCCGGAAGAGGCTCCGTGAGTCTGCTTCTGGTCCTCCACTCTCTCTTCGCCATAGCCTCTGGGAAGGCCTTGTGTATTCCCTCAGCAAACACTCATTGAGCACCGGCTGTGGACTAGGGTGCGGGAGGGCCCTATGGATCAGGACAGACAGCCCCGCCCCACCCCCAGCCTACATCCATGTATGAGTGGCAGTTAACGTGTCAAGAAAGAAATGACTGAGTGCTCTGACAACTCTGAAAGGTGTAAGCCTGAGAAAGGTGATTTCATCGGGAGGTGACACCATGAGGTGTCATCCTGGGGGTGACATTTGGGCTGAAAGAGGAGGATGGGAAGGAAATGGGCCTTCAAGGGCCTGGAAGAGAGAGTGGCAAGTGTGAAGGCCCTGCGGCCGACACCCGCGCACATGTGGGAGGAGCCCACGGGGCCAATGTGGTGGCAACAGTATGACCTGGAGCACAGGGGAGGGGGGAAGAGGTTGCAGGACCAAGCTGAGCTGGTCCCTGAAGGCACGGTGAGGCCTCCAGCTCGCATTCTAGGTGCAGTGGGCACCACCGCGTTGGGGCTTTTGAGTAGGAAGCAGTAAGGGCCAGGTATATTTTTAGTTCTAATTTTTTTTTTTGGTGGAACCGGGGATTGAACTCAGGCCCTTACGCTTGCCAGGCAAGTGCTTATTCCACTGAGCCATCTCCCCGGCCCCAGGGCCAGGTATATTTTTAAGGATTTTTTTTGTTGTTGTTGTTCCTCGAATGGCTTCAGGGCACTTTTGGCCAGCGGGAGAGTTGTGAGGTTCGAACTCCAGCAACCTGAGGCTGAGAGCTTTGCGGAAGCAGCCACTTAAAGGCCTGAGCTAGGGCCAGGCCCCCGGTATATTTTTAAAAGATCCCTGAGTAGAGTGTGCTGTGGGGGTAGGAGGAGGGCACACTCCGACCCCAGAAGGACCACTTCAGTAGTCCTTGGGGTACTGGGCCAGGCAGTGGTGGGTGGGGAGAAGTGGTCAGATATTGAGTTCAGCTTGAAGGCGGGGCCCTCAGGATAGACTGATGGATGAGAGGAGTTGAGCAGGAATCTGGGGGTGCCATTTGCCAAGATGGGCAAAGCCCAGGCAGGAGCAGGTAGTGGGGGTGTGGAAGTTTATTTGGCCTTGGTAACTCAGGGAAGCCCATGAAGTTCCTAAGTGTTATCCAAGGCTTCTCCCACCTTTGCCAGAGCACCTGCCCCATGGCTTCAGGGGGCAGAGGGACCATGGCTGGGATTCATCCCCCTAGCTCACTGCTCTCCACCTGTAGATGCTAGATTCCCACCCCCATGCTCTGAGCCCTGTCATTTTCAGTCTTCTGGAAGGAAAGGGAAAGTTATTGAGGTATGAAAGAATGAATTTCCAGCTGGGGGAAAAAGAGGGAAAGCGCAAGTAGAAGGCACACCCATTCTCTTTCAGGAAAGGCCAAATTGCCTGATCCTTCAACTCACATCCCATTGGCCAGAGATAGTCACATGACTATTGCTAGCTGCAAGGGAGGCTGGGAAACTTCCTTCTCTGTGGGCAGCCATGTTGCCACTAAGCACAGTGAATCAAAAACGACCAGAAGAGGAGCAAATAGATAACAGGGGCCATTCTTCCTCCCACTACTATCCCAGCCTAGCACTTTTTCCCTGATAGCATTCATCACAATCTGATAGTATCTCATTTATTTTGTTTGTAGCCTGTGTCCTGCACTAGAAAGTGAGCTTGAGGGAAGAAATTGTGGTTGGTGTGTTCACACTGTATCCCCAGCAGAACAAATGAATGAAAATTTTCAAATGTATGCATACATGCGTATATGACAGCACTCGGAGCATATGTCCCTTCCACACCAAATATTTTCAGGATTTTTTGGTCAACATCTAAGCCTACTTTTAAGATGACAAGCATGTGTCTGGCATAGAGGCTGTAGTGAGAAAGTGGAAAATACCTATCCTAGGAAAAAGCAACTTAGCTGAATGTCATTTAGGGAAGGTCATGCCCCTAGTGTTATAAATGTGTTGTAAAAATCCCAAACATGAATAAGATCAAGAAGATCTCTGGGGTTGTGGGAGGATGGAGTCCTCAGAGGGGGTGATCAGGTCTGATTACTCAGGCATGCTCTCCTGGAATAGGTAGCATGGCTGCAGCCCAGGTAACTGGAAGACCCCAGAGGTCCCCTCATCTCCCATATGATCAACCTGCCTTTCCCCCATGGACTCCTATAGAGGCAAAAGAATTCAAGTTTTAAGAGATAAAGGCACTGGTTCTTGAAATACGGGAACCATCGGCCCTTTGTTCCTGGGAGTTCTGAATTTCCAGATTCAGCCAACCATGGGTCAGAAACACTTTTTTAAAAAATTGTTTCTGTACTGCACATGTATAGAATTTCTTGTCATTATTCACCAATCAATGCAGCACACAACTATTACATAGCATTTACATCGCGCCAGGACTTACATGTCACCTAGAGATGATTTAAAGCATATGCAAACAAGGCTGTGTGTGGGTTCTATGCAAATGCTATCTCATTTTATTTAAGGGACTTAAGTATCCATGCATTTTTTTATCTGCGGGGGCCCTCGAAACAAGGCCTTATGGATACTGGGGGATAACTGTGTACCTCTGAGGGCCGTTTCGCTTCTGGCTCAGTACGGGCTCTGAGCCCAGCACTGACTAAGTTCCGGTCTCACGTCTGCCTCTTGCAGCAGAGAACACGTGGTCCACAAAGCCTGGGTATTTACTGTCACTGCGATGGAACGAGGATTTAGTCTTTCTGAGGCTCCATCCCCTCCCCCAAAGTGCCCAGTAACAGGCCCAGTTCTTCAGGACCCCAGGAGTTCTACGGGCAAAGCTCCTAAAGCAGACCTCGGGCCAAATCTAGCCCCTGCCTGTGTTGGTACGGCCCACCAGCTCAGAGTGGTTTTTGTATCTGCAAGTGGTTGAGAACATGAAACAGAAATATTATTTCATGACACGCGAAAAGGGTATGAAATTTGAATTTTAGGCTCTATGAAGGCTTTTTGGAACACAGCCAAGCCTGTTCAATTCTGTTTGTCTGTGGCAGACTTTGTGCTTCTCTGTGGCAAACTATATGGCCCTCGATGTCTAAAATAGTGACTGGCCTTTTACAAAAGTCATTTGCTGACCCCTGGTCCAGTGGATATCACCTGTGTGTAAGAGGCCTCGGTTTGTGGCTGTTCTCTTCCTGCAGCCCTGGGGAGGCAGCGGTGGGTGGGGCCGGGCTGCACTGACTAAACACTGATTCCGGGCTCCTTTACCCCAGGCTAGAAGCATGCTATTTGTCATCTCCATCGCAACACCCTGAGGAAGTTGTGACTCTCCCCATTTTATAGGTGAGGAAACTGAGGCCCTGAAAGGTATTGAGACTTGCCCAAGGTATCGTAGCTAAGGAAGAGCTGATATTTGGACCCTGGACTTTCTGGGTCCTGAGCCACTGACAGTTCCGCTCCCTTCTCGTGCAGAGGGAGAGGTGAATGTCTCAAAGCCTGGGCACAGGGGCAGCCTGGAAGAAGTGTTGCAGATGTGGATTTCCACATCTGACTGTGGGCCTCCTGAGTTGTTCTTTCTGGGGAAGGCCCTGCAACGGATGCTGCCAGGAAACTGGCCCATTGGATTTGGGGGTGGGGGACATCCTGGGCTATGGTGTCAGGGGCAGGTTGGCTCCCTAGCAAAAGCTTCTTAATTTAATGTGACCCCACTTGTTGAGGTACTATTTCTTACACAATCAGAAAGTCTTTGCCTACATCTGTGACTTCAAGAGTTCTACCTAGTGTACCTTCCAGCTGATAATTTCTGTTGTAATACTTAGCACTTTGACCTCTTTTGATTTGAGTTTAGGACATGTTGAGAGATATGGGTCCAGATTCAGTCTTCTGCATGTGGATGGCCAGTCTTCCAACATCATTGGTCCTTCATCCAGTGTCTGGTTTTCATCCCTTTGTCAGAGATCATATAGCTGACCGTGCTTGGGGCTTTTTCTGCGTCCTCCATTCTGTTCCATTGATCCACCTGTCTGCTTTTGTGCTAATTCTATGCTTTTTTATATTTTAGAGAAAGGCCTACAAGGTGTTCAGGGTCTCACTACTAGATCAGACTCATAGTGATCCTCCTGTTTACAGCCTCCCAAGTGCTGGGATTACAGGCATGCACCACCATGCCCCATGTCAATTGCCATCTCAGCACACCCTGGGAGGCAGGGCTGGCATGGCAGACCTGGGGATCAAATGCCCGGCCCCTGCACCTGCTTGCAGGCGCTTTAATCCACTGAGATATTTGACCAGCCCTTCTTTGCTTTTTGTGTCACTATAGTTTTGTAATATGACTTCAAATCAAGTTTAACATGCCTCCCGATTATTTTTGCTATTCTAGGTCTCTTCTGGATCCATATGAATTTTAGGATAAGTTTCTCTTGTTCTATAAGGAACATTATTGTTGTTTTACTTGGGATTGCATTAAATCTGGATATCAGTTTTGGAAGAATGACTGGCCTTCTTTCTGACCCTCCAAACACCTGGTTCCTACCACAAAACCTTTGCTCTTGCTGTTTCCTCTGCCCCATTGTTTTCATCCTCAGACACTGGCTGGACAGATGTCTTCTGAGGGGCCTTTTCTGGCCAGTTTCCTGGCTCTCAAAGCACTCTGTGCCCCGTGCCCTATAACATCCTCCCTGCCAATTTGATCAGTAGTTTGGCTGCTCCTCTCTCCTGGGGACAATGACTTCATGTCTTACGTGCTGTTCTGCCCCCAGAGTCAGTGCTTGGCAAACAGAAAACACTCCAGCCATGGCTGCTGAGTGGGCATCAACAGCAGAAGGAGCCCAACCAGAGAGGAAGGATCTGAACAGCTGCCCAGCAGGGCCTGCTTCTGTAGGCCAGAAGCTAGGGGCTACCCCAGTACCCCTCACTGAACTGGCCTGGGCCAGCCTTCCCCTTATTTGTTCTCTTCATGTCTCACAGCTCAGATTAAGGAGGCCTCATTGCTCCCATTTCACAGACAGAAAGGCCAATTTGTCCTAGGTGTGGTAAGGGGAAATCCACATACTTGAACTCAATTCTGACTTCAGAGCCTGTGGTCCTGCCATACATGCCACTGCTCTATCCCACCCAGCATGACGGGGTCAGGAAGCACGCTGGGATCTCCAAGCCTCACCAGTTCTCCAAGGCAGAGGCCCTCAGAGATGGCTTGGTTCTACTCCCACAGAACTGTAGGGTTTGTGTCTAACCAGAAAGACACTGACGGGTGAGAAGGAGGGCTGGTCTCAGTGACGACTCCACAGAGAATGGGCAAGGGTGGGGGATCTGAGTTCAAATTCCAGCCCTAGCACTTCCTCTGCTGTGTGACTTCAGTCAAGCTAGTAATCCTCTCTGAGCTTCTGTCTCCCCGTGTGAAAGTCACAAGTCTCAACAGATAGGCACAGAGATCTGGAGGCCAGGAGGTTTGTACCATGGAGGTCAGAGTGTGAGCTGGGAGGAGGCCCTGCTGGGCGGCTTTGAACCACCAGGAAGCCAAGGTCTGGGGTGGAGGAAGCACAGTGACAAGAAAGACAACAATCACAGACATCAGGGGCCAGGTCCTGAGCTGTGTCCTGAGAGCTGGTGTGCCCAAGACGCCATCAGCCATGGTCCCAACACCCGAGCTCCCAGCCTAGTCCTGGAGGCGGGGTTGGAGTGAGCCCTACCAGTAACTGAAGTCAATGGCCGCCAAGTAAAGGGTGGGCGGACCTGTGCCTGGCCCAAAGTTGGGGCCTTCCACAGAGAGAAGAGCTGGCGGAGCTCCAGAGCAAGCGTAGAAGCCAGTGCCCCTCAGAGTGCTGCAAGGGGCCAGCAGGCTCCAGGGTCCACAACACAGCCAGGCTCCCAGCCCAGCCACACTCTCCACTCCTACCCCGTCCCTGTTTGTATGTACAACAAAGACTTTGTCACTGCCCTAATGTGAAATCACATTTACTATCCTCCTGACTTCCAAAAAATGAATATCATTCTCTAACTTTTTTAATCTTTAATTTATTTATTTCTTCAGTACAGGGTCTCGGTGTGCAGGTCAGACTCATAGTGATCCTCCTGTCTCAGCGTCTCCAGAGCTGGGATTACAGGCGTGCGCCAACATACCCAGTTTCTGGACCTGCACTGTGTGCCTGGACCTGGAATGGCATGTGGCACCAGGGATCGAACCCAGGTCCTTGCGCTTGCCAGGCAGGCACTCAGACCACCAAGCTATCTCCCTGGCCCTTTTCTCCTACCTTTAATGGAGCAGAGGATTACAAGGAAATATAGGTGAAGTTTATATATATTTCCATGTGCCAATTCCTGGTCACGACAATGACACCAAAAAACGCCGTCACGTTGTCAGGTGCATACACTATACATAGAAACGGTGCGAATGTGACAGCAACAAAAACAGAGGTACAGGTGTGTCGGCAATGCCAGAACTGCGAGTGGCACTGCCATCTGCTCTGGGATTTTTCCAGTGTGCTGAGTGACTCTCAGGCAAGTTCTGAACAAAAGAAAGTACAGTTCTGCTCAGGACTTTCCTACTGGTTGCTTCTCTGGAAAATTCTGGGCCGGCTACAAACCTGGCAAAAGATATTTGGTATGAAACTGGTATGGTCGCACACTTATGTAATATCAGAGGCTAAAGAAGGCAGATCACAAATTTGAGGCAGGCCTAGGCAGCTTAGCGACTTAGCAAGAACTTGTCTCAAAATAAAAAAGTAAAAAGGGTTGGGGTATATTTTGTTGCAGAAGGCTTGGGTATGTATTTCCTATGAAGGCTGTGTAGTTGCTCACGCCTCTAATCCCAGTACTCAGGAGGCTGAGGCAGGAGGATGGAGAATTCAAGGCCAGCCTGCGCTACTTAGTGGAGTTCAAAGGTATTCCGGACTACATAGCAATACCACGTTTTAAAAAAAAACCAGTCGGTGTGCTTGTATGCCCAATGCAGCTAGAATCTAAGGTGGGCAGATGTAAGCTGATGTCCACCTTCCTGAATGTCTAGCTGGGTAAGCCAATCTGAGCAGGATGAGTCTCCTAGGACCAGGGCTGTCTCACGCTTCACAGGTTACCTGCAACCCAGCCTTGCCCCTTCCCCATTGCCTCACCTCTTCCATCCCTGTGACAGCCTCAGAAGTTTCCAGAAAAGCCCCTGTGGGCAGCCCTAGCCCACTGGAATCCCTGGATCCAGCCCCAGCAGCCACCAACCCTGCACCGATGAGCCAGCCGCTCACTGCCGGCAGTCAGCTTTACCCGACCTCAGGGTTTGTTTATTTACATGGCCGTTTGACAGGGTCCTTCCGCACCAAGAGTCCTGTGTCTCCTTTTCCACTTTGTGCGCATCCTTGGCAATTAGCCTTTGATGTCAATGAGACCCTGGAAGCATCACTTTCCCAGGAAGCTTGCAGGCCCTGGCAGATCTGCTGGGGACTCTGGGAATGCTAGCTGGCGGGCAGGGACTGGTGGATCCCGGTGACAGCTGGGAAGAGGCCACCAGTGAGGTCTGGAGCCCCTGCTCTTTGTGTCTGAGACCCCAAGTCCTATGGAAACATAGGACTTACCTTATTGCTGAGTAAAATGTCTTTACTTTTGCCTTCATCCTTCCCTTTCGTGCTGGCCACCCCTGCGCCCGCCCCCGGAGGCTGTAAAGAGGAGGCTGCGTCAGAAAGGAAGCACAGGACTTCTGTGTGTGTAAGCCTCCAGGTCCTCACAGCTTAGAGGCAGAGGCTTTTCAAAGTAAATGGCAACCATTTCTCTTGCATGGTTTTGCTGGAAAGCAAACCCACAAGGCCGTGGCTCTGCTCTACGTGATGTTTAATCTTCCCCTCCACCTGCCAAGGAGGAGGTAGTCTCACCCCCACTGCTGCAGAGGAAACCAAGGCTGAGGGAGGAGGGCTGATTCCCAAAGCTACACCGAGGTCAGGGCTGGGTTTGGCCCAGAGTCCACCCTGTTACGGTCATCCTGCCACAAAGTCATTGTCCTTCTCTCTGGGTAGAAATAGCTGTTTTGCCTATTTTCAGTGAATAGGTTTCTAGAGTGTGTGATCAAGCCAGTGGATTTGAAACCACAGCGCTTATTACAGAGCTTGGGATCGTGGAGCTTGGTATTAGCCCGCCACCCACCCGCCCGCCTGCCGCTAATGAGAGGCTGTCTGTCTTCCGCTTTACAAATCAGGGCTCTGTGGGGCCTGTAATTTAACCAGTCGCATTCAAGCGTTAGTGAGCCGGGGGGGGCGGCAGACTGGACACCCCACATTTTATGGAGGCTGGCAAGATAGGGACAGGGTACCATTAGTGTGGTCCTGGGTTCAAACCTGACCATTGCTTAGGGCTGGCTCAGCCAGGGGAAGCAAGCAAGGCACTTGTCGGACTCATTGGCCACAGAGATCCAAGCTCGGTAGGGATTTCCTCTGCCCTCAGACTCCAGCATTGTATGGCATGTTTTTACTTGCTTACCTTAAAATGTATTTTGTTCATCATGGATATACTTATATCATTTATTTATTTATTTATTTATTTATGGTATTTTTTTAAGGAAGGGTCTACAGGGTGTTCAGGGTCTCACTAGTAGATCGGACTCATAGTGATCTGCCTATTTACAGCCTCCCAAGACCTGGGATCACAGGCACATGCCACCACACCCAGTCTCAATTGTCATCTTATCATGCCACAGGGGCAGGACTGGCAGGACAGGCCCAGGGATCAAACCGCTGACCCCTGCACCTGCTTGCAGGTGCTTTAATCCGCTGAGCTATTTGGCCCGCCCTATATTTATTTATTTACTCACTTAGGTTTGTTGAGACAGGGTCTTACTATCTAGTTCAGGCTGGTCCTGAGCTCACTATGCAGCCCAGGCTGGGCTTAAACTTGTGGCAATCCTTCTACCTCAGCCTCCAAGTGCTGGGATTACAGAGATACACCACTCTCCTGGCTCTATTTATTATATAGATATGTCTGTCTATATGTAGTGGTGCTGGGTTCAAAGCCAGAGTCTCACACATGCTAGGTGAGTGCTGCACTTCTGAGACACAGTAGGAGAGATCCTTACCCCATCATGGATTTTCTTTCTTTCTTTCTTTTTTGCATTACATTTCAGTTTTTTAGAAAACTGCTTCTGAGTGTGGTGGCATGTTTCTGAAATCCCAACACTCAGGAGGCTGAGGCAGGCACATGGCTGTGTGTTTAAGGCCATCCTGGGCTACCTAATGAATTCAAGGGCAGCCTGAACTGCATAGTGAGACCCTATCTCAACAAGCAAACACACACACACTATTGCATTAAAATATTATACACAGTTCCTGACTTAGGATGACGAGACTGTTTCTTTTTTTTTTTTTTTTAAGTTTTAATGATTTATTTATTTGTTACAAGGTCTTGCTACACAGTTCAGACTCTGTAGTGATCCTCCTCCTGTCTCAGCCTCCCCAGCACTGGGATTACAGGCGTGTACCACCACGCCCGTTTTCTGTGGGTGGCATGGACAGGGACAGCATGGCATGTGGTACCAGTGATCAAACTTGGGCCAGGCAGGCACTTAGACCGCAAGCTATCTCCCCAGCCAGACTTGACTGTTTCTTCAGCTTATAATGAGGTGAAAGTGATCTGTACCCAGAACAAAGCATCCTTCGCATTTTGACTACTGATCTTTTCCCATAGTGCAGTTGGATCCTCTCAAGTTCCTGAGTCTCCTGTCAGCTCCGTACCCACAGAAGAAATATCCAATGCCCCTCAGCGTGCTGAGCTGCTAAACTAGGGGGTTCAGAGGTTCCGGGGTTCAATCCGTTTTGGACTTAGGGTATTATCTGTCTCTCAGGACATGAGCTCATTGTAAATCGAGGAGCACCTGTACTTATCTTGATAGCCGAGCTTTGGACACTCCCTTAAATTTGGCATCCTGAAATGTGCTTCTCCCCAGCCACGGCCTTGCTTCCATTTGTGTTTGTCACATCAAGACACATCTGTTAATCTGGGGATACTAATGGTACCCACCTCACCAGGCTGCTGGACCTACAGCCCCTGGCATACAGCTGCCACTCAATAATGGCTGCCCACTGCGGAGCAAGAGAGAGCTTGGGGGCACCATGGGCACTGGGGACAGGACAAGACCTCATGATGCAGGTCTGTCGTGCCTCACTGGGCATCTCTTACTCCCAGCTCACACCCACTGAAAGCCAGTGGGAGCCCAGATGTCATTGCCATGACAACCAGAAACGCCTGCCCTCCCGCACATTTCCAGAATGCCTCCCAGGAGACAGTGCCATCCCCACTGGGCTAGCTCACAGTTTTTTGAGTCATGCAAGCCTGGCTTAAATCCAACTTGTCACTTAGCTGTATGACCTTGGGCAACTCCCTTAACCTCTCTGAGCCCCGCGCTTTCTTCCTTTGGAGAAGCACGATGATGTCCCACAGGGGTGACCTCAGAATTTGGATGTTCGGTTTGTGGTGGCTGCTACTGTTACGACTGTTGTTTGTATTCATAAGCAACAGGCGCTTCTTGGAGCCCAGCTGTCCTGCAGCGAGTTGGGGGGTAGAAGAGGTTATGAAGAGGACAGAGGCAGCTCTAGCCTACGACTAATGTGGGTTCTTAATGGAACTGCAGTAACATATTTTAATTAGTTGCCAATGTGAACAAATTGGGAGTGTTCACACACACACACACACACACACACACACACACGAAATCCTAGACCAGTGATATGAAACCTTTTAGAGCTTTCAACACCCCAATGAGGCAGGCATGTCGTAGGTTCTCTGCCACTGCCCTAAATGTTTTTGTTCCTATTGAGAAGTTGGAAAATCTTGTCACCCTGAGGCCAGCTGTATCCCCTCCAGGAGCTGACGGAAGCATCCATCCAAGAGGTGGCCCTTGCACCTTCCTGGACTTTGACACCAGCCCACTCGGTCTCTGCATTTCCTGTCTGCACTGGAGGCTGCTGAAGTTTCAACTCTTAGCTGGCAGAAGCAGGGAGGGCAGTGCCCACTATTCAGAACATAAAATGAAAAAGATCTCCAGGAAGGCGCCCAGGGACTGAAGTGTGAGGGAAGACTGGAAGTCCTTAGGGGGAAATTAGAAGGCCTGGAAGAGTGGTGGAGAAATTCAGGCTTCCTGTCTAATTCAGTCTTGCCGTTTCCTTGCAAACTGGCATCAACTAAGGTGATAGGATTCTGGAGAAGGAGGCTGACCTAGAGGCTGAACTCTTCACTGTGCAAGGCTTGAGAGCCAGGCCCTGAGACAGGGTCAAGGTGCACTGAATCTGATCCTGGCTCGGCCACGGAATGGCTGGGCCACTTTGATTGGTCATCCCATCCCCCTCTTGGGCCACTCCCGAGCCCCTTCCTCACAAATGGGGAAAAGGAGCAAGTTGATCCAGGAAGTGGCCCTGAGGCTCAGAAAGTTTAGGTTGTCCCTTTCACTGTGTGCCCTGGTTTCAAGTACCTAGTAGCTGCTTAGGCAGGATTGCTTTGTCATCCTAGAGTTCTGCAGCTCTCAGGCCAAGGCCAGGACTGTGTCCCCTGAAGGCAGGCAGCTCCAAGAGCCCAGGAGAATGCGCACAGTGGTGCTGACATTCTGTGTCTGCCTGGAGGACACCACAAGCAAAGGCCAGGAAAAAAAAAAAAATGACTAACCAGCTTCGTGTTCTGGGATGACAGCAGGGTCCCCTAGGCTTCGTGACAGGTTAGGGGGACAAGAAAGGGAGCCTTGGGCCTGAGTACCCACAGGATTGGATCACAGTGCTCTCTCTGATGTACCATCAAGCCATGGTCACTAACCACAGCAGCTGGCACAGGGCCTTAGGTCCTAGAGGGGTCAATAAATAATTGATGGGAAAAATAAATACAAGAAAGGAAAGGAGGGTAGAGAGGTCAGATAGGTGGATGACAGAGGGATAGTGGGTGGCAGGTGGGCTGAGGAAAGATGGATAATAGAAGGAGGGAGGGTGGTGGGAGAGGAGAGAAGGAAAGAAGGGAGAGAGGATGTGGATGGATGGAAAGATAGGTGGATGGGTGAATGGGTGGGTAGATGGAAGAGGAAGGAAAGAAGGAGGGAGGGAAGGAAGAAAGGGAGGGAAAGAGGGAGGGAGGAGGGAGGGAGGGAACGGATGGCTGCGAGACTCAGAGGCTGAGTGTGTTGCCCAAGGCATTCAGGGAAGAGGCAAGAGAGTGGCTCTACTCAGAGGAGGAAAGAGTGATCCTGGCCAGGCTTCTGGTCAGAAGTCTCCTTGGAATGTTCTGACAGGTTAGGGGACAGGCAAGGGAGTCCTCGGCCTGAGCACCCACAGCACCGGTCCGCACGTGCTCTCCCTGATGTAAGGATTGAGCCACAGTCACTGGATCCACAGCCCTGGCAGCTCAATGAGGCGGGAGCCATGCCTGCCTTCACTGCTGCATCCCAGCCATCCTCAGGCAGAAGTTGCTCAATGTCGTCTCTTTAGTACAGGCAGGAGTAGGGCACTGGGGCTGAGGAGGTAGTTCAGCGGTCTAAGCACCTGCCTGGCAAGCACAAGGACCCAAGTTCAATCCCCAGTACTGCATGCTATGCTGGCCCTGAAATCCCAGGCGCACAATGCTGGCCCCGAAACTGGGCATGGTGGTTTACACCTTTAATTCCAGCACTGGGGAGGCTGAATCAGGGAAGATCACTACAAATCTGAACTGCATAGTGAGACACTATCAAACAAATAAATAAATTTTTAAAAGGAGTAGGAGACTAAGTCTCGGCTGTGACTGAGGGTGGTGGCCATCACCCTGGCATACCTCAAGTTCTTGACAACACCCACTTGTCCTCCTCACAGGGCTGTGGCCAGGCCTACCAAGGAACAAGACCAGGTGGTGAAAGTGCTTTGTAAAGTGGGGCGTGGCTCATGGATGGGAAGCCTGGCATTACTAGTACTGATTCTCTACAATGGCACTCTCTATAATGGTTACAGGAGCAGCCATGGCCCCGTGGTCACTGTGTTAATTGTGGCAATGACAGCATCGTTCCTGACAGTGGGAGTAGAAGGATTAATGCAAGCTGTGACTGCTGGCCGTGGTGGTGACAGTCACATCAGTGTGGTAGTAAAACTAATGTTCGTGGGAGCACGGGACGGGGGGAACAGTGTTCTCATTTGAGTTCTAAGCGACAGAAATCCAATTCCAATTGGCTTAAGCTAGATGAAGAAGGAAGGGGTGATTTATGGGCTTGTGTACTCGAAGTCCACAAGTGACTGTGGCTTCTGGCCTAGACGCACAAGCCATCAAACACATCACAAGGATTTATCTCTGCCTTTCTTTGGGTGAGCTCCACCGTCAGACAACTGCTCCCCAGCTCTTAGGCCTCCAACATCCTACCTAGATGATCCCTGCCAAAAAGCCCTCCCCACTCACAGCCAGATTCCCAGGACTCACTCTCATTGGCTCCTCTTGGGTCACATGCCCATTCTTCAGCCAATCACCATGACTCAGAAGGTTGATCCATGCTAATTGGACCTGCCTGGTCACGTGACTACCTCTGGGGCTGGAGGGTGGGATTATCAGCAGAGGAAGAAAAAATGAAAGGGCAGAAGATCTACGGCTGGCCTTCAGGGTACAGCCAGGCAGAGGTGACATAGTCATCCCAACAATTCCTTTTTTCCTCCCCGGTGCTCTGAGAATAAGGAATAGTCCGTCAATGGGAGGATAAAGTGGCTCTTGGTTGAAATCTTGGCTGTGCTACTTATTAGGTTCACAACCTTGAGCAAAGTTCTCAGAATCTCAGTGGCTTAGTATCCCTAACTATCAAATGGGATGATGAAATGGATTATTGTGCATATTAAGTGATTATTACATGTAAAAATGCTTAGAAATGGACCTGACACACAGTAGGTAATTAATACACCTTAGTTATTTGTATTACCCATAAAATGGAAGCAATTGTGCCAACTCATACAATTCATGAGGATTGCAGTCTCTTTCCTTTTCCTGGATACTCCTTTTCAGATCTTCATACAGGTCCATCCTTCTCCTTTGGTCTCAGTTCAAGGTCACATCCTGCATTCATCAGCTTTTTGTTACTATAACAAAATTCCTGAGGCTGTATACATGTAGAGAAGAAAGGTTTACATAGCTCACTCTCTTGAAGGCACCACCTCTGGCACAGGTCCCCAGGGCTGCAGCATTTCCTGGTAGAGAACATCACAATGGCAGGAGCCAGCACAAGAGATTGTGAAGAGGCTGGAGAGGAGCCAGGCTGGTCTTTTCTAACAACCCTCAGAATGAACGAACCCCACATGAGTAAAATGACTCTAATCCCTTCCAAGAGCCGTGCCCCACCTCTTCTGTGTCCCACTGCTTCACTGAGGACCAAGCTTCCAGCGCATGAACCCTGTGGGGACAAGCTGCCCCAGTTTCCAGGACTCTGGCTCTGGCTCGCTTTGGTCTCTGACCTGGCTATGTGGAGGGTCTCTGTTCCGGGTGGCCCTAGACAGTAGGACATCCATCTTGATGTGGGTCATCCAGCCAAGGTCAGGCTAGAGCCAGCAGGACAGGATGCTCAGGCCTCAGAGGATGCGCCCTCCCACACTGGCTGCTTAGCCAGGACCGGTGCAGCCACCACACCCAGCAGCTGGGAGGGTGGGTGATGGGCCGCCTCTCTCTCCTACCTCTCAGACCCTTCCTGACACACGGAGGCCTCAAGACCCACCAGAGGCTGGACATGGGGCTGCAGCAGAAGGACTGTCTTTTTCATTTTCATGTATTTATCTCTCTGATTCAGTTCCTCCTTAGTTACTGAACGCACACCAGGTGCTGGGCACAGGCAGAGGCAGTGGGGACACAGAGACCGTGAAGAGGGGGGTCTCTCCTGTCACGGAGGTTTTAGAAAGAAAGACAACAATAACTGAAGAAATAGTTTTAAAATGCACCTCAGCTCCCAAAAAAAGGATGAAGAAGGATGGGAAGGGAGAGCAGGCAGGGGCAGGCAGAGTCCCTTGGCTCCCTCCCTGGCCCTTGGAAGGAGGTGGGTGCCTGCACATGGCTGGCCAGGGGCCAGTTCGCGGCCCAAGAGGGCAGAATGCGGTCCGCCCCTGCACATATCCGTGCGTCAAGGGACTGAGTGAATACGCTGTCTTGGCTTAGAAGCCTCCTGTCATCTGTACCCCTCAGCCCGCATTCCCAGCTGCTTATAATCCAGCCCTGGGTGCTCCTCTGGGTCAACCCCATTTGATAAACCACCTCCACTATTCCGGTTGCTTAGCCAGGGCCTGGGATCACACCGTAGTTCTCCCTCCCTTCAGCCCACGTATCTAATGGCTTGGTCTCCTCTCCAAAGTACCTTGAGTCTGTCTGCTCTGTTCAGCAGCCACCTTCTCTCCTGAGCATCTGCTGTGGCCTCCTTGCTTTGATTCGTGCTTCTACCCCAGTTGTCCTACAGGCTGTTCCCAGGTGCAAGCAGACCTTACAGTCTGCATTTGGCCTGGGTGGCTCCCAGGAGTCTGGGAATGAAAACACCTCACTGGGACTGTCACACCTGCCTCTCTTTCCCTCTCTGACTTCATCTCTTGACACCTTTTGCCTTCCTCCCCAGCTCCCGGCCCACCACTCTCTTTCGCTTTTGCTTGCACATCAACATCTTTCCTGCCTCAGGACCTTTGCACTTGCTATCCCCTCTGCCGGAGCCCCTTTCCCTAGATTTTTGCAGCCTGGCCCCATTGCATTCCTTCGCTTTCCCCTCACACATCACCTCCATAGAAAGGCCTTTCCTGGCTGCATGAACTCAACAAGTCACCCCCCTCCCCCTCCCCCACCTGTCCTTTTTACCCCCACAATTCTCTGTGATAGGGTTCTGGTAGAATAAGTGGTGGAGATGGGAGGAGTCTTCAGAACACTCTAGAAGGAGCAGAAGCTGGGGAGGGGTAAAATATGTGGCTGAGGCTCTAAGAAAACAGAACGCATTTCCCTGCCAGGAAGGAGGGACTAACCACCGTGGAAGGCTGAGGCCTGTGCAGGCAGAACCCTGGCCCTGTGTCCTTGGTCCCTGGCCCGGAGCACGTGAAAGCCCAGCATTCCTTAGGGAGCCTGTGACTGCTTCCCGGGCACTGTTTAATCTCCTTGCTCTGATTATTTATTCCCAGGCCCACACCCCAGCTCCCCACAGAGCCCACAGGCCTCCCAGGGTGTGTGTGGGCTGCACGTACAACTGTCCTGGCACAGTCCCTGACTCCTTGTCATTCTGGAGCTGCCATGGTGGGGGAGGGCATGGGCCCAAAGGAGCCGTAGCATCAGATCTTTCTGGACAAAGCTGGAATTGACTTCATAGGGAAAATAAATGCTGGCGATGAATTCACTGTATGGGCCTGAACCTCCTGTCCATGGGGTGTGGGGTAGGAGCTGGGGGTCTTCTGGTTCATTACTAACCTCTCTGAGTCCTGGTTTCACTTAGCTGGCAGGAGCCAGGATTGCAACCCAACTCTGCCCCATACTCTGTTCCGCTCTAGTGTACAGGAGCTTGGAGGAGTTTGAAGGACTGCAGCATTCTTGGTGGCATGAAGCCATTACCGATGGATGACCCTACTAAGCGTCAGTGTCTGAGAAGTCCTAGGGCTGCAGTCCCTTCCCTGGAAATCTAAGCCAAGAGCCTCAGATGACATTTTTTTGGAATGGAATCTTCAGGAATTTTGTTCCGACACTGACGTCCTGGCAGCTGGTTTATTTATAATCCCTGAGCTCTAGATCCTGCTCCCTCCAGACCCTGGTGCCACCTGGGAGACATAAAGTTTAGACAACTCGAGATGGAACCCAGAATCTGACCAGCGGTGTGACACTCAGGGAGACTACACAAGCTGGCGGCTCTCTTCCAACCCTCTGCGCCACTTTCCTAAGTCTGTGCATGAAGGGCACCACCTTTGTCAAGGACCTACTAGGTGTCAGCGTCCATGTGACAGCTTCATGTGATTCAGCCACTTCCTGACTGTGTGACCCTTGGCAGGTTGTTTTGCTCTGCGAACCTCAGCAATCTCACCCATAAAATTAAGATGCAGTTTTTTAGCTGGCCTCACATTTTATTTGCATCAGAAATCCAACCCAAATTGGCCTGGTCAAGACATTTGTTAGTTCTTGACACTGCAAAGTCCAGGGACACTCCTGAAAGGAGTGGCTGTGTTCAGACACTTTAAATAGTGTTGTCGGAAAACTGCCACTAACTCTCAGTGTAAACCTGCTGACCAACTACATCCTTGGGTAGATTATTTCCAGTAGGCTGGAGGTGACCTTTAGTCCCTAAAAGTTTGTACCCTGTCAACAGCCTGTCTGATAAAAGGTGGCACCCGTTTCCTAGTAGTTTCAGTCAAGCGCTTATCCTACTGAGCCATCTCCCCGGCCCCATTTTCCTAGTAGTTTCAGCAAAGTCCCAGGATGAACCCTGATTGGCCAGTCTAAGTCACACCCACTGTCTGAGTAGGCTGTCCTGCTCCACTCCATGCCTGTGCATTGGGAAGGCTTTGGCTGAGAGACCCCTCTCCTCCCAGTGCTCCACCCTGGAATCCAGCCCCCGGGGGGGGAGGCCCCCTCAGAACCTTCTCCTTCCCTGTGAAACCTCAGTCTCTATGCCTTGGTTTTGCCAACTACAGGATAGGAATTATGAATCTATCTTTCAGATTAATATGTGGAGTAAATCAGATTGATCATGCAATGCAGTTGGTACGGTGCCCAGCACAGTGAGAAGTCAATAATATTAGCTACTATGATTATATCATATTATAAGATATGCAGCTGTTAATCCAAGCATGCATTTCCCATGGAGACTTGCATGGGAGAGATAATCCAAAAACATTGCATTTGGGTTGTCCGTGAGAGGGCATACCTTCTATGCACCACCCATCCACCCTTCCACCCTTCCACCCATCCACTCATTCACTTATCCATTCACCCATCCATCCACCTATGTATGCATCTACCCATTTGACTCTCTCCTCATCCATCCATCTGCCCACCTATCCACCCATTCACCCACCTGCCCACCAACCAGCCAGCCACCTTTCCATTCATCTATCTGACTGATGGACTGAGCATTCATTTGTCCACTCATTCTTTTTTTTTTTTTTTTTGTACTGGGAATCAAACTCAGGACCTTGTGCTTGTCAGGCAGGCTCTGGGCCACTGAGCTATATGTGTAGCAGCACTCATCCATTTTTTTAAATGCACCAGTATCTGCTAAGTCGTATCCCTCACCAGTCTCTGTGCTGAGCTGTGGGGATCCACAGTCCCTGCCCTCATGATGCCAAGTTGGGTGGGTGGGGAGGCAGAAAAGAGCAAAAGAGTAAATGAACAAAAAGAAAACAAGATAATTACAGATTGTGACAGATTCACACGGAGATCAAATGGGGCACCAAGTGCC
>NW_004524653.1:8304255-8335766 GCF_000260255.1 Octodon degus
GCATGTGGTGCTGGGGGATTGAACCGTGGTCCCTCTGCTTTAGCTAAGCTTGTTCTAAGTAGGTGCTTTAGACCACTGAGCCATCTCACCAGCCCTAGAGATATCTTCTTGACAGAGAAAGTGAAAGGGATAAGAAGGAGCCAGTCATAGAAAAGCTGGGAAGAAGACATTCCAGGCAGGGGGACACATGCGCAAAGGTCCTGAGGCAGGAGTGTGCGTGGCCTGAGGAGGGCCAAGTGGCTAGCCAGCGTGGCTGGGGCTGGCGTGTGGGGCAGAGAAAAGAGATCCGCAGGTCAGCCAAGGCTGGGTCAGGCCAAGCTGCATGAGGCTCCAGCTGCATCCAGAATTTATTCTGAGAGCTGCAGGAAGCCACTGGAGGGCCTAAGAAAGGTAGTGACAAGACCTAGTTTCCATCTTTAAAGGGCTGCTATGACGGGCAGTAAATGAGCTGAGTAACAGATGGGAAGGACACTTCCTTTTGTTGGTCCAAAGTTGGTATGGTGACATTTCTGCTGGGTGCTGACAGAAGTAAGGGAGTGATCTGTACTGGGCAGGAGGAGAGGTGACAGGCAGAGTGCTCTCTGGGACAGGCAGGGCACAGCGGCGACCTTTTACATCAGGAAAATGTAAGGCTAGTGAGGGTCCAGGGAGGAAGGACAGGGTGGTGGCATGGGTTGAGGACACAGGGAACTGCTTGGGTTCTGTGGAATGGACTTGCTTTCAGGGCACCTGGTCCCAAGGCCACCACTGAGCAACTCTGAGCACGTGGCTTCACGGCTGGTCAGGTGGCTGGCAGCTCTGTGTGCAAGTGGCTCTGTATACTGAAGTGTTCCAGGGCTAAGCACTGCTGCGTGGGTTATGGCCTGGTTATACCACAGAGGGAGATCTTGAGGGAAATGTGCTTCTTTCTTGGCTCCAGATGAAAATAATCCAGGATGGGTATGGTGGCTCTGCAAGGCCACCATCACCCAGTTTCATCTCATCTTTTTTTTTTTTTTTTCAGCCTTTCTCAGAGTATGGCTTTTAGCTTCCTGATTCCAAATGGCTGTGATTGTTCCAGCCCTCACAGTTTCATCCCTGGCAGCAGGAAGGAGAAAGATCTAGAAAGAGGATGTAGTCTTCCCTGCTTTAAAGGCATTTCTAGAAGTTTACAAAACTCTTTCACTTCATCTTATTGATCATATCCATCACTGGACCTGCATCAGCCTGCGGTGAAGGCTAGGAAGTGTGATCTTTAAGCCGATGAGCCGTGCTAGCTAGCAGAAAGTCAGGAATCCATAGTGTGAAAGAGCAGAAATTGATACCTGCTGTGTGTCCTGCATAGCTTTCCTCAGAGTGGTCGCAGGCCTCTGGGGAATTGACTCTGTGTTCCAAAGCAGATCCTTTAGCCGGCCATGAAGGAAGGGTGCTAGAGGGAGAAGCTGCTGAGATGAATGATATTCACAGTGTGCTCCACGCTTAGTGTGTGTGGTTAGAGCCCCTCCACCATCTGACCCATCACCCGTTCCTCTTACTGTCCCCTCCTCTCCCCCAAATCCATACCTGCTTATCAATGGGCTCTGTCTCGAGCCCTTTACACTTGCCGCTCTCTCTGCTGTGAATGCTTTCCCCACCGATGTTCACAGGGCCGGCTCCACTCACTATTCAAGTCTCAGCCCGCAGGTCACCTGCACAGAGAGGCCCCCTGGACCACCCCGCTAGAGTAAACCATCTCCTGTCCATTCTCTTCTCCACGGGCCTATTTCATTTCTCCATCAAAATGATCATAACTCAAAACCATTGTTTCGACTCGTTACGGTTCACTGTCCCTCCCTCCACGAGAACATCGGCTCCCCGAAATCTGCCCTTTTTGCTTGGGCTGTTCCCTATGGTAGCCCCATCTCTGCCCCATGCCTGGGCCTAATGGAACACCTGGCATATGAGTGAAAGAAATCATCATAAAAACCTGACCACTGTAAATACCGTCACCTTTATAGATGCAGAAACAGAGGTTCAGAGAGGTGATGCTCTTCGTGCAAAATCGAACAGCCAGTCAATCTCAGGGCAACATTTGAACCCAGGTCTGGCTGATTCCACTGCCTTCTACCTGACCTCCCCCCAGTGCAAAGCAGCAGCTCACGGGGCAGCTCCCGCTGTGGTCAGGGCTTCCTCACATGTAGGGGAGGTGACCTCGGCTTTAAATGAACAGTGAGCAATCACAGAACCTTTACAGTGCTGGGCGCAGCCTGTAGCATCTCGCTGAACCTCATGCGATGAGCCCGAGAGGTGGAGCCCCGGGGACCCCATAGCACAGATAAGCAGCTGAGGCTCAGAAAAGTTAAGAAAGTTGTCTACAGTCTCTCACTGGAAAACTGGGAAGCTGGGACTGGGATACAGATGAACAAGAAACAAATAAAGTAAAATGCAAGTCAGGCTCCTGAGCAGCCCATTCCCGGGTCCCCTTTCTGCTAGATCCAGCTCATTCATTCATTTTTAAACCTCACTGATTGTGTGTTATTTCTGTGTTTGATGAATGAAGACAGAGTTGATTGGAAGGAGAGTGGATGAACATTCATTTTTCAAAGAGATCATCCCTGTTTTTAACGTCAAGCTGTCACTGCCAAAGGCCTCAGCCTGGGGAGAAGCAGCAGCTGCGCCCTGGCCTCCTCCCTCGATGGCACATGCGCTTCTGCTGTTGCTTCCCAACCTCTGCTTGTGTGTCTGTAGCCCGCCTGGGTGACTTCCTGGGTTGACACCAGAGAACAGCGGCTCTGATGGGACTGAGCAGAAGAGTGCTCAGGATGCGACTTGTTCAGGGACAGTGAAGAGCAAAGCCCCGCCCCCTGAGTCTACACCTTCAGGCCTGGGGTGGGGCAGGGCTCACGGGCCCTCCAAGGGCTCAGCGGGGAGTATGGCATACACAGCCCTAGGCCCCTGGGAGCCACACAGCCCTGCCTGATACCTACAGGAAATCGAGTCCCCAGTGCGCCTAGGGAGAAGACAGGAATACACCAGGCATGAGCCCTAGAAGCCTCTTCGGCCCTGGCCACCCCCTGCTATGGAAGGTACGGTACCCCTTGCCAGTCCGACTGAGCGGAGACTTCCCCTTGTCCGCAGGGCGCTGGCTCTAACATAAATAACCAAGAACTCCAATACTGATTCATAGGCCGAATGTCAGTAAAACTCACTGTCTTGGCTTTTTGACATAGAATCTAGAAACCCCTGCAATTTTTTCTGCACTCTAATGCAACATAGTGTGCTGACAGCCACACTGAGGACCCCTCCGCAAAGCATTTGAAAGGTCTCGGAGCACTTCCTGCAGCCCGGATAGAGGGAGGTGGAGGAGTCAGAAGCCCGACTGTCAAGTAGAGATGATGTACGGCACCTCCAGCCTCGGGCTTTGGAGAGTGCGCAGGAGTTGCTCTTGCTGTCCCTTCTGCTGCCATGACAAGAGTGGAGGTCACCTCCCCTGTGATCCTAGCACTCTGGGAGGCTGAGGCAGGAGATTCATAAGTTTGAGCCCGACATGGGCAAAGTAGTGGCCTAGTAACATCCTTTCTCAAGATTTAAAGAAAAAAATGTTTTAAATGACTGGTGGGGGGTGGTGCAAAGTTTCTAAGATCAATTCTCAGTGCTCTTCGCCCCAAAAGAAAATGAACTAGGAAAGCAGGGGTTATATACTGAGGCAGCAGTCACCAGATTCCTAGTGTCGTCCCTGGGAAAGGACCTATGCCAGGGACCGCCACACCCTGAGTGGACAGTACAGGAGGAAGGCCAGAGATGTGAGGCTGCTTGCTTGAGGACGCCCCCAGGAGCAGGCACGTGGTCTCCCAACCCTGGCCCTGCCAGCTGCTCTCCGCGTTAGCCACCCACATGCCCCTCTCCATGCACAGCGGACACTGACCAGCGAGCCCAGCTGTTGTCCAGAATGTCCACTCTCAGCGTCCTCATCCTCACTTTAGCAAATCACCGCCTCTGTGGCTCACAGTGTGAGTATCCGTGGACACTGGGGCCTCTCCTAGGAGCCGCTCACCCTGATCTCCCTCCCAGAGACTCTGGCAAGGGGACCAGGCTGTGACTCTGCACAGCTGTGGGCACCGTCCTTGCTTGGTGGTACCCTGCTGTGTGCAGCAGGGCAGACCAGAGCTGTTCATCACTGTTAAGACCAGCAGTCCTTGCTCGGCTGCTCACATCCTTAGCAAATTCAGGGAGGAGACGCTCATCCAGGTGGGAAGGACATTGTCCCTTGGGAACCAGCCCCTCATTGCGCCTTCCCTTTTCAAGGACCAGGGTCAGTTCCTCCTTGTTCCCTCCTGGAGGCCACTGTCCTCAGTGGACAGGAGGCCGAGATGTCCCTGGCTCCACAGACTTCTGCCTGGGACAAGGCCTGGCAAGAAGAGGTTGCCCAAGCCAGACTTGTTGGGCAGAGTGAGGCCACCTCAGAATGATGTCTCGAGTGGAGGCAGAAGGTAAAACCTCCTGACCCCAGGACTCTGGGAGAAGAAAGATCACAGGGGTTAAGAAGGCTAACACAAAGACTTGAAGCCTCGTGGACACAGGTTTAAACTCTGCCTCCCCCACTTCTTTTATGTGTCACCTTGGACATTTGTTCGCTCAGCCTCAGTTTACCCAGTTATAAAATGGGGGGAGGCCCAGCACAACCTCTCAGGTTGTTATCAATAGGAAATGAGGGCCTTCGTTCCATAAATTGAAGTAAGAAGGCATGGGAGGCAGCCAGGCAGAGGGGAGGGAAATGCATTCTGGGCAGAAGGAGCACTGGCAAAGCCCTGTGGTAAGGAGGGTGGTGGAGACACGAGGGGCCAAAGGAAGGCTGAGACGAGAGAGCAGAAGGGATGTGGAACAAGTGGTCTAGAGAGCCAGGCAGGCAGTAGACCACGCAGCAGTGCAGAGGGAACCTCTGTCCAGTGGCTTCCATGAATGGATGGTGTGCGGTAGACCAGGAACCAGTAAACTTTCCTGTAAAGAATGAATCTAGAGGAGCTGGTGAGATGGCTCAGTGGTCTAAGGCACCTACTTAGAACAAACTAAGCTAAACAAAAGCACAGGGACCGCGGTTCAATCCCCCAGCACCACATGTCCCCCAGCCCCGCCCCCTGGTGGGCTGAGCTGGCCACACACACTAAATTAATTAATTAATTAATTTAAAAAAATAATAAAGGAAAAAAAAAAAAGAATGAATCTAGAGCCACAACTGTCTCCATCTCAGACCCCACGGAGGTACTCCAGCTCTGGAGGTGCTCCAGTACACTGTTTTCCCAGCCAGTAAGAAAGGAAAAAGGGTTGGGTTGGCCATGAATTCTGCCCACATTCCCCTGGGTGAACTTCATCGCACGGTCATATCTAAAGGAAGGGGAGCTGGGAAACGTAATCTTCACTCTGGGTCGTCCTGTGTCCAGCTGAGGCCACGGCGAGGGAAGAAGGGAAGAGCAGGTACTGGAATGCCTTGTGGCCTTTGCCACCGAGAGCCAGGGCAGCTTCGGGAGCCCAGGCAGAAGTGCCTTTGAAGTGGTCCTGGGGTAGGGGGCTGATGGCCGCGCAGGTGGAGAGAATGGATCAGATCCGCTGAGGTTTATGAGCAGGCCTTGACCAAATTTGGCAACCAGTTGCAGAGAAGGCACAGGAAGAGGCATGTGTGGCAGGCAGGACCCCTGTGTGGCTGGGCCATCTTATGCTAATCTTGTCTAAAAAGACCTTCACACACCTGGTCAGATTGGGAAGAAGCTGTTGACTTCATTATGGCCTGGGGGGCGGGGTGGGGACGGCGTCTAGGGCTGCAAATCCATCTGCCCGCTGAGAGCTACAGATAAACAAAGGCACAGGGTCCCTGTGCCCCACCAAAGGGGCAGCAGTCCCTTTGCTCCAGCCAGTGGTGACTGCTGGGAGTCTCGAAGGAATCTGAACATCTGGATTTTTATGTGAAATCTTCCAATTTTGAAACTTGGGCAACCAAGGAAAATTAAATTTCTCAGCCCCAAGGCCTGTGGCTCTTTCTGATTGCTTCTCCTGGGGAAGGCCTCTGCCTTCAATCTTCAACCGTCCAAACCTAGGAGCCCCAGATTTCTGTCCCTGTGCAGCCACCAGCGCCCCCTGCAGGCTACCTGCTCCAATGTCTCACCAACGCCAGAGAGCCACCAGGCCTTTGAAGAGGGCAAAACCCTCAGCCTGCTCCCAATCCCTTTAATCGGATCTGCACCAGTGACCCTTCTAATTAAAACTCTCTGCTGTAATCCCCCCATAAAGCTGGAGGAAGCAGAAGTACCATAAAAGGAGTGAGAGGTGTGATGGTCCAGGAGCCACCTCTTCCTTCCTATGTCCTTGAAATTGTCTCAGGGACCTGAGATCTCGTCCCACATCCAACAAACAGCCCTGGGAGAGTGACTTCATTCTCTAGGCTTCGATTTCATTCACTTATCAAGTATGTAGGAGGCACACACTGCCAGGCACTCATCCCCAAGTGGGGACAGAAAGAAGAGGATAATTTAGCCTAGCATGACTAGCATGGTGACAGGAGAAGCTGGGGACTATGGTAGCCTGAGGACAGACGACCCATCAGGACCTGGGGTCAGGGAGGGCTCACAGGGGCAGGCGGTCCCTGAGCCAGGCCTCTGAAGGGCAGCAGGAAGCAGACAGGAGGTGTGGACTGAGGATGGGAGGGAGACCTCTGCAGGCGGAGGAAACACCAGCGGAGACACCCTGGAGCCGCGCACCCCGCCCAGGCGTTCTGGTCTTCAAACGTGCATTCCCGTCCTTCAGTCTGAGCAGCCAGGCTTCTCCTGAATCAGTCTGGCCCTGACCATCTGAGCCCGTACAATGTCCCCACTGCTTTTCTGCCAGTCTGCCTTGTGTGTTTGCTCAGTGACACATAGCACGGAACCCTGGCTCATGTCACTTAGTTCCTCTCAGGTTCATGCGCTGTTCTGTCTGCCTCTCCCTCACAGCTCCGTGAGATTGAGGAAACTCTATTTTTATTATTGATGCTGCATTCCCAGCAACGAGCACAGCACTTAAGAAGTGCTCAGTAAATATAGGCCAACCGAATGTAAAGGAACTAGGACTTTACCTACGAGCTGGTAGCCATGGAGGGCTTGCAGCAGCGCACAACTTGCTCTGCTCTGCTTCTGTCCTGTGAACCATCACTGTGGCTGTGGGGATTGAAAGCAATGGGATGCCCTTTACAGAAAGTGATTTTAATATCATTTTACATTATATATCATATAATTCATCCCTTTCCATTGTACAGGTCAACCATTTTTAGTCAACTTACCCAGCTGGGCAACCATCATCCTAAATCACTCTGAGAATGTTTCGTTTTCCCAATGAGATCCCCCTGCCCATTAACCACTAATCCCTAGCCCCATCCTGGCAACCTAACCTACTTTCTGTCTCCCTAGATTCGCCCTATCTGGGCATTTCATGTAAATGCAATGAGATCATGTGTGGCCCTTTATGGCTGCCTTCCTTCACTTCGTTAATGTTCATGTGTGTGTGTGTGTGTGTGTGTGTGTGTGTGTGTGTGTAGCCAGCTCAGCCCACCAGGGGGCGGGGCTGGCTGGCATGTGGTGTGGTGCTGGGGGATTGAACCGCGGTCCCTATGCTTCGATAAGCTTGTTCTAAGTAGGTGCTTTAGACCACTGAGCCATCTCACCAGCCCCGACATTGTTCCTTTTTTAGGATGAAGACTATTACACTATATGAATAGACCACATTTTGTTTGTCTACTTCCGTTGTTTCCACTTTGTGGCTGTTAGGAATGCAGCTGCTACAAACATGCCTGTATATAAAAACAATTTGCAAGTCCAAAACACTGTGGCAGCTCACAGCGTGCCTATGCTCCTCTGACCTGCGGCGGGCTTGTGACCAGCAACACATCCGTGCTGTGCTTGAGCCTCCCCATCTTTTCAGGAGGAGCTTGAGCCCTCTTCTGCATGGACAGTTGCTGCCTGATCCGCATTCCTGGAATCCTAGGGAGGGTTGCGGGGGCAGTGATGAACAGCCTGTGGGCGTTCCTGTCTCCACACTGGAGCTGAAGGCTGGGACCAGGAGGGCCTGGCTCCAGCAGCCTGCGTCCCACACATGAGACCCCACCTGCCCAGCTCCCCTCCCACAGGACCAAAGGCCCCTCTCCTTTTGATGCAGACAGGTGGGTTCAAGGATCCAGAGCCTCCTTCCAGGGAGAGAATTTGGAGACATTCTCCCAGCCCCTGCTGCTGGCTCCAGTCTCTGCTTCCTGGGTGCCTGGAGTCCTGCCCAAACCAGACTGGGCTCAGGTCCCAGGAAAGCAGAGGCCCTGTCAAGGCCTGAACTGGGGCAGGAGGACTTCCAGGTGGCAGCTGGTTCTGCAGCCAGGGACCCGTCTAGAGAGTAGATCCTCCTGGTTTTAAGAGCTGTTTAGAGGATACCTGCTACCTTAGCCAGGTACTAGAGGCCCACAGACCGACAGCTAGCCTTCAAGAAGCAGCCAGTCCAGGGGGTGGAAGTGGAGTCAGTGATAATTTACCCAAGTAATAATTTAATAATGATATGCTTAAGAGGTAGATATGTAGTAAGTGCTCAGTCTCTTTCCTCTTCACTTAAAGGAAATGGAAACTCAGAGGCGGAAAGTGACTTGTCCAAAGCCACACAGCTGTGAAATAAGAGCATGGGGCCCATACCAGCTTATAAATAAATGTAAAGCTGAGGAGTAGTGGAAACAAGAACTCTAAGGCTTCCTCTGGCACCAGCTGATGTGAGGGCCTTAGGGACTCACTGGAGTCTCACTACAATCTTATAGTGACCTCTTGTCTTGCAGATGGGAGAACTGAGGCACAGGGTACTTAATTCAGATTTGGAAGTTCTCTTGGCAGGAAGTGCGGGCAGATGCTGAGGGCTTCATGGGTCTCAACGGGGAGAAAATAAAAACCTTGCTACGCGTCCGGAGGGTAGGAGGACACATTCTTAGGACAGCTATCTGATGCGTATGCACAAAGAGATGGTGGCTTAGTGTACACTCACCTTCCCAAGCCAACCTTGAGCTCAGGAAGCACCCCAGGACCCAGAAGGGCCCCCCTATATTGTCTCCCAGGCACCCTTGGGGTGAAGGACGGGAGCTGTACAAAGGGGTTGCCAGCCTTAGGCCCCAAGGATTGTACAATAGCTGGGTGCATAATTCATGCACTGTCAGGAGAACATCAATTATGTGGGCCTTCCCTGGAGTTGTCTAGGGGTTAGAAACCAGAGCAGGCTCCCCCACCAGCCTCTGGGGGAAGCAGGACCTACTGGCTCTTAAAGGAACAGGCTTCCTGGGAGTCTGCTCCCTCTGCAGCCAGCGCCCTCTTGGTGGAACACAGAGATGCAAGCCGCTCCCTGCAGGAATCAGCCTGCGGCCCACTGGCTCTCCTGTAAAATCAGACCTGCTCTCAGCCTAGCCCTGCGCAGAGAGCTACACAGCCCTCCGCCCCCGTCACAGCATGTGAGGGGCTGACTATCATTATATCTGGGAGTTTCTTGGCCTCAGCACTGCTGGCATTTCAGGTTGGACAAGGTTGTGCTTTCAAGGTGTCGTGGGTGCTGTAGGGTACTGAGCACCCCTGACCTCTGCCCATGCAGTGTCACCAGCACCCTCCCCTTCCCCTGAAAATTCCTGCAGAAATGGCTAAGCATCCCCTGGGTGTCAGAGTGATCCCTAGAAGAGAACAGCTAGCATAGATCCTCCTTTCACAGATAAGGAGACGCAGGCCAGGAAAGTTCCGGTGCTCAAGGTCTCTTCGCCCAGAAACTGCAGAGCTCAGGTTCTAGGTCCAGGGCCCATGCAGCTGACCTCAACACAGGGGTCCCAAGGAGGGCGCTGTGTTCTATTTACTGCAGTAACCACAGATTTATTTTGATGGATGTTTAATACGTATGTAGTAGAAAAAAAGTCAAATTTGCCTGTAATTTCCTAGGATAAAACTAAAATGAAATGGAGAAAGTTCTCTCTCTCTCTCTCTCTCTCTCTCTCTCTCTCTCTCTCATTCTTCCTCTTGCTCTCTTTCTCTTTCTCTCTCTCTCTGAAAAAGAGTAGTAGAAGTAACAAAATGACACACACAGTAAGACATCAAAACAGAGACAGTTTGTTTAGGCGCTATTGATTCAGACATTTCATCTGTATGATTCCCAATTTCTTCTGTGCTAGTGTCCTCTGCACTTGTTCTGGATGGGCTCGGGGCCTGAGATTGCATTTTGCTCCTTCTCTTTGTCATTTGGTGTGGCACTGTCCTCTGACCTTTGGTGTAGAGCTTTGGTGCAGTTATAACCTTAGCACCTACTGAAATTCAGGTGCAGATCTATTAAGTTTGAGTTCACTCAGTTGTACCTGGCTTGGATCTGGCTGCTGTACTCAGCTCCTTCCTGTTGCAGCCCTTGGAAGTGAACCTGTTGTGCCCCTCTGGCAAAATGTTCTGCTCCTGGATTAGTTGGGTTGTTCTGGTCTCTAGTCTCTCTGCAGGGACTTCAGCTGCAGAGTTTCACCCCAGGCCTGTATGCCAGGTCTGGGGCTGGGTCTGGAGTGGTCCCGAAAGTGTGGTGGAAGTTCTTACTCACAAGCTGGGCTTGGGCTGGGTCCGGAGGGGTTCAGCGGGTGCAGGGGAGCACAGAAGCTCTCCCACACACTTGCAGGGCCTGGGCTTGGGCTGGGTCTGGAAGAATTCCGAGAGTGAAGCAGAAGGTCTCACTCATGCAGCGGGCCTGGGCTTGGTCTGGAGAGGTCCAGTGGGCACAGGGGAGCATAGAAACTCTCCCACACACTCCCTGGGCTTGGGCTTGGGCTGGATCTGGAGGGGTCCCAAGAGCACAGCTGACAGTTTGTTTAGGGATGCACACATTTCTATTAAGAACTATACACAAAAGCAAAGAAATGGGAGAAATGGGAAGAAAAATCCTGCCACAGTGAGCTCTAAGGTGGTGAAGAACACTGGAAAGTGTTGGTGTGGCTGCTCCCTGTGCTGTTCCTTAGCCTAGGTGGTAGGCTTGCAGGTGTCTATTGGCTTATGGTTCATAGAGTACATGTAAACTAGGCCTACTTTTCTGTGTATCAAATATTTCACCTCATAACGTGACTAGTATTTTTCTCTTGTGGTGAATGCAAATCAAGACACTGAGACTCAAGAGTTAATAGTATTAAAAGCACGGGGTAGGGGCCGGGGAGATGGCTCAGTAGAATAAGCGCTTGCCTGGCAAGCATCAAGGGTCTGAGTTCAATCCCCAGTTCTGAAGAAAAAAAAAAAAAAAAAAAGCACAGGGTATGTTGGGCAGAACTAGAGCAGAAGCATAAAGAAGTGGAACAACCGAGGCTGACGATCCAGCATTGGGCCAGCTTCTCTCACCTCCTAAGCTGGCCTGTACAGGCGCCAGAGCTCTCCAGCCACCTGCCACCCCCAGGGTCCACCAAGGAGCCTTGCACACAGTAAACAATCCGTAAATGCTTGCCAAGTTCAAAACTGAGTCCCGATCTGGACCCTTCCACTCACAGCTCTGTGAACTTGCACTACAGCCAACAAATTCTTAGGGAGCATTTGTAAGGTGCCACTCCCGATTTGGGTGCTATGGGTGCAGAGATAATTTTCAGAACTGATCCCTGTCCTTCTGTGCTCACATATTCTTGGCAGCAATAGGCATGCATATATGCCTCTGTGTGTGTGTGTGTGTGTGTGTGTGTGTGTATGTGTGTGTGTCTGTCTGTCTGTCTGTCTGTCTGTCTGTCTCTGTGTCTCTCTGCTTATGTGGTAATTACCCATAACTTATGGCAAAATCATGTGCAGACCTGTGGATGGGTTGACCAGCACTCCAAAAAACAACAGGACCACTTCAGAGGAGAGGATCTTAAGGCTGTACTTGAAACTAGGGTTGGAATTTACTAGAGAGTGAGAAGCTCAGGTACAAAATTGACCCACAATGGTGATGGTATGTGGCCAGAAAAGTGTGACATTTGGGGAACTGGAGAGATGGTCAGATGTTATATCCCACACAGCTCTCCATGGTCCCAGGGCAGATGAAGAAAATAAAGACAGGAGACAAAAGCTGAGGTCAGGTGGAGACCTCTCTCCTGATGAGAGAAGGGGAATTGAAGAACCACCATTATTTATACTTTTAACAAAATTAATATCATACAACACAGGACTGCCTAGCAACTAATAACTGGTATTGTCTTGGGCAAAAGGTTTTTCTCAGGACTGAGGGAGCTTGATTGCTTTAGGTATTTTGGCCCTGTCTTGTCCCCATACTTGTGACAGTTTCCAGCTTCAGCCACTCCCTCCAGTCAGAGGCAGGTAGAAGGGACTTGACAATCATATGTCCTCAATGGAGATTCCTCACAGAATCCAGAAACCTCCCCTGCACCGACACAGCTGCTAGGTTCACTGACAGGCTGCAGCAGGCAGTGTGAAAGCACGGACAGGAAGCAGAGACCCAAGGGCCACTCAGAGGCAGGGTGGTCTGGGCTGCTGACGAGCTGTGGGCTGGATATTGCCCTTGGCTTCCCTAGTGGTCTGTCAGACACTCACCAAGAGCTGCTGGAAGCCACCTGAGCACAATGTGGTGTGAACATGCTTAGTCACTCAGTGGTTCTCCACAATCAATGCTGTTGTCATCACCCTGTTTTGCAGAGGTGGAAACAGGCTTAGAGAGCCCAAATAACTCACTCAAAGTAAGGAGGCAGATACCAGAGCTCTCCAGCCACCTGTAACCCTCAGGGCTGGTGTGTGGGAACCTAAAATGACCTGGCCTGAACCCAAGGTCTTAGCTGCTGCCCTCAGCATCCGCTTAAGATGCTCTAGGTCCTTGTTGCCCTGTCTCTTTGCCTTTTCTCTTCCTTCTTTGGCTTTTCAAAGAGATCCGTCTTTCCTAGTTCTTTCTTACAGTCTCTCTGTCTCCTTCAACTTGGAAGATGTGTGCCTCATGTTGAGCTTATCTCAAGCTCACCGCCATGACTCAGTCACCTCCTGGACACCTGAGCACAAATTGTCTGAGGCTCAGTGGCTGAGCCCAGATTAGCTAAGCCTGGATTTGCTGCACACCTTGGCCCAGTGATCAACAACCAAGCCTAAATGGTACAAAGATGGTGACCAGGAGTTTAGATCTTTCCCTCAGGAGTTCTGAAGACTTCCTAAACAGAGAAGTGATGTGATGGGGATATACTGGGAGGTAAAAGGCCCTGGGGAAAATTTATTAATTCAATAATAAATTGAATTTATTGTTAGATTTCATTAATTTCAAAAAACATCCATTGGGCCCTATTTCTGGCCCAAGCTCTCCTCTTGATCCCAGGGACTTGATGGTAATGACACCAAGGTGCTTAGCCCCAAAAGTCCATAGTCCCTTAGTCTATGGTGCATCAGGACTTAGTGTAGCTCCAGGACATCTGTGTCTCCCTGGGAATTACAAATTGGAAAATCTTTTGTGTCTGAGCATTTTTCCAGCAAAGGGATCCTTCAATTTCATCTGCTTTTGTTTTAACTTTTGTTTGTTTTTTTTAAGACAGCTTTTTTGGCCAGGCTGGCCTTGAACTTGCAATCCTCCCATCTCAGCCTCTTGTGTAGCTGGGATCACAGACAGGCACCGGCACATTCAGCATCATCTGATTTTTAACACAGACTTAACAGCTCATGCTCTGGGGTCAGACTGACCTGGGTTAAAATCCTGGCTCCACCTCTTGCTAGTTGTGCAAGTCCAAGTTTCCTCCTCTGGTTGATGGAGTTAGTAATACTTAATAGGGTAACTGTAAGAATAAGAGAAGGTATTACAGAGTGTTTAGCACACAGACTCAACAAATGGCAGCTCTTGGGCTGGAGAGATGGCTCAGTGGTCTAAAGCACCTACTTAGAACAAGTTCAGCGAAGCACAGGGACCACGGTTCAATCCCCCAGCACCACATGCCAGCCCGCCCCCTGGTGGGCTGAGCTGGACACACACACACACACACCACTCTCTCTCTCTCTCTCTCTCTCTCTCTCTCTCTCTCTCTAATAAAAAAAAATTAAAAAAAAAAAACAAACGGCAGCTCTTAAGAACCACTAGCATCATTGTTATGAAAGCAACACCCAGCCCTGTAACCATGTGAACCACGGTCAACTCAGGACTCACCAATTATGGCTTGCAAGTGACATTCAGCCTGCTGCCTACTTTTGTGAATAAAGTTTTATTGAAATGCAGTTATGCCCACTCATTCATGTGTTATCCAAGCTACTCTTGTGCTGCACTCCAACAGAGACTGCATAGCCTTCAAAGCCAAATTATTTACTCTCATTTATGGAAAGAGTTTGCCCACCTCTGGGCTTGCTGATTTCCTGGAAATTGTTTCAATTCCCTGGGCCTTAGTTTTCACATATGCACAATAAATGGATTTAAATAAATTATTTGTAGCTTAAATAGTCATTAAATGACTACTGAGGTGTGAAAATGGTCTTGAATGTGAAATTATTGTGATGATCATTGTTGCTGGTTTCTCACTAAATCCTCCTCTCTCCTTATCACAGATCCTGGCTATAATTTCCATTATGTTCATCGTCCTCTCCACCATTGCCCTGTCACTCAATACACTGCCTGAGCTGCAGAGCCTTGATGAGTTTGGCCAGAACACAGACAACCCGCAGCTGGCCCATGTGGAGGCTGTGTGCATCGCGTGGTTCACCATGGAGTACTTGCTGCGATTCCTCTCCTCGCCCAAAAAATGGAAGTTCTTCAAGGGCCCACTCAACGCTATTGACTTGCTAGCCATCTTGCCATACTACGTCACCATCTTCCTCACTGAATCCAACAAGAGTGTGCTGCAGTTCCAGAATGTTCGTCGTGTGGTCCAGATCTTCCGCATCATGCGCATCCTGCGCATCCTCAAGCTTGCACGCCACTCCACTGGCCTCCAGTCCTTGGGCTTCACTCTGCGCAGAAGCTACAATGAGCTGGGCTTGCTCATCCTCTTCCTTGCCATGGGCATCATGATCTTCTCCAGCCTTGTCTTTTTTGCAGAGAAGGATGAGGATGACACCAAGTTCAAAAGCATCCCAGCCTCTTTCTGGTGGGCCACCATCACCATGACAACAGTTGGGTATGGAGACATCTACCCCAAAACTCTCCTGGGGAAAATTGTTGGTGGTCTCTGCTGCATTGCTGGGGTCCTGGTGATTGCTCTTCCCATCCCCATCATTGTCAATAACTTCTCTGAGTTCTATAAGGAACAGAAGAGGCAAGAGAAAGCAATTAAACGAAGAGAGGCTCTGGAGAGAGCCAAGAGGAATGGCAGCATTGTCTCCATGAACATGAAGGATGCTTTTGCACGGAGCATTGAGATGATGGACATCGTGGTTGAGAAAAATGGGGAGAACATGGGTAAAAAGGATAAAGTACAAGACAATCATTTATCTCCCAACAAATGGAAGTGGACAAAGAGGACACTGTCTGAAACCAGCTCAAGTAAGTCCTTTGAAACCAAGGAGCAGGGATCCCCTGAAAAGGCCAGATCATCTTCTAGTCCTCAGCACCTGAATGTCCAGCAACTAGAAGACATGTACAACAAAATGGCCAAGACCCAGTCCCAACCTATCCTCACTACCAAGGATTCAGCAACACAGAGCAAACCAAAGGAAGAACTTGAAATGGAGAGCATCCCCAGCCCTGTAGCCCCTCTACCAACTCGTACAGAAGGGGTTATTGACATGCGAAGCATGTCGAGCATCGATAGCTTCATTAGCTGTGCCACAGACTTCCCCGAAGCCACCAAGTTCTCTCACAGCCCTCTGGCATCACTCCCCAGCAAGCCTGGGGGCAGCACAGCTCCAGAGGTGAGCTGGCGGGTGGCTCTGGGTGCCAGTGGTGGGAGGCTTGTGGAAGCCAACACCACCCCCGATGCCAGCCATCACTCTAGTTTCTTCATTGAGAGCCCCAAGAGCTCCATGAAGACCAACAACCCTTTGAAGCTCCGAGCGCTCAAAGTCAACTTCATGGAGGGCGATCCCAGCCCTCTCCTCCCTGTTCTGGGAATGTATCATGATCCCCTTAGGAACAGAGGGGGCGCTGCAGCTGCTGTCGCTGGACTAGAGTGTGCCACGCTCTTGGACAAGCCTGTGCTGAGCCCAGAGTCCTCCATCTACACCACAGCCAGTGCTAGGACACCACCCCGCTCACCCGAGAAACCCACAGCAATAGCATTCAACTTTGAGGCGGGTATCCACCAGTACATCGATGCAGACACGGATGATGAGGGGCAGCTGCTGTACAGTGTGGACTCCAGCCCTCCCAGGAGTGTCCGAGGGAGCGCCAGCCCCAAGTTCAGCATCGGCTCTAGATCGGAGAAGAACCACTTCGAAAGCTCCCCCATACCCACCTCCCCTAAGTTCTTAAAGCAGAACTGTATTTACTCCACTGAGGCATTGACTGGAAAAGGCCCCAGTGGTCAGGAAAAGTGCAAACTCGAGAACCACATCTCTCCCGATGTCCGTGTGTTGCCCGGGGGAGGAGCTCATGGGAGCACACGGGACCAGAGCATCTGAACTCCCCACCGCAAAGGGGACACTGTGGGCAAGGTCCAAGGAGGACGGCTGTTCAGCTTACCTGCCACAGAGCTTCTCTTCATGAACTCAGAAACAGAAAAGCTCTGCAACGCTCCCAGGAAGAAGAGAGACTCATGGAAGTCCCCTGAGACCTGGAGAACCATGACAGGTCCATCACCATGGAATTGGCCAAGCTTTGGGGACAGTGCCTCCTTGTAATAATTCCACTGCCCTCTTTGGGAGATGATAAGCGGAGCTCACAACCACCACTACCACCGGTCTAGACCTAACTGAGGCCACCAATCCCCACCCTTCTCTTGTGGCTTCTCTATCACAGCCTCTAGGGACAATATTTCCATCCTTTCTTGGCTTCAGTTGGAGAAGGATGCTGGAACAAGTGGCTGGTATTGAAAGAGTGCATTTGACCAATTTGGTATTAAGTGTCGCCTGGCCACCTCTAGGAAGACCTGTCCATCACCTCTTGGATCCCACTGTTAGAAGGCCCCAGGGCACACTTGTGTCTTGGGGAAATCGCGCCATACGCCACGATCCCAGAGCAAAACCCTTCCTCAAATGACTTCATTGACTTCAGTATTCCATAGTACCTGAGATTTTATTTTGAGATACCATCAGGGTGAGTTGCACCATTTGTACTCGATTCTTATTGCCCTCTGGCAATCTGGGAAGGGTTCAGAAGGCGGGCACGCAGCCAATGGGATGAACTCCGCATTGCTTTAGGGTTATAGAAAGAAAATAATTTCTGTACATCGCTAGAGTAGACTCAAAAGATATCCAAGTGTCAAATATGCAAAAGAAATAGCTTATTCAAAGAGACTCTGTGTTACTGAAGAACAGCATAAAAATCTGATTTTCTTTTTTACCTGCAAAAATGAAAGGAAAAAAAAAAAAAAACCACCCCTCGTTAAATGCCCCACCCAGACTTTTGAATACTTCCTGCTGCAGCAGGGAAAGCACCTATTATAATAGAAATTCATTTTGTTTCCTGTGGTATTCAAGCTAAAAGAAATTTAATAAAAAGCACTTTATGTTTTTCAAATATAGGTTCTACCAGGGACAGTGTCACCGTTTTGCACTTTAAAACAAGCACTATTCCCCATGGGCCACCTGTTGACGCTGTATTTGGGTTGTTGCTACAGGCCCATGTTTCAGCCACAGTGGGCGTCATCCGAGTCCGTGGGCTCCTCCCCTGCCCCTCTGGAACGTCCCCTCACCCTCATGGGCCAGGAGGGGTTCCCAGCCCTGGATTAGGGCCTCTCCTAAAGTCACCTGCACAGGAGACATGCACATCTCAGAAGGTCCCAGCAACGGTTGGGCATTGGGTGTTTGTTCATTCTTGTCAACTAGCCATTGGTGTGGTTTCAGTGTCAGTCTGTCCTCCAAGCTCAGCTCTCCTTCCTGCAGCCATCAATGCAGACAGTACAGACAAAAGCAATAAGTATTCGTGCATATCCTGAGCGGTTCTGGTGTGTTTCTTGATGTTGGTCTTCCTGTCCTCGTTTGATGATCTGCTATCATCCTGCTTGCTTTTACTCCAACGTCATGGTGTTGTTGGTCATTCCTCAGTACAGCGACACCAGGTTGAGCCACTAATTAACACAATGTTGTTGTACTGGTTCATGTGTCAGTAAAGATACTCTGTTTTTTCATCTGCCTGTCTATGGGAGCAATGTTGTTCTCTCAGTATATACTGTTGATGGATGATGTCCCAGGTATAATAGTGTAGTTCTGCCTGGCTTCAGTACAGTGACAGGCATCTGTCTTCCTTGTCAAACAAAGACATTGTGTTGGGTCACTTATCTTTAGTGCAATCTGTTGCTGGCCTGCCCATTAGTATAATGGTGCAATCCACCCGTCCATACACAAATGTCACATTGTTGTGACATTGCCCTTAAAAATGTGTGCTCTCTGCTGCCTCCGAAGTAGCCAGTTTGTGGCACTTCTCAGCCTCTCCAGGGATTGTGGATCCTCTCAAAAGGGTGTGATCCTTTATCTGCTGTGTTAACAATGAAGAGGCAAACTTGACTCTTCTTGGGATCTTCAGAGCCCTCACAAGCAGACGTAAAGGAACTGAGGGACAGGGAGAGTGAGTGTGGGCACAGGTGGGCACCCCGAGGGGAAGCACAGTGCTTCCAAAACACTTTGCTGAGTGCACAGTCAGGTTGGGGCCTTTGAGGAGTGACAGTGGGACAGTTCCCCGCTGGTCTCCTTCTTTGTCTGTTTTCATCACCATTTCTGTCCATCAGCACAAATGTGAAAATTCAGGGAAAACAAATGCTTTTTGATAAAAGTAAATAGTTGTGATTTCCGATTCAAATATTTTTAGAGCTGATGCTATCTGTAAAAATTAATAATAATATAGTCTATTTTACATATCAGGAAAGTGAACATGTTTCAATATAGCCATATGTAGTGAGAAGGAATTTACCACCCCTTCTTCAAATCAAGGCATTTCATTGTTGGTTAAAGCAGATGAGACGTGTACAGATTGGAAATGATTTCATTTTTTTCTTCCTTTTTTTTTTTAATGAATAACCAACTGGTGCAACTCTCCTTGTAACCAAAGGCCCTTTATGCCTTCTGTCACGTAGGACCTGGCCCTTCTTTCCTCGTGTGTTTTGTCTGACCTAAAGTAGCATTTTACTGAGTCACTTTTGAAGGACGAATTCAGAAGTATCATTAAGAACCTACCTTTTCAGGCTTCGTAGCCAGAGTCCTATAGAGTTCTTATAGAAACAGAATCATTGAAAATCAGCATATACTATGCTTAGAAAGTATTCCGTTTTGGTTTGGGTTTGGTTTTTTCTTTTACTTGTTTGTGTATGTATTGCAGGAATATAACTTTTGCCCTGCCTGCATTCAATTCAAAATGCATATTGTACATTTTTCCAGCACCCAACCCACCCACAAAAAAAAAAAGAACATATCCAGATTTGTAATGTGCATACACCCAACCTGTACGTGTGTACAGGTACGTAATGCACTGGGAAATCTACCGAAGGTCTCCACTGAGAAGCAGAACTCCGTAGCTGATCTTGGTATAAAGAAGAAAGCTGTAGTTGAAGGCAAAGACTACTTTAGCTCTGTCATCTCCACTCATTGCTGGGCTAGCCAGAGCAAAAAGGAGCAGGTTGACCCACGGAAACAAGATGAAGGGCTGAGGTGGGTGGAGGCCTGGTCCCTTTGGCGAATACACTGAAATTCATCATGAACTTGAGTTCCAGCTTCCACCACTCTCAGAAAGGGCTAGGGACCAGGTTCTGGTCACACAGGAGAGTCCAGTTATCAGGAAGAGGACTGGTCAAGGTGTGGAACAGCTGGTTCACACACCATTTTGTCACTGGGTCAAAACAAACAACTGGTCTTCGGTGCAGTAGATTTCTCAGTGCCTTCTTTAGGAACTCTATCTTAAGCACACTTTAAGGGAAAGAAAAAAAGGAGAGAATGTGTGTTTTCATGAAGCCCCTTCCTCTAAAAAGATCAGGAATCAAGAAGAAGAAGAAGAAGAAGAAGAAGAAGAAGAGGAAACAAAATCCTGAGGTGGCTGTTTTCTTTCCACCTGCTCAGCTTGCCCTGGTCATTGCTGATGATAGAAACTCTTCAAACTGTTTCCTGAACCTCTCCTCATTGTGTCTTGGTAGTTGTAGCCTTGTCTCTGCCCCTTCTCCTGAAAAGATCCATGTTTCTAAGGGGGGGAGGGGACAGTATTCTCTTCTGTAAAACTGTAATGTATTGTTGATATTTGTAACTATTGTATATTTCTGTCTTGCTCCGGTCATGGCTGGAATGTCTACTCCATGAGCAAGGGGACATTTACAATTCACCATGGATAAGGGTCACTAAAGCCAGCGTGCGCGCTCTCTTTCTCTCTCTCTCTCTCTCTCTCTCTCTCTCTCCTTTTTTTTACTTCTCTGCCAACTTGTCTCAAGATAACCCCAGGCTTTTCAGCCTCAAGTCAAGTAAATTTGAATCAAAGAAGGACACAATAAAAAGCCTCCAGGACATGCGCCTTTGGGGACATTTTTTTCCTGTAGCCTTGAAGTTGGCTGGAGAAAGAAGGGGGCTCCCCAGAGCCCCCCTGAAGGACAATTGAAAGCTTTCAGGCCCAAGATGGCTTTTCCTCACCTACCACTGCTTCTATGACAGTGTCCAAATGCTTTAGCGTCACCCAGCCAAGGCCACCTGAACCACCCCTGGCCACACACAGAAATAATGTTACCTCTGCATTATTCTTTGCCATTTTTCTGGCTCTAAAAGTCTCTGGTGTGTGACTACATCATAGGATGTCCACACATCTCAGAGTAGCTATTTTTCTGTTCAGACAATGTATATGCATTTTTAGCAAATTTTAATAGGGCAGTTATGTCTAATTTCTTCTCTGATGATACAGGATAATATCTTAGGAGTTTTATTGTTGGTCAGTGTCATAGTGGATATTTTCTGGGTTTTTTTTTTTTTTTTCATTTCTCTCTATAGCCTCTTTGGCTGTTTTTTCATTTCTTTTGGAGTCTGATTTTTCGGAGGTAGGGAAGACTTTAGGGCTTGACTTCTGGCATAGGGATTCCCTGGCCCTGGGAAATGTCTGTTCTTTGCCCATCCAGTCTGTTTCTCTTCCTCGTGGTCCTTAAGAGTCCAGGGCACAGAGGCATGAATGAGGCAGGAATGCTGGCCTCAGACTCAGGGTGGGACCTAGGCCACTTGAGCTCCTTCCCCACACCCTCCAGAGATCTGAAGGGATTGTTCACTTATCCCCAGAAATCTTGGGTCCAAAAGGCTCATGTGCAAACTTGCTGCTCGTATCTCTGAGACCTAGAACCCTCCCCAGTACCAACTGACCCAACTACTGTCACATCTTCCGCCCTGCACTCCTCTACCTGCAGTCGTACCTGAGGACCAGAGCATGTTCAGGTTCTGGCAAACCTCAGATCTCATCAACTTCTTATCAGTTCCTCATTTCAATCCATTTTTAACAGCCTCTGTGAAAGGGTAGCCAGGACGCCCTTGTAGCCAACACAGAAGCGATGTTCCAGAATCTTCTAGCTCATTCCCCTTTCCCTTTCCAGCTGCTGGATCCATGAGGTGTCTTGCAAAAACAGCAGTGCTTTTCCAGTGTCCACCTTTCCAGGTGTTGGAGGGGTTTTGGACTGTCCTGATAATTTCATGAGATGGTGTCCAGCCTCGGGTAGGCCAAGAACATCTCACTGAATGGGATCTTCAAGGGCAAGTGATCTCCATCTGTCAAGTCCTGCAGGATGATAAAGGAGGGGCAGAGGCTCTCCAGCCTGCATTCATCCAAGCTTTCATCTGCCACTTGCCTGTCTTTGGCTCTGGGTTCTGCCCGGTTTCTGAGATTTGAACCAAACCAGGACTCCTAGACAGCAGCAAACCGTCCTCACAGGATCAATCCCAAGAGGAAGCCAACTGAAGTTTTCTTTATTATTCTGAATGAAGACTCTAAGCAGCTTTCCCACCTCCAAAATTCTTGGTGATCCAGTATGAACCAGACCCAAATAAAACAGACAAAAGATTTTAAAAACAAAACAAAACTTTTGCCTAAGAGTAACAAAACTGAGGCTTTCTCTTCCAGTAGTTTCCCAGGTTCAGTGCCTGGATACACAAACACCCCTGCCTGTGGTTGTCCTCATTAAGGAAAAGGTTATGTAGCCTGAGTTTCCATCCACAGTCCCTGACATTATCTTAACCTCATTTTTCTCCTGAATTTTCCAAGAACCTGAGCTCCTGAAGAATCAGTTTTGAAAGGGGCTATTCATAGAGCAAACACAGCTCCTTGTCTCTAACTCTAACTTTATTTTTCCCACCAAGGATGCTGAAGAGATCTAAATCCTGGCCAGGATAGTGTAGAGTGATGCAGTTGATCTGAAGAAGAAGCTCCCCCATCCCATCTGCCAGGTGGCTATACACAGGCAGGTCCCTGAGGTTTACTCTTGTGGGACAGGGACGGGGAGGTTGACTTTAGCTCAAAATAAGGAAGTCCATCTAATAGGTTAGGGTGTCTACCCAGGAAGTCCAGTACCAGGGTGGGTAATGAGCTTTCATCCTTAACTCCACAAGTATTTAGAGGGAGCCTGGTTGAAATGCAAAGTGGGTGTTGCAAAGTGTTCCTGGCCTTGCATGGAGACTGAACTGAAAATTGAAGGACGTTCCCTCCACATCCTGGTGTGTGTGTACGCGTGCATGCGTGCGTGCATGTGTGTGTATGTAGCTTGTACATTGTGAGCACAGACTCAAGGCAAGGATGGAGTACTGTCATCCAGAGCTCAGGTTCTAGGATTCAGGGCCTTTTGGAGGGGATGCCAAAGCAGGAAGGTGGCAGTAGGGCACCCTGCTTCTCTCCTGCTCCCCGCCTCACTCCCTGTCAATCACCCTTCCAGCCCAATGCCAGTGTGCTACAGGGACCACACTGAGATGGGACACACACTGCCCTTCCCCAGGCCAGCCAAGGAGCAGTCCACAAAATTCCCCCTCTGGTCAGCCACCTCACGGTGCTTAACCTTCTGCCCAGACTCTGTGCCCTCAGAGAGGCACAGTGACCTTTTATCCACTAGCAGCCACCCACTGCCCAGGCAGTCACAAATGGCATCACTCCAAAGGGCTCTACCCACAAGTAAAACAGGAGATCTTATTTAGGACCTTCAGAAATCTCTACCTACCATATAAATTCGGAGGCAAAAGAAGAGGTGGCCACAATCAGCTTTACAGCAAAGCAAGGCTTCAGCTGCCTGCAAGCGGAGTGCTTGTGCCCCCAGCCCTCACATCTGTTCCTACTAGACCTGCCTCCTGCTTTCTCTGTGGCCTGGGAGCTCATGTGTGCATGGTGGCTTTGGAGGAGGTGGGACTTCAGCATCAGGGTGAGCCCCAGTCCAGACAGTACAGGGTAAGGCAGGCCGATGTGTTTGCATGGGCAGAGTGCACAGCCGCCTTCCTCCAAGCATCAAATAAAATGAGAATCAGTTTCCCAAGTCTCACTCTGTGGAGGCTCTGCCCTGGAGAAATTGCTCAAGATGTAAGACTACTGTGCTGGGATGGTTGGGGAAGACATGCGCAATACCCAATTCTGTCCCCTCTGGATGTGCTCCATTCTCACAGGCCTCACTAGTCACTTCCTGCCCCTGGGATAAGCCAGGCTGGAATGAAAGGGCCAAAGTTTTGGGTCCCTCGTCTGCATAGCTCTCAAGTCCTGGGCCTCCCTGAGGCTTGGGGCCATCCCTGAGATGGGCTCACCAGCCAAAAGCAGGGTATGCAGTAAGCAGGCGGGCAGTGGGCGCCTCTCTCTCCAAATCTCCCTTGACTTCAGTCCAAGCTCAAGGGCTGGGAGCCCCCTCTCTGTATCAGGAACTCAGGGTTATCTGCCAGCATGTGCCCTGGGAACCAGTAGTCACTCTACATGTGTTGTGTTGAGTGTTTGGGGAATGACTGATGGGTGAATGAGTGTGTGGGGAAGGGGAGATTGAGTCAGTGAGTTCTTCCTTGGCTGTTGTACTGCTAACTAGGGGGAAGGAGAATGGGAGCCCCTCCCCTCTCCCTGAAGACCATAGATGCCCCACCCATACCACCTGTTCTTGGACACAGTCTGGGATCACAGTGACATCCAAATTTGACCTTTGTAAGCCCCAACCTGGTAAGGGTCACAACTCTCCCTCAGAGCCTCCCTGCAAGGGGCTACAGGGGCAGCCAGCCTCTTCCCTTCTTTCCTGCCTGGCAGTTGCAGCCTTACATGGTAGCTTGGCTCATGCAGCCCATGGAGACCACAGAGCAGCTTCCTAGTGGGCCGAGCCAAGGATCCCGAGTGGGGGCTTCCTGGGGTCTAGGCTTTAACGGTGCAGGAAGGTGGGCACATACACCTGGAACTGGAGCGCATTCCCTGAGCCATGAAGCCCAGCTGCATGAGAGCACCAGCCTGTCCTCCTGCAGTTAGATCCAATGGTCTCCTTTTCCCTGAGCCCTGAAGCCTCTGCGACAGCATATGCCCCAGTGGCATCAGCTAAGACCCTCTGTCCTTTCTAGGAACCCATGGTGTGAGGTTGGGGGCTCTTCTGCCAGCAAAGCCATTCTGACCACCCCACCTGTGATGGGGACCAAGCCAATCACATTAGCCATAATCGACTGATGTCCTCAGCCACTGTTTTCTCGAGTCGCGTTTGTGGGCCCTGTTCATTTTTCATCTGTTGGCGTCTCTAGTCCTTCCTGTAATGGTGAAGATAAGCATTGGGCGTGCATGCGCTCATACACACACACACACACACACACACACACACACACCAAACAACAAAAAACCCAGTGTCTTTTTTTGCATGTAGTGAGATGAAATTGTGATCCTTGTGTGACCTCCAGCTGCTGTCCTGTCTTGTAAAATACGTCCAAATGTTTGAGAATTTCTAAGCAAATGGTCCCTTAATGAAGTTTGCAGAGTTCAATAAAAGGTATGGAGAAAACAAGCTTGGTGGTGTAGTAGTGTTTATTTTCTGGAGGATGCAGGGAAGTAAGGGGTGGGAATATCTACAAGGAGGGCTACATCTGGGATCCTAGAGGCTTGAAGAGGTAGCCTGGGCATTTTCTCTTCCCCTTAAACAGCGTGGGCATGAAAATGTTGGCTTGTCACCCCGGATATGAAAGCTAATTGTGACGCATCCCATCCAGCGCTCATTGATCAAAGCGCCAAGTCTGATCATTTGTCCACTCTGCCTGGCTACCCCACTTACAAGAATGTCTCACAAAAGAATCCAGAAGCTCTGATGCCTGCAGGGGACACAAAGGAGTAAAGCAGCCTGGCTCCAAGGTGTAAGGGAATGGCAGTGTGCGCCGCAAACTAGACACGCATCTGTCTACAGGGCAATCACTCTACATCGCCGCCTGTGTGTTAGCACGTGGGGCTGGGACCCCACAATGCCAGAGCATTTTAAATCCCAAACCAGGAATTTATGGGACATATCCTGACTTTTCAATGCCAGCAATGAATTCCAGTTTCTCTGGTCCCACACGCTGGCCACATGAAGCACGCATGTGGGCAGACTGTCGCCATAGGTGTTTGTGATCCCGAGCATAACTGATGGAGCTTGAAGATCCCATCATTTGTTTTCTGTGGCTGGGTAATAACTACCCCGATGCCAAGCTTGGCTTGAAGTATTTGTTGTGTTGTGGTTTTCATAGGGCAAGTGTTCAGGACCACCCTAGCTAAGTGGCTCTGGTTGAGAATCTTCCCAGAGGTGACAATCAAGACATCAGCTCCAGTCCTCTGCTCCACTGGGGGCGGAAGAACCACTGCCCCTGCTCAGGTGGCTTAGGAGCCCCTAGTCCTCACTCTTGGCTACCAAGAAGCCTCTGCTGCTCATGCTGTGGGCTCTGTCCAGAGCTCTTCAGTGTCCCTACGGCACTGTGCCGGCCTCCTCAGACTGCATGGCTCAAGCTAGAAAGGCGGGAGGAAACCACAGCGACCCAGTGTGAGAAACCAGACTTCACCACTTCCACCAGCCCACTTGGGAGTCGCTAATCCAGCTTACACTCCAGAAGGTGGACTCTCCACATCCTTAGGGGAAGAGATCAAAGGTTGGGGGACAGGTTTTAATTTAACTTTATTGTTTGCAGTGCTGGGAGAGAACCCAGGGCCTCGTGCATGCTAGGCAAGTGCTCAGCTCATGAGCTGCCTCCCAAGGCCTGGAACCATACTTAATTTTTTTTAAAGAGGAAAAAGAAAACCAAATTTCAAAACAAGGCAATAGAAGGGTAACAATGGTTAATACATTACATATCGGTATCTTTAAATTAGTTCCTCAGAGCACAAAATATCAGCATTTAATTGTCGATAACATTAGCACAAATCTTTCTTTTCAATGAACTAAGAGAAATTAGTAGTACAGCTCTCCTATCTCTTACACATTTCTTTTCTGCCTTTCCCTTCCTCCTTTTCTCCATCCCCCCCCATCCCAGCTTCTCTTGCCTGTCCAAGTGTCTTTCCCTTTTACAATAGCTATTGTACATTTTGGATCCTATTGACCCTTTCAGCTTCTCACACTAGGAAAACCATACAGTGTTCCCACATGTGCATCGGATTTATTCCACTTATGATATGGCGGGATCACATCTTAAAACCACTGTATTCCAAAGCCAGTTTAGTGGAAAGAGTAGCGTTCACACTTTAGATTGTTATAACCGGGTAAATTTTCCCACTCAGCTTAAGGAAATATTTTTTTTTTAATTTTATTTATGTGTGTGTGTGTGTGTGTGTGTGTGTGTGTGTGTGTCTAGCTCAGCCCACCAGGGGGCGAGGCTGGCTGGCATGTGGTGCTGGGGGATTGAACCGTGGTCCCTCTGCTTTGCTAAGCTGGTTCTAAGCAGGTGTTTAGACCACTGAGCCATCTCACCAGCCCCAGCTTAAGGAAATATATAAGCCTTGAAGTATTTTATTTTGCAAACTAAGAACATTTTAAAAAGTAACTGCCATGTACTATGTGCATTCACCATCACCAGTGAAAAGGAGGCGAATTCAAAGCCCCAGACCACCTCAACATAAAAGCCCATCTTTTACTACTTAGGAGGACTGCAAGTTCAAGGCCAGCCTGAGCAATGTAACAATTTTAGATTGTCTCTAAATCTTTATACGGGAAAGATTAGGGATGGGGCTGTAACCCAGGGATACAGCGCTTACTTAGCATATTTGAGGCCCTGGCTTCAATACCCCCAGCACTGAAAACAGAGACAGGAGGGGAGGCCATTCTTTAAACAAACAAACAAACAAAAACTATTATATTTAATAGATCTAAGCTTCTAGGGGCTAGCTCATTTTGGGGGATGTTCAGCAGTACCCCTGACCTTCACCCATGGGATGCCAAGCATCTGCCTCAGTTGCAACCAACAAAAATGTCTCCAGGTATCCCCAGCTGTCCTTTGGGGGACAAAAATCACCTGCAGAAGAGGTACAATGTCCACAATCCAAAAGTCCAGGAAAGAGCACAGTGTCCCTTATGCCACCAGACCCCCAGACCTCCCATCCCTAGAGGCAACTGCTAGTAGTCCCATCCTTCTAAGAAGACTTTTGTAAACACGCAGGCATGTGTATATGTGTTTCATTTGCTTTGTTTTATCTTACCATGCATAAATAGTAACATACTATAGACACTGCGGCACCTTGTTTGTTTCCTTTAATATATCTTGGAAATCAGGCTGCACACATACCCCAAGAGCTTCTTCAGTCTCTGTAAGCCAGCCTTGCGTCCTATTTTACATGGTAATTGCTAGTTAATACCCTTGAGTGTTCAGCAGCTTCCATACTTTGGCAGGCGCCCCCAGTGCTGAAATGAGTGGCCTGTCGGCTGCTCCTCCAGGCTCTCCCTGCAAAACAGGCCCGGAACCTGCATCCCGAGGAACGCCCAGCCCCGGCCCTCCTCTGCCACAGCCACAACTGTCTATGGCCTGGCCCTCGCAGCAGCCGCCAGCCTGTGCTCTGCTTCTGCCCTTGGTCTCTTCCAGCAGCCAGAGGAGACCTGTCAAACTGCCACTCTCATTGTGTCACTAGACATCAAACCCTCCCCAAGGCTTCCCAGCACATCAGAGGACCTGGTGTGCTCTGCAGGGTCACTGGCTCCTGCTCTCCCAGTTCTGCTACATGGCCATTGCCTCCTCCCTGGTCTCTGAATATGCTTGCCATGGGCCCTCATGGTGCTGCCCCTGCCCATCTCCGCCACCCTGGATTCCTGTCTCAAGTTCATCTCCACCTCCTGTCAGACGCACAACCTGCTTGCCAATTCTTTGCTACATAAGCACATTTCCACCCCAGGGCCTTTGCTGTGGCTGTTCCTTCTACTCAGAACATCTTTTCCAGGCTAGTCACATGACTTAGCTTCACCTCTCTGGTCACCTCACCCTATTTAAAATAGCAACTACTGGACTGGCCAAATAGCTCAGTGGATTAAAGCACCTGCAAGCAGGTGCAGGGACTGGGGGTTCCATCCCCAGGCCTGCTGTGCCAGCTCTGCCCCTGGGGCGCACTGAGACAGCAATTGAGACTGAGTGTGGTGGTGCACACCTGTAATCCCAGCTCTTGGGATGCTGTAATCAGGCGGATTACTTCGAGTCAGATCTAGTAGTGAGACCTTGAACACCCTGTAGACCTTTCTCTAAAAATACAAATAAATAAATTAATAAAAATAATAAAATAGCAACTCATATGCACATCACACACATTCCTATCTTTTTCTGATTTATTTTTATTCATAGCGAGTATAATTCTGTTTTATTTAGTTTATTGTTTATTTCCCTCCCATGGAATATAATTCCCTGAACACAGGGATTTTTGTTAGTTTTGTTCACTGGCATATACAAAATGCTTAATAAGTAATTTTTAAACATTGAACAAAAACCCCTCAAATGTGTGTTTAAGTGAGACCCACTTCATACTGTGTGTAGATTTCTCTTTAAGAAATATCCTTGAAAGTCAAGCTGTTGATCAAAGGATTTGCAAACTTTCTGCAAGTTTTTTTTTTTCTTTTGGTTTTTCTTTTTGTACTTGGGGTTGAGTCCAGGACCTTTCCACTTTGCTACATCCCCCATCCCTTTTTTATTCTTTTCTTCTTTTTTAAGATACGGTCTCACAACATAGTTGCAGCTGGCCGTGAGCTCACAGTGGTCCCTGCCTCAGCCTCCCGAGTGCAGGTGTCACAGGGGTGTGCTACCATGCACGCCTCCTTTTTATTCTTTAATTTTGAGACAGGGCCTTAATAAGCTACCCAGGAAAGGCTTGAACTTGCCAATCCTCCTGTCTTAGCCTCACAGAGTACTGGACTTAGAGGACTGCAGTTCTGAATGCTGTCACACCGAGGTCAGCTGTCACAGAGGCAGCTCAGTATATATTATATTCCTACCAGCCATCAGAATGGTCCTCATAGCCAGCTTTATTTTCTTCCATGAAAACCTGCTCACATTGTCCTTATTTTTTTCATCCTCCAACATGAACTGGAGAAACCATCCTAAGAAGCTAACAGATATCTCAGGCCGCAGTTCAGTCTCCAGCGCACATAGCTGATGTCCACAGCGCCAACGAGCAGTGCTGGGGCCGCTACACAGCTCAGCACACTGAGATCCAGGTTCGTGTTACTTGCCCAAGGCCCAACCACATGCTGGCAGCTCGGGAGAGCCAAAACCACATCCCTGGTCCCTCCTCAAGCATTAGCATCACTGCAGGGGGTCAGCGGCCCCCTGGGAACCATGCAGACACTGGAGAATTCTGCGTCTCCTGGCAACACCCTCCCTCCATTGTCCCGAAACCTTCTGCTGCTTCTCGGCCACAAATAAGTGTACGATGCTGAGATCAGTGAGGACACCTTTAGTGTGCTGGCTTTTCCACTCACCTCCCTCCTCCTTGTCTCTCTGCCTTCCATATACATTTACTGAGCACTTATTGTGTGTCGAGGCCGCTGCTTGGTGCTGGGGATAACAGCTGAGTCAGTCCTAGGCGAGGGCAGTGATGGCAAACCCTTGAGACCATAGAGTGATACAGCTTCTGCAGCTCGTGTGCCGTGGGTTTGCCTGCCCTGGTCCACACTCAATCAGATTCAGCCAGGAGCTTCAGGGAAGCCCTACACACAAATATAGGCTCTGTCCCGGATGTTTCCAGGATGGTTTTCTGACCCCTCACTACATGTTCTGTCCCCTGTCCCCACAAAACACTCCCAGGAAGACGTCACATCTATATTCTGAGGCTGAGGAAACCAGAGCGGAACACTGAGATGACTTGTCCAGGCTCCAGCCACTTGTTCTTTTGTAAGCTGATCTTGTGTTTTATTTTGCATGGATTTTAACACAAATCTGTCTGATTTCGCTAGGTGACACCCTGTGCCGAAAGGATCAAGCATGGTTATTTATTCATCAGCCTGGAAAGTATGAAATTTAAGAGGCTGGGTTGGGAGCTAAGACACCTGAGGTCAAAATCCCAAGTCCTCCACTTGCCAGTTCCTGGTCGGAAGGTCTCTCCCCATCTGCAGAACACTGCGAATGCACTTGAGCAACAGCTCTGGAAGGGCCGAGGAAGGTGCACAGTGCAGGGTTAGCTACAGTCTTCACTCGAAACTGTGATTGTCTTAGACACGTTCTTCATCGCTGGGACCAAATACCAGATATCCACAACATAAAGGTGAAGTTTATTTTAGACATTTCAGGCCCTGTGTGGTAAGTGGCCTGGTGGAAGGCCCTGGGCAGAGGAAAGATGCTCACCTCATCCCAGAGAGGAAGCAGAGCATCATGGGAGGAGCCAAGGAAGGGAGAAAGACCCCTCTGGGTCAGGCCTTCAGTGACCGACCCCTTCTGACTGGGCCCAACTTCCCAGCAGCAAGTCAGCTAAATGCTCCCATAACCCCGTCACCTTCCAAAGGTCCTTCTTTGTCTTCTTTTTTTTAATGTGGCTGGCTTAGCCTACCGTAGGAGCAGGGCTGGCGTGGCATGTGGTGCCAGGGATAGAACCACAGTCCCTGTGCACTTGCTTAGCTTGTCTAAGCAGGCACTTTAGACCACTGAGCTATCTTGCTGGCCCCAAAAGTCCTGCTTCTGATCGCTTGTGGCTTTAGGGGAACATCTCCATACAAACCATCACATCGCTGCTTTGTTTGGCATGAATTTTTGGCATCACTTTTCATTTTTTTTAAATAGTACAGTAAAATATTCTTCATTCTGATGTAGAATTTTCTGCACCCCTTGGAATCTTGCATACTTCAGTCTCTGGGGGATGCAATCTTGAGCAAAATCAATCTTTGCCTTCCTTCAAGAGACACATCTTCTTTGACGGAGCTGCCAATACACAGATTAAAATACATGGTACTTTTGTACTCTATAAAGCATAAAAAAAAATAGAGATAGTAAAGAGACCAAGACTTGTAATCCACATACTCAGGAGGCTGAGGCAGGAGGACTGATGTGAGTTTGAGACCAGCCTGGGCTACAAAGTGAGCTCAGGCCAGCCTGAACTGCATAGAGAGACCCTGTCAAAAAAAA
>NW_004524653.1:8335987-8337040 GCF_000260255.1 Octodon degus
CAGGGACCCCAGAGCCCCACCCCCCGCGCCGCCTTCCTGCTTGGAACCGTGTTTCCTCAACTGTATTGGGAATCAAGGGGATGGGATTCCTTAAACTCTGTGTGCCATGGACCCCTTTAAAAAGTCTAATGAAACTCCTAGACCCCTTCTCAGGATAATACTTTCTATTATGGGATGAGTACTTGGAATCGAACTCGGGACCTTGCATTGGCCAGACAGGCACTGTGCCACTGAGCTGTATCACCGGCCCTCAGAATAATACTTTTAGGTAAAATAATGTTTACAAATGAAACCTATTCTGTTGAAGTGTCATTATCAAAGTATTTTTAAATATGTGATACAGCAATATCTATGCCTCTTTTTAATAAGTTACAAAATCTAGCAGTGGGTCTGTTAACTATAATAATTTTAAGGTAGTGAGGAGCACAAATGCTATTTCTAGATATGTGACAGTCATGATGAAATACCACATAATCTGTGATTTTTGTATGTGTGACAATGTCACTGGAACTGCTACTGCTACTATGATTTGTTGTCTATTATTAACAACTAAGGCAAGTACTGTATTGCAGCTTAGAGATCAATGAAAATGTATTTTCATCCGACCGTATCCAAGTTCATTGAACCAGATATATGAACTTCTGCTTTAGAGCCCTTTAAAATCTACTTCATATGTCAGAACTGGCACTTTTCTTTTTCAGTACTGGGGACTGAGAGACTGGGTGTGGTGGCTCATACCTGTAATCCCAGCTGTTGGGAGGCTGTAAACAGGCAGATCAGGGGCCAGGGAGATGGCACAGTAGAATAAGCACTTGCCTGGCAAGTGCAGGGTCCTGAGTTCAAGCCCCAGTACCACAAAAGTTTTTTTTAAAAAATCAGGCAGATCACTACGAGTCTGATCTAGTAGTGAGACCCCAAACACCCTGTAGACCTTTCCCTAAAAAACAAAACAAAAAAATAATAATAATAAGTACTGGGGACTGAACACAGAACCTCTGCACTGAGCTACATCCAGGCCTTTTTTAATTTTTCACTTTGAAACGGGGTCTGGGG
>NW_004524653.1:8337215-8341981 GCF_000260255.1 Octodon degus
GAGTTTCCCATCCCCCTGCTTCAGCCTCCCAGAGTGCTGGGATTACAGGTGTGCACCACCATGCCCAGCTGTGACTAGCACTTTTTGAATGAAAGAAGGAAAAAAAGTGGAACACCATAGTATAGAACAGAATAGAAATCAAATGGGTTGCTTATGAGACGGTAAGACCAGAGTCACACAACTGTCATCACAGTTGTGTGTTGCTGTTTACACGTGCATGTGTGTTGTATAGCACTGTACATAATATACTTATTCCTGTAACTCATGACCAAAAATACATGTGAAACAATAGTATAGGGGACACCAGCCCTTGACAGCTCAGCCCCTGACACAACACATACATCTGTAAACATCTCTGTTCCCCCTCTGACTATGGTCACCCCACCCTCTTGCCCCAGCACAAGTGTCACATAAGACTGAAGTTCAAAAAAAGCTGTGGTGTCAGTGACCACACAGCTGCCCCCATCCTTCCTTGTCATGGAGAGAAGCAGGTGCGGCAATGCCGGTGCCCTGAGCTCATGGCCTGATTGGGGACCTGCTGCTGTGGCTGACCACATGGCCCTTCAGCAAATATTTGGAGAGTTGTTTGTGCAGAGCCAGCTGGTGGCACGTCTGGAGGTGCCAGGCTGCAAAGGTCTGAGCTAATGAGACTGCCTCTGATGAGCTGCTGGAGGGACCTATGGCCTGGCAGCTATTCCGTGCTTGTCTTGTCTGCAAGTGTGTTCTTATTCCATTCCTGGCTGCCGGAGTGGATGGTTGGAAGAGAAGACTGAAATGACAAAATCCAAAAGGTTTCCCAGGTGGAAAAGAGTTTAGGGCTGCAGGTGGGAGGTGGAGAACAAATGATTCCCTGGTCAGCAGTGTGGCCGCTGAACCCCGTACTCATACGCAAGAAATTGCTGAGAGTCAAAGACAGGCTTGGGGCAGGGAGCAGCGGGGGTAGGGGGGTGATTTCAGGCCGCAACACAGCCTAGTGGCTTAGAACAGAAAATCTGGAACCTGGAACATCTGAATTCAAATTCTGGTCACATCGTTTCCTCACCTTGTGACTTAAGAAAGTCACTTCTCCTCTCTGAACCTTGGTTTTGCTTTTTCATAAAATGGGAAAATAATAGCATCTAGCTCATCAAGACACTGCTGGGAGCTGTGGTGAAAGATACGCCGAGTTTAGCCCAAACATGGGCATACTGTGGGTGCTCAGTGAGGGTGGCTGTCCTCATGACCCTCCTTATTAGCCCCACCATTGCCCGGACCACAGCACATTCTTTAATAGGGATTCTCACCCTGCCTGAGCATCTCATAACGCCAGCAATCACAGAGAAAGTAAAACTGTGCTTGTCAACATTTGTTGAGCGTGGACCGTGTGCAGGCACCGCTCCGAGCTCTTCTGATAGATCAGCTAATTAATTCATAGCAACAACTCTATGAAATGGGAACTAGGAAGTCATCATCATGAGATTAGCAGCCACGGCAGCCCCAGGAAATCACCCTCGCCCTTAGCTTACAGATGGGGAACCGCATTAGCGATCTATCGCTGCATAACGGATTACCTCGCCATTCAGCGGCTTGGAATAACAATAGGCATTTATTATCACACGCATTTTCTATCACTGGGTCGGGGGAGTTGGGGGTGTCTTAGCTGGATGGTTCTGGAAGGATTTGTTGTTCTCCGACTGGCATATTCTACCCAGAGCACAGAGTCCTCATATTTCATCTGTGTTGTAGCAAGTGCCTGAATTTTCTTCTTTTTAAAAGACTGGATTATATTCCATTGCCTTAATATCATTTTATTGTAGGGCCTTGGAGGCCACGCAAACTTTTTGTTTTTATTTTTTGAGACAGGGTCTTGCTGCGTAGCCCAGGCTGGCCTCAAACTCATGTTGATCCCCCTGCCTCAGTCTCCTGAGTGCTGGGATTACAGGAATATACCACCACACCCTGTACAAATTGTCATTTTCAAAATAACCCCTCAGCAACCCCAGATGTGCCCTGTTCTTTGTGGAAGGGGACCTTGCACAAGAGTAAACACCAGGAAAGGAGATTCTTTGGGGACTATCCTGGAAGCTGACAACTGCCCAACTGCACCTGAAGGCTTAGTAAATTCCCTAAGATCACACAGCTGGTCAGTGACAGACCCTGAGCCCATGACTCAGGAACAATGTGCAACAGGCCACAGCTTCCACTGGCAAGGAAAGGACACCGAGCACAGAGGAGATTCTGGATACAGGTTGGGAGACCCAGACTGGGGTTTCCGGCTGCAAGCGCACAAGATTCCCTGCTGCCTCCTGTTGGGGTCCCCTGCAATGCTTCAGATGTTATGGAGGACAGGTGAAGATATTAAAAATTCTTAAGCTGTAAGTTAAGTTAAAAAATAAATAAATTCCAGACATAGTGAAGGCTCGGCATCTTGAGGCTTCTCCCATCCCTCCCACAATGAAAGGCTGGATAGGTGCCCCCTCCTTGCTCCTGTACCCCAGAGCCTACCCTATCTCAGCCTTGGGGGCACCAGGCTCTAACTTCCTGTGGCTTCCATGTGCCAGTTAACCCTGTCGAAGTGGATCCCAGCTGACTTGGGCTCAGACCCTGGCTCTGCTATTTGCCAGCTATGTGCTCTTGGGCCAGTTACTTCACCCCTGTGCCTGGTGAGCCGGCACAGAGAATGGAGCTGTCCTTAGGGTCAAATAGGCTGTCTTTTTATAAAATCCTCATCACACTCAATAATTTTCTTCAGCATGACCCTCTTTGGCTGGCATGAGCTGCCACAGGCAGCACTCCGCACTGGGCCTCACGAGGGTCAGGCATTCGGGAAGGGTTTGCTGAGTGGATCCAGGCATTTGTTTCGCAAATATTTATCTAACACCTTCTCTGCGCCAGATCCTCCAAGACAAAGGGTGCAGTCTGTGCTCTCAAGGGGTTTATATTCTCTGGGTGAAGATGGCTGATGAATAAATAGGAAAATAAGTCAACGAGACACTGGCGACTATTCAGGGCTAAGAAAATAAAACAGGTGGCACAACGGAGTGACTGGGAGCAATATTTCAGGGAGACTATTGCGGAAGGCCTCCTGGAGGAGGTGGTGGTGGCAGGATGAGTCATGTGACAGGATGAGCTCACCACAGGCGCTGAGGAGCAGCCTTTTGGGCAGAGGGCATGGCACCTGCTCCTGAGGAAGGCCGGCTCAGCCTGGCAGAGAGCGAGGAGAAGAGAGGTGATGGGAGGCAGGGTGTCTGCAGGGGCCCAACACACAGCACCTCGCAGCTGGAGCTTACTCTAAAGGCAGAGAGCAGCCAGCAGGGCATGCAAGCCCCAGAGCCCACGGTCATGTAGCTGGCGCCCCCACCCCCCAAGTCCCAGCACAAAGCATGAGGGTCAGCTCCTCAAGGCAGTGCTGTCCCCGGCAAGTGGCCCAGCCAGGAGTCACTGTCATCCATTCTTGTCGCAGTCGCGGCTCGAGTCAGACTAGAGGCCCCATCAATATGAATGAGGCCCTCGGCAACTCAATTTCCAAGAGAGTCCAGACGGTCAGGATCGCTACTCCAGGAAATGTGAAATTTGTATAATGAACATTTTGAGAGAAACTGCAGAAATAAGTGGCTGCTGAAGTACAGCTTCCTCGGTAAGTGAGCCAGGCCTGGGCATCTGCAGAGGACAGATGAAGGTGCCACCAAAGGCTGTGGCAGCCTACGACCAGCAAGGAGCCTAGGAACTCCCAGCCTGCCTGCCTTCGCACATAGGAAAAGACTCTGATCCCTGGTGGTCACTGCCACCTGCCGCCCCCTGTGTGGAGCACTTTCCTGCATGGATGACCTCACTTAATCCTAATGCCCAGGGGAGAGGCCGGGCCCTACTCTGCACATCATTCTACAGGACAGAACTAAGGCTTGGACAGGGGATGTGTCCTGACTAAGGTCATACTGAGAGCCTGTGGCTGCCATGGACACAGGTCTGTCTACCACTCTTCTCACCGAGCCTCTGCCCAGACCTCACACCATGGAGCCTGAAAGCAGAAAGGCCCAGGGACCGGGCAGACCCAGACTCAGCCTCAAACCCAACTAAATTCTCGTATAATCAGAGCCCTTTCACCACAGGACTCATCTCAGAGTTAAAGGAGAAAACATGCAAAGAGTCCAAGCACGGGGTCAGCTGAAGTGTGTGTGTGTGTGTGTGTGTGTGTGTGTGTGTTCAGTGACCAGAAAGTCTTACAGTAACTGATTTGAGGTTTAGCTAGATCCAAAAGGCTTTAAAGATACCACAAGGGCTCACTTTTTCCCTTTCTCCATATCTCGTTTTAAAGGAATAAGATGTGCTCTGATTTGGGCTTGGCTTCGGTCATGGGGTGATGTGAACAGGCTTGGGACAGAGGTGCGGGGTGCAGCCTCACAGTAGCCAGGCCTGTCGCACATTCCTTCTCCCTGCCTGGCAGTGCCAGGGTAGGAAGGCGAGGCACTGCCTCCGACGCAAGACGTGAAGGGCACCAAAAAACTAAGTCATCAAGATTCGCTAATATTTAACTTAATGTTAAATTCTTTGGCGAACAAAACATAAACAACTATGGCCAAATGTCCAGACTCAAACACACAGGAACGGGTTTCGCAGGCATAATTGCAGTCTTACGCGTATGTACAGACCAAGGCACTGCACAACTCCAGGAGGTCCCATTGCATTAAGCTGTGTGAACAGCACCCCTAGTGGCCAAACACGGCAGCCTAGTATGTGAACAAACGGGCACACACATCACCACCCATCTAGGTGCACAAAACAGACAA
>NW_004524653.1:8342276-8343688 GCF_000260255.1 Octodon degus
TATATATGTGATTCCTTCTTTTACCGAGGCCTTCCTGACACTCGTAGGTCCCCACCACATTCTAAAATTACAGTACACTCCCCTCACCTGCGCAGTCAGTAGCCTCCTTGCTACTTCATTTCTCTCCCAGCACTCAGTGCCATCTGACCTCTTTCCCTTCTCATCATCTGTATTGTTTATCTACTGGAGGAGGAACAGCGTCAGCTCTGCGTGAGCAGGAAGTTGCCTGCTTTGCTGACACTGTGTTTCTAGACTCAATTCTGGCAATTCACAGAAGTGAAAATTCCCAGCCTGGCAGGCTGACACATGCCTATAATCCCCAAACCAGGGAAGGCTGAAGCAGGAGGATCACAAGTTCAAGCCCAGCTTGGGCAATTTAGTGAGATCCTGTTTCAAAATTTAAAAAAATAATAAAGAAAGGGACCATACCTCAGTGTAAAGGCCCCCAATTCAATCCCCAGTGCCTAGATTAAAAAAGAAAAAAAAAAACCCGAGAATTTTCTTTCCTGGCATGGAGCACACCATCTCCTCCCGTCACCAATGCCCTGTCCCCTACCACTGCCCTCATGCATCCCAGCCAAGCACAAACCTGCGTCCTTACTGACGCAGGAAGCTGTAGGCTGCCCGGTTGTCATGGCAATGGCCGCCAGTCCCTGTAAACAGTCCCCTCCCGCTGCCTAGCTGCCTGGCAGGCTGACTGGCTGATTTAGCAGCCTCAGAAACTGTTTCCAGGCCATGCTCTGCCCTTGACCCCTCTGGGTGGCTGGCGAGCTGCTGGTCTACCCTGTTTCCCCCTTGGGGAGGGATGACAGGAGGACCGAGGTAGAAAACCTAGGTCCCTATGTCCTGCATGCCTCTTGGCTACCGGCCCTCCCCTTCTCATGATTCAGGTCTCTTGTCCCCATTTCACAGGGGCGTCAAGAGGAGCTAATGAGTTTCTTCCTGCCTGCCTGCCTAACCTCCTCCTTTTCTTTCTTCATCCAACAAATAAGACACAGCTACCATGTGCCAGTCAATAGTCTAGATACTGGGGACATAGCAGTGACCAAGATGACAGACCAGGTGCTCTAGGAGACAGACAACGAATTCTGGGAAGAAAATAATGTAAGGGAATGTATAGGAACAAGCCATGGGCTCCTTTTTTTTTCTTTTGGAACTGGGAATGGAACTCAGGACCTCGTATTTGCCAGGCAGGCGTCGTGTCACTGAGCTATATCTGCGCTTGCCTGGCAAGCACAAGGGCCTGAGTTCAATCCCTGGTTCTGCCAAAAAAATAAAAATAAAAAATAAAAAAAAGGGAAAGTCACCTAAAAAGCACGTACCGCATGTACAGCGCATACAAAGGCCCTCAGGCAGGAACAACTTGGCCTATATAAGAACAAAAGGGGCTGGAGAGATGGCTCAGTGGTCTA
>NW_004524653.1:8344728-8349694 GCF_000260255.1 Octodon degus
GGTTGGGGACATGGCCTCTGCAGCCAGGAGACTCGGGCTTGGGGAAGTCCGGCCTTTAGGTTATTGCTGGTGCTGGAGAACGTTGGCTGGGGGCCCAGGGGAGATGGAGGGGAACAGACAGCGCAAGGCGAGAGAAAAATCCTCCCTGGGCTTGCAAGCTAGCGGGGCTGCACTCAGGTGTCTGCCAGGACCGTGTAGGACACGGGGAGGCCACCACGCCCTGTAGCAAGGGCCCATGGCATCTCTGAATCACGGTGCCATCCGCCACAGCTCGGCTCCTCTCTGGGAATCCAATTACTAAATGTAGCCGCATTCTTTAAAAATGTCTTTCCTCTTATGCAATAGTGACAAACGCCAAACAGATGGTGCTATGACAAGCTTTATAAAAGTTGATTAGGAGCTCATCTCTCAAAATTAATGTATGGGCATTTAAACAAGCTTCATCTGGCCCCCAACCCAACCAAGAATCCAGATGGGCCAACGCGCTGGAGGGATTGGCCGGCTCACTGCCCCCCGTGCCAGGCTGTGCCGGGAAGGTTTGGGGCACATTAACGGCCTGGGTCAGGCTGACTTGTAAGCAATGGTGTGGGCCCAGTGAAGAACTCCAGGGCTGTTTCCAGAGCCCCGAGACTGCTCCTCCTCGATCCATGTAGTGAGACAGTGTTTCCAGTTTTCCACATTGTCCTCGGGACCATGCACCGTCCCTCCCTGCCTCCCGGGAGGCGGCTTAGTCACAAACTGTGTCAGCTGCCATCCGTGAGCTACTTCACTCCCCAGTCTTTCTTCCTCCTCGGTGTTCAGGGATGAGATCATTTCATGTGGAGCCAATTATAGAGGGAGAATGCCAGGGATGTGCGAAGAGTCCCTGTAGGAGCCCCTCCCTCCCACCACCACAGGCTGTACCCTGCCGGAATGGGCAGGAACAGGGGGTTGGATGTCCTGTCCCCAGTTCAACTCCAGGGCATGTGCAGGCCACGCCTTCCCAAGCCCCAACGGTCACACGAGGGTGCTCAGCTGCCAAGTGGATGCAGTCTACTGGCCTCAGAAACCCAGAGCTAAGTAAGTCCTTCGTGATCATCACTGTTAGAAGGGGAAACTGAAGCATGGAGAAGGGAAGTGGTGGCCTACTCAAGGTCACACAGCAAAGCAGGCACCATAGACCATGCCTGTAATCCCAGCATTCTGGGAGGCTGAGGCAGAAAGATTGAGAATTCAAGCCCAAGCTGGGCAATTAAGCAAAACTACATTTCAAAACGAGAACTAAACTGGGGGGCTGGCAATGTAGCTCAGTGCAAATACCCTGGATTCAGCCCCCAGGACTATTTTCTAAAGATCACACAGCAGCTAGGCATGGTTGCACATGCCTGTAAGCCTTGTACTCAGGAGGCTGAGGCAGGAGGATTGCTGTAAGTTCAAGGCCAGCCTCAACTAATAAGACACAGTCTCAAGGGCCAGCTGCATATCTCAGCTGATTACAGCACCTGCTAGGCAGGAGCCGGGACCATGGTTCAAACCCTGGAGTGCCACACTGGCCCTGCCCCCAGGATGCACTGAGACAGCGAATGAGACTGGGTGTGGTGGCATGCGCCTGTAATCCCAGTGTGTGGGAGGCTGAAAACGGGAGATTCATTATGAGTCCCATCTATGTAGACCCTGTAGCATATACATTAAAAAAAATTTTTTTAAATATGCTGTCTCAAAAGAAAAAAAATCACACATCAAGTTGACAATGGCCAGGTGCATGGCTGGTGGCCCTCTGACCTCCCATGAGGAAGATAACTTGTCTGGAACCTGCCCACCGCCATTCCTGCTGCTTCTGGTCACAGCACTCTGACTTTTCTGTGAGAAATCATCCCTTCCCCACTCACTCCACGCAGCTGAAGGATGGAGCCTTCCTCCAGTCCCTACAATGCACGCCTGATCCTGCCCCAGCCGGGCAGAGCAGCACCGCCCTCAACCCAGCCTCCACTGCTTTAGGCACATGAATGAGAGCTAGGAGAGGAGCCAGGCTGGTAAGCAGAGCCCCCAAGACATTCGCGGGGACCGCGGCCCTGGAAGAGGTTCTCTACCCACTGGCAATGCTGAGCTGGGGAAAGAAGACCCAGAGCCGCCAGCAGCATCCGCGCCACTCAGGTGCCTGCCTAAGGAAGCAGCCAACATGGAGGAGAGCACAGCCAGAAGACAGCGACGCCCCTGTCCCTCTTTCAGTCCCTGGTGCCAGCCATACCTGAGGCTGCCCTGGCCTAGAGATTTTAATTATATAAATCCCCCTTTTTACTAAAATGGGTTGTGTTTTGTCGCTCATAGCTCAAAAGGCCTTGACTAATATAAAGATTTGGGGTTCTTAGGTGGAGGAAGAGGCTCTAAAACACCCCACTGCCAACCTCACTACACTTCTCACCTTTCTTTTCTCAGTTATTAGCTGGGTGTAGACACCGCCTCCTCCCCAGAAGATCCCGGGCTCCTGTCCCCAAGCTCTAGCAATTCCCCCAGGGGACACCCAAGGCAAATGTCCATCTTCATGGGTCCCAAGAGCTGGCCCACAGAGAAGCCATTCCCATCGCAATCTTTGCCTTCCCATTTGGTTAAGAACACACGCTTCAGAGTCCACTCAAATCCCCCCTCCAGCAGTCCCACGCACAGACCTCAGGCATGTCGTGAGCCTTTCCTGAGCCTGTTTCTTCATCTGTCACTGGGGGAAGCGATTACCTGCCTCACAACATCCTTCAGAGGGTTAAAGCAAGGTGAGTGGGGCTGGGAGTGTAGCTCAGTGGTGGAACACTTGCCTAGTGCATGCCAGCCTGGGCTGAATCCCTGGTGCTGCAAAAAAAGTAAAATGAATAAAAAGTGAAACTGAGACTCTTTAGGGCCTGCAAAAATGGTAGTTACAAGAGAATCCAAAAAGTACCTGCTACAGGAGCCGGGGAGTTGGCTCAGTGGAATAAGTGCTTCCCTGGCAAGTGCAAGGGCCTGAGTTCAATCCCTGGTTCTGCAAAAAAAAAAAAGTACCTGCTACAGAGCCTGCCACACACACGCGCACACACACCAGTGCACACTCTCACCATGCAAGTGCAGGGCTGGCCACTCTCCTCCTCTGTCCCTCCTCCACCCAGCCTCTCACGCCCCCCCAAGGGCACACACAGGGCTACAGAAATGCTGCCCCAAGGCTCATTCACGCTCCCAGGAGCACTCAGAGCCCTGATTCCGGACAGAGGACTGAGCAGCAGCACCTTCTGGACCATGCCGCTTCATCCAAGGACAGCTGATGCCCCAGCTCCAGGAATTGAGCCTCAGTTTCCCCCAAGGCCTGGCTCCCTTACAGCAGTGCACCTGCAGTGGGGCTCCTCTGGGAGGTAGCATTACAGGGGCCCAGGTGGCAACAAGAAACACTGCCCCCAGTGTAGACCGTGTCACGCAGTGGAGCCCTCAGAGACATTCAGCTGAGGGACAGGAGCCACTGCACAAGACCAAGGGACTCTGCCTATACGAAATGGCTTGAATGGGTAAATCCATAAAGACAGAGTCAACATACTCATGTTTTAGGGCTAGAGGGGTCAGCGGAATGAGTCACTGTTCATGGGGACCAGGTTTTTAGGGGGGACAAAAATGTTCTAAAATTAGACTCAGCCACACTGTACAATTCACAGTATGCTACGAAAGACTGGATAGTGTACTTTCAATGGGTGAATGGTGTGGTATGTGAGTTTATCAAAATAAAACTGCTAGAAAATATCATTGACACAGGTGTGGTCATACACACCTGTATATCCAGCACTCTAGGAAGCTGAGGCAAGAGGATCATTAGTTTGAGCCCAACCTGGACAATTTCCCAACTTAGCAAGACCCTGTCTCAAAATAAAAAATGGCTGGGGGTATAGCTCAGTAGAAAGGTCCAGGGTTTAACCATCAAAACCACTACCTATCTACCTATTTATCTACCTACATCTATCTATCTATCTATCTATCTATCTATCTATCTATTTTGCAGGAGGAGAAAATTAATTGTTTTTGTCTCTCCTGCAATTTTTCTAAATTGTCAAGGATTAAGTCTCCACGGGACACTAACACGTCATTACCATCTCTCTAACACAAATTTCATCTTTTGTGTGTGTGGTGGTGGGGAAACTGGGGATTGAACTCAGGCCCTTGTACTTGCCAGGGAAGTGCTTATTCTACTGAGCCATCCCCCCAGCCCCAAATTTCACCTTTTAATAAAGAACACCAGCTTCATTCTCAGTACCTTGCAGGCTAGGTGACAATACCTGGCCAGATGGTTTCCACAGCATTTTTCTGATTGCTTTCTAAAAATCGATGATTGATCATCTATTTAATGCTTTATTCAACACATACTAATTGGATATTATTGCGCATCGAGCACTGATTTAGACCCCCTGGATGCACAAACCGAAATCTCTGCCCTCGTAGAGCTGACATCCCGGTGCGGGGAACCTAAGACTGACGTGTGACTTGTGGTTCAAATCCCCTCTCCTCCATTCACAAGCTGTTTGACCCCAAGGAGAAGGCTTAACCTCTCTGAGTCTCAACTTCCTCACAATCGCACCTAATTTAGAGTCCACTGAGCCTGTATACACGAAGGACCAAGAGACTGCTGGAGCAGTACAGGTGCTTAACAACGAGCTGCTATTATTGTACCATGTAAGTATTAATTAATGTCACAATTGTAATCAATGCTTCCTCTTTAAACTTTCTAAAAGTTTTAGCATAAACTTTCGCTTAAAATAAATTTATTGGGCCCGGGGAGATAGCTCAGTAAAATAAGTGCTTGCCTGGCAAGGACAAGGGCCTGAGTTCAACCCCTGGTTCCGCCTAAATAAATAAATAAGTTTATTGTAGGGCCAGCAAGATGGCTCAGTGGACTGAGTGCCTGCTTAGACAAGCACAGGGACCTGGGTTCAATCACTGGCACCACATGCCATGCCAGCCCCAATCCCGGGTGTTCTGAGCA
>NW_004524653.1:8349832-8358607 GCF_000260255.1 Octodon degus
AAAAGGGAAGGGAAGGATAAAAAGAGAATTTTAAGAATTAAGTTACAGTAAAGACCACAGAGCACACAGGTCACAAGAGCGTATTTGGGGTGTGGGGAGCCTAGAACGGGAAACAATGCTAGCGGCTCTGCTGGCACTGAGTGTAAGTGTGGAGCTATTTCCAGGATCAAGGACACCACTGTATTCTAAAACACACACTGGAGCCCTTAGATCACTCTATGAGATCCCTTTCCGGGGCGCCCTGCCATCCCGAGAGGGTTGGAGCAGGGCTCGGGGAAGCACCTCCAGCTGCTAGTTGAAGCCCAGGCTGTGAACAGCAGGAAAGGAGCTGTCCCAGAACTGGCCTGGCCTCTCCCAGGTCCCTGGGCACTGAGGCTGCCCTGCCACGCATCACCTCAATCGCTGTTTCCTGCCAGAGATGGGGCTGGCTCGGGGGCACCGTGAGTCCCTGAGCTCCACCAACCTTCACCTTTGTGAGCCCCTCCCTCCTTGGCTGGGCTGGAACCCTACCTCATCAAGAGATGCGTAAGCCAGGCTGATTGATTCACTGTAAGATACCATTATTGTGATACTAGGTTGTTTCCTTTCGGTTTAAAAAAAATCAAAACATCTTTGCGTGTCCTAAAAGTGCACGGGGCCTGGGGGTGATACAGAAAGATTATCATTTTATCAATAAAATTATGGGAAAAAAAGAAAGAAAGGTTATCACTCGCCTTCCATGACTGCCAAGGAGAGTACAGAACCAGCGCTGGGGGTCTGGGAGGCAGCACTATCAGGGCCTCGCTGGGAAACCCTGGGCAAGTTACTTAACCTCTCTGCTCTCTTTTTTTCTCCACCTGGGGGAACGTGGCTAACAGCGGAGGCTCTGAAATCAGGCGGGGCTTATGAGCTGGTTCCTAGGAACCTCCATCTCCTGGTGGGAAACGGAGTTCTCAAGAATCCCCACCTCCCGAAGTGACCGGAGTGCTATGTGAAATGCTACCTGAAGAGAAAAATTAAAATGGTGCTAACCACTTCAGCAGCAAGGAGGAGCGAGCTAGAGGTACAAACGCAGACTCAGGAGGACCCTGGCAAACCTCACATTGCCCAGAAGCAGCTGGATTCCCGAGGGCACAGTCTGCATGATCTCCCTCACCGCAAGTTCAAAACAAGGACGAAACTCTAGCGTTCAGAGGCCCCCTGAAGGAGCGCACAGCTATAAAAGAAGCTGCACAGGGAAGGTCACAAGGGATAGGATTACGCCGTCCTCGGCGCAGCGGGGGTGGGGGCACTTGGGAGCGAGCTGAGAGCTGCTCAGATCCCGGGGGGTCCAGCTGGCAATGACCCCCATGCGCCTCCTCCCCAGGCATTCGTGACTGTGTTCATGAATATCACTGCCATTACTCCCGATACAATTCCATGCTTTAAAAACCTCAGATAAGGCTAAGAAAGGAGCTCAGAAGTAGAGTGTATGCTTAGTATGCACAAGGCCCTGGTTCAAATGCCAGGAGGAGGAGGAAAAGGAGGAGGAGGAAGAGGAAGAAGAAGAGGAGGAAGAGAAGAAAAAATAAGAAAAGCAACAATGATAATAAGCACAGCCTGTGAGCGCCCAGTATGCACCAGCTACTCCTTCCTGTAAGCTTCAAAGCCCAGCGGCTGGCACATAGTAGGCACTTCATATGTGACAGCATTCAAGGTAGTGACCCTCTGCCATCGCCATTCTATACAGTGGAGTTGGTGGCCTACAGCTGCAAGGATCCTAGCACATAGTAGCTGAATGATTTGTAGCAGGTTCTCCTTCTGTTTGTCCCAAACTCGTAGACAATCCTCAGGCTCAGGAAACCCTCCGAAATCCTCCCACAGACAGGCGAATCCCTCCCCAGCTTGTGCCTGGCCCGCCTGCCCCGCCAGCTGCCCAAGCGAGGAATGTGGCTGTGGGCTTGTTGCTGCTCTCTGATCTGCCTGTGGGGCCTGGTCCTGCGTGCTGAGCTCATGCCTCAGTCCGCCCTACCGTCACCTGTTCCGGGGGGCCTGGCCCAGACAGAGAACATACAGAATTGCCCCTCCTTGACATGGCCCTGGCTTCCCTTTCTGTCCCTTCCTGTCACCAGTGGAGACAAAGGTCCCAGTGCCTACTGTACCCAGTTCCACTCCTTAGGGCATATGCATCCAAAAAGAGAGACCTGGGATTCATTAGAGCTTTAGGGTAAAAAGGGCTTTAAGCTTTAGAGCTAAAAGTCCAACAATGGATGGATAAACAGAAAAGTGGGCACCTACCCCCAAAATGAATCTCTAATAGTGGAATCTGAGGTCTAGAGCAAGTAAGAGGCTGGAGGGAGGGCAGCAATGAGACCTCTAGCAATATGCTATTCTCTGATATTTATTTATTGGTAATTTACTGTGTGCCAGGCTCCTCCCAACCACTGTCTGATTTTCAGAAAGGAGGTATCCGTAGAGCTGCCCTACAGATGAGATGTGGCCGTAGCGGTGCCCACCACTGAGCACCCATGGAGCCATGCAAAGGGCTCCAGGTCCTCCCTGCCATCCTATATCGGAGACAATCAGGGTCAGGTGGAGGACTCAGCAAGCCTCACACAGCTAGTAAGGGCCAGAGGTAGAATCTGAATCCAGAAGGCTGACCAGATAGCTCAGCAGAATAAAGCTCCTGCTTAGGCAGACCCAGGGGCCAGAGTTTTGATCCCCAGCCTGCTGGCCCCACCCCCACGGCACACTGAGACTGCAATTGAGACTGGGCCTGGTGGGGCGTGCCTGTAATCCCAGCGCTTGTGAGGCTGAAAACAGGAGGATTACTATGAGTCTGATCTGTGCAGTGAGACCCTGTAGACCCTATACTAAATACGACAAAAAAAATAAAATTAAATAAATAAATAAATACAATGACAACAAAATCTAACAACCCAAGACTTCACCCTCACCCTGCCTTCGTTAAACACATCTCTCCCAAACCCTAGGTTATAAATCTCTTTGCCTAAGGTCTGTCCCTTCCCAGTAAAGTGTGGACTTCAAAAGGGGAAGGGCCACAGTGGCTCGCTCTCTACCCTTTCCGCAGAGCCCAGAACACTGCCTGGCTCCCAAGGAAATGCTTGGCAAACACTTACTGGATGGATGGATGGATGGATGGATGGATGGATGGATGGATGGATGGATGAATCTAAAGCGCTTGGGAGAATTCCTGGATCCGAGGAAGCACCCAACAAATGTTATAATTAATATGTGAAATACGGCGGGAGGCGGGCTGGAGGGGCTGATGGGAACTAAATCTGGGCTGACTCCTGCTATATGACCTTGATTTAAACACACTGTCTCTCTGAGTCTGTTTCTCCATCTGTAAACTGAGGCTCACCAAATCAGGCTTTTAAGAGATTGCTGAGGTCAAGCGGCAATGCCAGCTCCCCTTTCTGGAGTGCTTTCTGAATGCCAGGCCCTACACTAAGTCAGCAACCTTCACAGTCTCACCTGCCCCACGTCACGGCCTAATGAACAGTGCCCCTTCCCAGCTGCATTCTCAGATAAGGACTTGGGCTTCAGACACGTTAGGAGGTGAATCCGAGTTCACACAGCTGGAGCTGACTCCTAACTGGCTGATCTTCTCAGACACAGAGACTGGACCCTGCTGGGCCCACCCCGGCCAGAGAGTAGCCTCCTCCTCCCAGTACCTTGTCAGGCATCAGAAATGTCCCATGCCCTGCAGGCACACGCACCTAGGCCGTAGTCCCATACTCACCTTCTGATTCCACTGTCATCCCTGTAGCAGTGCTGGCTCTTGGGGTCCCAGCAGGTCACTCACACCACACACTGACCGTGTGGCCTTGGGTCAGATATCTCCTCCACAGGGCATGGCAAGCCCTCATCTCCCTCAGATCCCTGGAATAGATCCCAGCCAGAACTGGATGCAGTACACTACCTGCAGCCACACAGGGAGTCAGACGTGAGGGGCACCTGTGGAGCACCTACTGTGTGCACACAGCCCCATGCCTGCCCAGACCAGCACAATCTACCTATCATACCAGTCTTTCAGGCAACTCAATTCACAGGTGTTCCCGTGTGCCAGGCAGGCTCTATTCCAAGTAATTTATCCAAAAAACTACACATCCACTCTCTCATTTGTCTCTGCCTTTAGAACATTGGCTCTCCGAAGACAGAGACTTGTATTTGTTTACTCTTGTGTGACTCCTAGAATACCGAATAAACCTGTTGAGTAAATCATTTGGTCCTCTCCTCTTTTCCGGCTGAAACCATAGTGGTGTCAAAGAGAAGAAAAAGAAGGTTCCACCTGTGCCCAAGACCCCCAAGAAAAAGTGAAGATGTTTCGAAGAGTTGAAGATAAAGCGCCTGAGAAAAAGGTGGTCCAGAAGATGCTTTGCAAGGAGGAAAAGATCCTTGCAAGGAGGAAACTCATCTATGAAAAAGCCAGGCACTATCACAAGGAGGACAGACAGATGTACAGAACTGAGATCCGAATGGTGAGGCTGGCGAGAAAAGCTGGCAACTTCTGTGTCCCTGCAGAGCCCAAACTGACATTTGTCATCTGGATTAGGTGTATCAGTGGTGTGAACCCAAAGGTCTGCAAGGTGTTGCAGTTTCTTCGCCTTCACCAAATCTTCAATAGTACCTTTGTTAAGTTCAACAAGGCTTCAGTTAACATGCTGAAAATTGTGGAGCCACACATTGCATGGGGTCACCCAAACCTGAAGTCAGCAATGAGCTAATACACAAGCGTGGCTATGGCAAAGTCAATAAGAAGTAAATTGCCTTGATAGATAATTCATTGATTGCTCGATCTCTTGGTAAATATGGCATCACCTGCATGTAGGATTTGATTCATGAGATCTATACTGTTGGAAAACGCTTCAAAGAGGCAAATAACTTCCTGTGGCTGTTCAAGTTATCATCTCCATGAGGTGGAATGAAGAAAAAGACCATCCATTTTGTGGAAGGTGGAGATGCTGGAGGTAGGGAAGACCAGAGCAGCAGACCTATTAGTAGGATGAACTAAGGTATCTACTATGGTGTTTTTATGATTTGGTCAGTTAATAAATTATCTGCTTCCAAAAATAATAATAATAATTTGGTCCAGGGGAACAGAAAATCCCTGCAAAACAAGGTTGCCCCCAATTTACAGAAGAAAACCAAGGAAGAAAGGGTGCTTACCCACAATCACACAGCCAGTGAGGGTGGCACCCTCGAGACCACCCAAACCAACAGCAGTCACTCAACACCCCTAAAGGCAGTACACTGCATCCTACAAAAGGTTCCACTTCTGGCCGGTGAGACAGCTCAGCAGGTGTGCTTAGGCAAGTCCAGGCAAGTGCAGGGACCGCGGTTAGATTCCTGGCACCACATGCTGTGCCAGCCCCGCCCCAAAGGTAGACTGAGCTAGCCACAGAGTCCAGGCATAGTGGTGCACGTTGAAAGCAGGAGGATCACCACGAGTCCAAGTCACATAGTAAGACCCTGCAGCAACCAAATACATTTAAAAAAAAAAAAAAAAAAGGTTCAATTTCATAGAAAAGATTTACAATGCAAATCATTTAAAAGGGAAACTCCCCACTCACATCTGCACTAAGAACCAATCTGCCAAAATTTTATTTGTGCCCAACTTTGCCAACTACAGACAGCAGCAGTGAACAGCACCTCCGGCTGGGAATGACGCTTGTCAAGAATGCAGGTGACTGTGTGTTACTGTTGCCCCCTGGTGGCTACTGCCTCTGGGAGCCCTAAGGAGCCCGCCCATCGCTTCCAGACAGCCTGGATGTTCCCCACAGCCTGAGCTCTCCCCATAACTCCTCACAAGCCTACCCCTCCCAGAAGCCATGATTCCTGGAACACACACACACACACACACACACACACACACACACACCCCAGTGGTGGCTTATGAAAGGAACACTCCCTCTAGCCCTAGGTCCTAGGAACGTAAAGAGGCCTTGGCTGGGGTAATTACTCAAGTGCCTGATCCTGGCTCCCACACCGGAGAGGGGTAGAATGGCTGCAACTGGCCCATCAGAGCTCCGCGTCCTCCTGGCCACAGTAATTGGTTCAGGGATGAGATCCAAGCAGAACCAACCAGAGCTCCCTATCTTCCTGGCCACGGTAATTGGTTCAGGGATGGACCTGGGGATCCAAGCAGGACCAGTCAGAATCTCCCCTAGAAATGACACACTGAGATGAGAACGGAGGAAGATGTAGGCTGCTCATGTCTACCGTGTCTTCAAGAGGCCCATCTTGGCCAATTCAGAGAAAAAAAACTGCTTGAGAATGAAGCCAATGCCTGGAGACAGTGAAAGAACCAAAGAATAAGAGAATGAGCGTGCATGCCAACCACATTACAGGACACTGGAAGTCACACAATTTTAAAACCTCCTTCCTGAGGCATAAACCAATAATTCTCCCGGGGCCATCTGGGCTGAGATCCTGTCCCCAGCAACCAAAAGGATCCTGATGTGGTTCCAAGGGCATCACCACTGCTGTGGCTTTAGTTAGACTTGGCTCTTCCTTCACTGACAAGGACCACCACGTGTTGGGCGGCATCCTGGATACCAGATCATACCGCCATTGTCCCCTAACAGGCTGGTCTCTGTCCCACCCTTCAAGGGGCCACCGGCCCACCACCACTGTGCTCCAAACAACTTTTATTGGTCTCCCCAGTTCCTCCCTTGCCTCTCTGCAGTCCGTTCTCCACACACCAGGTTAAACCATGTTCGACCTCTGCTCCAAACCCTGCCATCTCAGGGGAGAAGGTGCCCAACTCCTTCCCCCAGCCTGGGCACTACCCACCTCACTGATCTTATTTCTCTACATCCTCGTCTTCCCACTGCTCCTTGAACACACTGGGCAGGCCCCAGCTCTGCACTTCAGCACTTACTGTTCTCTCTACCACATGCACGCTTCCCCCAGAGCTTTACCTAAGTGTCACCTTAATGGTGGGGATGTCCTTCACACCCCCATTCCTTCCCTAGTTTATTGTACTCTACAGTACTTAGCAGGATGTGCTTGATAGTACTGGGCACACATTCATTAATTGTCTCTCTCTCCTCCCGCTAGAACATCCTTTTCATGGGGACAAGTCTTTCTGCCTTTTTTGTTCCTCGTCATAGTCCCAATGCCTGGCACTGTGCCTGTCACATAAGAAGCACTCAATAAATGTTGAACAAATACGTGAGTGAATAAAATGGAATGGCGCAATGAACGAGAACTTTATAAACTAGTACAACCATTATGGAGATTCCTCAGAAAATTAAAAGTAGAGGGGCAGGGAGATGGTTCAGTAGAATAAGCGCTTCCCTGGCAGGCACAAGGGTCTTGAGTTCAATCCCCGGTTCTGAAAAAAAAAGAAAAGAAAACTAAAAGCAGAGATTGGGCTGGTGAGATGGCTCAGTGGTCTAAAGCACCTACTTGGAACAAGCTTAGCAAAGCACAGGGACCGCGGTTCGATCCCCCAGCACCACATGCCAGCCAGCCCCGCCCCCTGGTGGGCTGAGCTGGCCACACACACACTAAATAAATAAATAAATAAATAAAAGCAGAGATTCCATTTGCCCCAGCTATGCCCCTATTGGGTACAAAGAGTTAAAGTCGTCATATTTCAGTGATTTATGCCACCCGCGCTTACAGCAGCACAGCTCACAACAGCTAAGCCTTGGAAGCGGCTTACGTACCACCCACCACGTGAATGGATAAAGAAAATGTAGTATGTATATACAATGAAGTACTACTTGGCCATGAAAAAGGATTGATTTGGGTTACCTGGAGTAAAATGGGCACATTCTGAGACCAAATGCAAGGGTTAAATATCACATGGTTTCTCTTCTATGAGAAACCCGGAATGTAAATAACAGGAGCAAAATAAAAGATAAGATGGCAGGAAGCAGGGAAATAGACTCTGTGAAGATGGGAAAGGAATTTGGAGAATGGGAGGGAGACAAGGGGAAAAGGCAAATAAGAAGGATGCAGATGCGATAGGCATATGTGGCCAGGCCCCACGATGAATGCATTTCTTGTGTATGGCAAACACAGACTAATAAAAGGGGGAGAATGAGGACTTTAAACTCCACATTACTGAGCACAAAAATGTAACAGGGTAAAAAGTGGGGAGATACTGCAGTTAACAAAGTAAGACACAAACATTAGAAATTTGGTTCAAAGACACATGCTTATGGATCTAAGTCTGACTTCAGGCTCATTGGCTTCCACTTACCCTCCTGTCTCCTGCTCCTTAGGAACCCTCTGCTTACTCTACTTTTTTTTAATCTTTCTGTGTTTAGGATAGGGTCTACAGGATCTCACTACATAGATCAGACTCGTAGTGATTCTCCCGTTTGCAGCCTCCCAAGTGCTGGAATTACAGGCACACGCTACTACACCCAGTCTCAATCGCCACCTTAGCGTGCCCGGGGGCAGGGCTGGCACGGGGTGGGGGGACGGGGAGGGGAATCAAACCCCAGTCACTACATGCTGCCTAAGCAAGTGCTTTAGCCTGCTGAGCTATCAGGCCGGCCCTTCCCCCGCTCTTTTTCATAGCTGTCTGTGGTCATCAGAGCAGGAACTGCAGGCCAAGGAGAAAACAGGGTTAGCTAGTGGCACACCTCTATAAGGACACTATGCCTATGTCCCCTGGTGTCTGAGTCACTTACATGACAGCTCTAAGAAGCCTGTGAAATCCTGGGGACTGGGTGGGTGGCCCTGTTAGTGTCCTGTACCCAGGACTGGGGCAAGAACAAGAAGACAAGAAGATGGCCTGTTACAGAGGGAGCTGCAAAAGAAACGGGCTTGGGC
>NW_004524653.1:8359452-8372332 GCF_000260255.1 Octodon degus
AGACAGGGTCTTGCAATCATAGTTTTGTATTTACAAAACTACAATAAGGAACACTAGAGACTGGGCATGGTGGCACATGCCTGTAATCCCAGCTCTCGGTAGGCTGTGAGCAAGCAGATCACTGCGAGTCGGATCTAGTAGTGAGACCCTGAACACCCTGTAGACCCTGCCCTTAAAAAATAAAATAAATGGGGCTGGCGAGATGGCTCAGTGGTCTAAAGCACCTACATGGAACAAGCTTGGCAAAGCACAGGGACCACGGTTCGATCCCCCAGCACCACATGCCAGCCAGCCTCGCCCCCTGGTGGGCTGAGTTGGACACACACACACACACACACACACACACACACACAATAAGTAAATAAATGTTAAAATAAAATAAAATAAAATAAAGAACACTAATAATGGGTAATAATATTTAGCAGTTGACAAACTTTTGTAACCTACGGCTTTGTATTTTAGACAGTAAGAGCAATCATTATGTCTGTATAGCTAAGCAGATATTAAATTGAGAATTTGTATTTAAGTTAGTTCTGCTGAGTTCTGTCTGACCACCTCCCCTTCATGTACCTGGTGTTTTCCAGTTCATCCCAGTTACTTTTTGCCCCTTCTCTCAGTCAAGAGAGAAAGAGGGAGGATGCTCTTATAGATCTGGATCTAGCAAAGTATCTCAGCTTACCAGGTGCAGATCTGTGAAGTTTGAATTCATCCAGTTGTGCCTGGCTTGGGTCTGGCTGCTGTGCTCAGCTTCTTCCTGCTGCAGCACGCTGGGCTTGGGCTGGGTCCGGAGGAATCCAGCGAGTGCAGGGGAGCACAGAAACTCACACACACACACACACACACACACACACACACACACACACACGCTGGGCCTGGGCCTGGGCCTGGGCCTGGGTTGCGTCTGGAGGGGTCCCCTGAGACAGGGTCTTGCTATGCAGTTCAAGCTGGCTTTGAGCTCGCTTTGTAGCCCAGACTGGTTTCAAACTTGGAACTATCCTCCCGCCTAAGCCTCCTAAATGCTGGGATTACAGGCATGCATCACCACACCCAGCTTGTTTGATCAATCTTCTACGTCTATTATCTGGTAAAATGAGTAACTACTTTGAAGATAATAATATGCAATATAATAAATAACCATTGTTAATTTCCTATTATCTTGTTTTGAAATTCTGTATCGCTTATTATTACTTTTTTTTTTTTTTTTTTTTTTTGCGGAACCGGGGATTGAATTCAGGCCCTTGCGCTTGTCAGGGAAGCACTTATTCCACTGAGCCATTTCCCCGGCCCTTTTTTTTTTTTGCAGAACCAGGGATTGAACTCAGGCCCTTGCGCTTGCCAGGGAAGCGCTTACTCCCCTGAGCCATCTCCCCGGACCTATTATCTTTAAAATAAAATAAAAAGCTAGCGCACACAGCCTAGAGGACTGCCATGCCAGGGTAGCCCAGCACCCTTCTCTGCTGTTTTGTTTGTTTTGTTTTTAGGTTGTTGTTCTTGTTGCTGCAGCTGTTCTTTCTGAGGCACAGGTGACAGGCCAGTGGCTCCACCCTAGTCCTGGGGGACCGGACTCTACCCTGTGCCTGCCAGGTCCTGACTGGATAAAGGTTCTGAGCTGGGTGACCTAGGGTGGGGTTAGGGGGGGTCCTGGTTCTTCTGTTCATTACCCTTGGGTCTTGAACAAGTTTTGTAACCTCCCCGAGCCTCAGTTTCCCCTTCTGTAAAATAAAAATAGTGACACTGGCCTCGCGGATTCAAGTAGTAGTGTGTGTAACTGCCTGATGCCAGGAAGCCCTGGCAGTCAGGACCATCTCATCTCCCTGGGACCAGCGGAGATCTATGTAGGAAATAATGACGTGGGCTAGGAAAGGGGCAAGGCAGAGAGCATGGCAGCCCCTTGTCACCTCCCTATGGCCACGCCTCTGCAGCCACCATGGTCTGGTCTCCCCACACCCTGCTGGCCTCCAACCCCTTTCAACCCACCTTCTCCACCACCAGAACGGTCCCTTAAAACACCAGCCTAAGGGCCAAGAAGATGGCTCAGTGGACTAAGAGCCTGCTTAGGCAAGAGCAGGGACCAGGGTTCAATCCCCTGCACCACAGGCCGCACCAGCCTTGTGTCAGGGCGAGCTGAGCCGGCCACCAAGACCAAGAATGATGGCTTATGCCTGTAGTCCCAGTGCTAGGGAGGCAGAAAACAGGAGGATCACTACAAATCCAAGTTGCATAGTGAGACCCTGTACAAAATACATTTAAAAAACAAAAAACAGGAAACCATGAGCCTAGGGAGGTTGTAGGAGACAAGACCCAGAGCACCTGGAACTGGGCTCTACTGCACGCAGCAGGCAGCTCCAAAAAATTTAGAGCACAGGACGACGGCACAGAGAGATCCAGGTTCTGAGCAGGGGCACTTCAGCCCTATAGCTTGTTCTCTCACCCTCGTAGCGCAAGGTTACTTTCACTCTTAATTCTGTCTTGTACTGGTACAAAACCAATTTGTCAAAGCATGCCATGGAGTGGGGGGCGTCTGTCCATCTTCCTGCCCCACAGCCATTCTCTCCAACCTGGCCCTCGGCATCACCGAGATCACGTGGCCCAGGCTCGGCCAATCACAGTAGCTACTTCCCGGGGCATTTCGATTGGTCCGTAGAAGACACACAACTGGTCAAACCAAAGAGGCTTCATTCTAGGACACTGGCTAGACCCTAGGAGGGAAAGGCTTCCTCTTCCAGCTGCTGGGTTGCTTGGAGGGAAGCCTGGAGCTATCCACGGCCATTCAAGGCAGTCTGCCTGCAGAGAATGAGGCCAACCCAGAAGCAGAGAAATGGAGAGAAATTCTACTCACCACTGCCTGAGCCCCTGGATCCACCATGCCTGAATGAAGCTCTTGGAATTTTAATTACACAAGCCACACAGTTTTGCTCAGGTCAGTTTAAATTGGGTTTCTTATCACCTGCATTCAAGCAGTCCTGACTGATTTACACAGGGAGAGGTGTCGAAAGTAGGCACTGGGGTTCCCAGAGGAAATCAGAGCTTCTTACCTCGTTCATGTGGTGAATGGGAATCGGGGAAGGGAGGCACAGCCTGCCCTCCCAAACTCGAAGTGCATCCAGGACCTCCTAGGGGTCCCGCAGCCCTGCTGCACTGTTGCCCTGCGCCTGCCGCGACTTCCAGGGACAGCTGACACTCCATATCTTGGCGTCTCTGGTACTCCACACAGCTGGCCCGCTCTTCCAGTGGGGGTCAGGGGACACCCCCCCCCAATTCCCTGGCTGCTGCAGGACACACCTCCGGTGGACATGGTAAGAGACCTGACAGGGCTTGATGCAGTGACTCCAGCCGCTCCAGCCTGCAGCCGTGCAGGAGCTCGCTGGAAGATGACATTGCCAAGAACAACTTCTGTGGTTTGCCAGGCCAGCAGCCAGCTCTCCTCCACCTTCCCCGTCAAGCTGAACCCCCAAAACACCATGCTGAGTGCGAGACCCCTTGCAGACCTCAGCCTGCCCCTTCCCTGAAAGTTTCTCTACAACTGTTTACAGATCCACCCAAACTGACAATTAGATGCTATGTTTTCTCTACCATTCGGCTGATGATAGTTTGGGTAGCTTCCATACCTCATCCCTTCACTAAGGCTACATAGCAAGGACTGAGGGCAGTGCGCTTTAACCTTCTTGTGCCTCAGTTTCTTCCTCTGTTAAATGGGAATTACAGGAGTATCCCAGGCTGGGCATGTAGCTCAGGGGTAGAGCACTTGCCTAGCACATGCAAGCCCTGGATTCTGTCCCCAGAAGAGGGAGTAGAGGAGGCAATGAGAGAAAGAGGAGGAGGCGCAGGAGGAGGAGGAGGAGGAAGAGGACAGTATCTTCCTGATGGGTGGCCTTAAGCCTTCAATTAGATGCAAATAGAAAGCATTTGTTTCTGACAGACAGCAAGTGTTCAATAAACACTAGCGAATGCTCTGCAGTAGTGAAGATGACCCACGTCCACACTGCCAATCGTGTGGGATAGAAGGAAGCTACATGCAAAAGGGTGCACGCAGCCAGTGTTTCCGTGCAGTTTCAAAACCCTGCCACACAATGCTACAGATTATTTAGGAATTCTTGGAATAGGAAACACACAATTATTTATACAGTCAGCCCTCGTCCTTTGCAGATCCTGCATTTGCTAATTCCCCTATTTGCTAAAATTACGTTTAAGTCTGAACCAATTCTTGCAGCGCTTCTGCAGTTCGGCAGAGGCAAGCACAAAGCTGTGAAAGGTCTGAGTTGCCCAGTGTGCACGTGCCCAGCTGCAGCCAGGCGAGGCCCCGTCCTTGTCTTCCATCCTCATTCAGAGGGGACCAGGGGTGGAGCTGGAAGGGCAGGGCCCTCAGCCACATAAGGGCTAAGAGGCACCTCTGGCACCCAGTAAGAGCTGAGCGGAGGTGCCTCAACTGAGTCATTTCACACCTCTTTTTTTTTTGGGGGGGGGGCGGGATGGAAGGGGGCAAGTCTTGCTGTGTAGCCCAGCCTGGGCTCAAACTCCTGGCATTCCTCTTGCCTCAGTCTCCCAAGTGCTGGGATTACAGGCATTCGCCACCATGCCGACACACCTCTTAAAACTCTTCTATAAAATACAAAAAAAAAAGAGAGAGAGAGAGAGAGAGAGAGAGAGAGACTCCACCAGGATGAGATGTTTGGGGGATTATTATTGAGATAAGATATGGGTATGTGTATTTCTCCTGGAAGCAAAGGTTCAGGATTTATTCATTTAATGTTTGCGGTCATTTTACAGAACAGCAGCAAGTCACACAATGCACTGTACATCACATTTACATATGCAAATGCACACGCATGCATAGACATCACAAATGCGAATTCAGCAGAGTAACAACCCCTGAAGAGACTGATAAGGCAGGGGACCATCTCGGCACAGCTGAAACACTCAGAAGGAAGGAAGGGAGAAAACTGGAAAAGAAAGGGAAGAGACAAACTGAGGGTAGGAAGGAGCCAGGCAGGGCAGAAACAACCTACGATACCCAAGAGTCATTAAGGCCACCAATCATATCTTTGGTGCTGGATCAAGTCGCACACTTGATTCTGTGGCCTCCTGGGGCGGTGCAGCTGGGTCCCACCCAGCTTCTTGCCCCGCCCCCCCACTCAGCCGGCGGAGTTGAGCCATGGGGGAGGGGCAGATAAGAAGGCAGGAGGAAGCGTGGCCGCCGTGCTCTCCCCACCCCACCCCACCCCGCCCCGGTCCTGGCTCCAATCACAGCCCTTCCTCCAGCATCCTAGTAAATTCACAGAGGAACCCCTCCTCCAACTGTGGCCTCAAAGGCACAGTCCGGATGTTGGGCCAAGAACCAGAGTCAGACAAAAAGAAAAAAAAAAAAAAAAAAAAAAACGCCCTACAAGGCTGTTGCATAACGAATGCAGAGCACCAGCAAGCGTACCCTAAACTCTGGGCACTACATGGCCTGTCGTCGTATATTCATTCAACAACAATGTGCAGAACACAGAGGAACAACGCTGGTGAAGCCCCTGCCCTCGGCGAGCTGACACTCAGTGGAGCTGAGCCTGTGCACAGATGGGATTTCCCCTAGATCTGTACTTGAGGAAAAACCCAGTAGATCAAGAGTGATGAGTAACCACTTTAGACGGAGGAGTCCTGAAGGCATCTGTGACAGAGGACATTTAAGCAGGCCCCCAAGGAGGTGGCACTGGGAACTGTGTAAGGTACCTGGGGGCAGGAGGGGGTCAGCAGAGGGAAGCAGCGGTGCAAAGGCCCTGAGGCAGGTCCAGGGTAAGGTGTTGGGGGCAGTGCAGGAGCTGGAGCAGAATAAGCCAGAGGGCAAGCACCAGGAGGAGGACCAGAGGGTAAAGGGCCAGTGAGGGCAGAGGGAGCTGGATTTTATTCTAAGCAAGAGGAGAAGCGATTGCTGGGTTCTGAGCAGGGTGATCTGGTCACTCTTAAGGTGTCAGAAGTGTGTCTAAATGGCCTTGTGAGGAAGGATTATCTATAGTAGGCAGCCAGGGCATTTGTCCCAGGGGTGTCCACAGAGTCACCGGAAAGTCTGGCAAGGACACCGCGGAGCAGACCCAAGCTCTGGCTAGGCAGCTGGACCAGAGGACAGCATGGAGAATGCCCTACCCACCGGGCAGCTGAGGCAGTTTGAACTCAGTTTTGAACTCAGTCTCTAGTTTTGTAGAAAACTAGGCAGATGTCACCCTACACCTAAAGGTTCCCATGTCACGAAGCAGCATGTACATGTGACGGACACTGGCCCATGTGTGGTTATCCGCACCACACCGACCTCCTCCAATAGGACGCCAGCTCCCCAGAGGCAGAGGCCCAGCTGTCCTGGTCCCACCGTCCAGCACCTGATCTGGCACACAGGGACTCGAAGATGACTGCTCGCTCAGCAAGCCAGTCTTGCCTTACTAACAAAGGAATGGGGCTACAGGTTGACATTGCAAAAATACACCACCAGATGGCAGTGTTTCTCAAAACCAAGTTGGGGCCACTTTGAGTAAAGGAGAAAGGTCAGCTTTTCAGTATGAAGGGGGGTGAGAGTGGTGTTAAAGGGGCTCAGGATGTCCTGGGAGCTCAGGGGCCCTGCAAAGCCCCAGATGACATCATGCCAGCAGTCTGCACTTCCCCCCAGGCCTCTTAGGACCCCATTGCCCCATCCTGATGGGTTCAACCCCACGCTTCTCTGAACCTGGCTGCATAGCTGATGCCCACCTCCTCCTCCTGGTCTGCACAATGGACTTTTCTAGAATGAATGCACTTCCCACTTGTCACTTGGTCCCTCTTGGTGGTGCCCATCCACTGTGGTGTTCACAAGAGGTCTTTTTTTCTTCGTACTTGGAATTGAACTCAGGACCTTGCACTTCCTAGGCAGACATTTGTGCTGCTAAACTATATCCCTGGCCCCTAAGAGGTCTTTTTTGATGGTAGACTAGAGACTGAGTTCAAGCCTACTGGCTAAAAATCTAGATTTTCCCAAAATTTCATGCTCATTTCTCTCCACCCCTCCCTTGGCTTATCCTCAGGTTCCACGAGCACAGCTCAGAAGTAGGTGGCTGGGTCCAGTGAGATAGCTGAGCAGTCTAAACCGCTGGCAAGTGCAAGGACCTGGGTTCGATCCCTGATACCACACGTAGTGCCAGGCCCACCCCCGGGCCCACTGAGCCAGCCACCAAAACCCAGCATGGTGGTGCACACCTATAATCCCAGCGCTGAGGAGGCTGAAACAGAAGAATCACTACGAGTCCAAGCTGCACAGGGCGACGCTGTACCAAATACATAACTTTTTTAAAAAAGTGAGTGGCTGCCCTCATTTCTGCCCTGATGGCTTCAGCTGGGGTAGGACCACCCAAGATTCCCTAAGAAATCAAGGCTCCCCATTCTGGTGTGCACGGCTGGTGGGAAGCCAACCTCCTTCTCATTCCTGGGATGCGCGTGTGACCTAGATTCAGCTGGTGCCATAGCCCTTCTCCCTGGGCTCAGGGATGACTGGGCAGGGGGAACCCAGGGCCACACTGCACCTGTGAGGAGCAGCAGCCTTAGGGCTCTAGGGGGATGGCAGGAGAAAGATGCTGTCCTCCCATCAGCGATGTTGTTTATTTGTGGCTCCTGGGCACACTCTCTGCCACTTGTGGGGAAGACACACTTGAGAATGACACAGACACAAGCAAAGCAGGAAAGTGGGAAGAGACATTTGCGATGACAGCCTTGGAACCCTGCATCTAGTCCTAAGACTGGAATACTGGGATTATTTTTCAGTTCCCTAAGGCAAAAGCCAAATTTTCACTTCCCTAAACCTATATCAGATTCCTTTGTTGGCTTAAATCAGCCTGAGTTGTGTCACAATCCAGTCTTTTTTAGGAGAGGAGGTGCTCCCTATGCAGCTCAGACTCATAATGATCCTCCTGTTTTCAGCCTCCCCAGTGTTGTTGGGATTACAGGCATGCACCATCACGCCCAGTCTTGGTCGATGGCTCAGCATGCCCAGGGGCGGGGCCAGAGTGGCATATAGGGCTGGGGATCAAACCCCAATCCCTGCGCTTGCCTAAGCAGGTGCTTAGTCCGCTGCTCTATCTCACCAGCCCCACAATCCCATCTTAATAAGTATAATGGACACACAAATGAGTAAATGGGAGCATCAATCCTGACAGGGCTGAGTCAGGATTTGTTTTTGTTTTTGTTTTAGTGTTTTGAGGGGTTGGGGAGATGGCTTAGTGGAATAAGTGCTTTCCTGGCAAGCACAAGGGCCTGAGTTCAATCCCCGGTTTCACACACACAGAAAAAAAAGACAGTCTCTTTTAGTGTTTTGAGATAGGGTCTCGCTATGTAGTACTGGCTTTGAACTCACTATGTAGCCCAGGTTGGTCTTGAATTCACTACAATCCTCTTGCCTCAACCTACAGGTAGGTGCCTCCATGTCTGGCTGAGGTGAGAATTCAAGAGTACAAAATACATAAAAGAGCTTGAACAATGGCCTACTGTCCATCTGGGCTGTGCTAGTCACAGCGGCCCACCACACCTCTACCCCATTCTCAACACTCATTTCCAAGTTCTGGCTGGCTCAGACTAAAAGTGTTTCTCTCATGCCCCCTGGGACACACTGAGACAGTGATTGAGACTGGGTGTGGTGACACTACAGCGCTTGGGAGGCTGAAAACAGGAGGATCACAACGAATCTGAGCTACATAGTGAGACCCCATAGACCCTGTACTAAATACAGGAAAAATAAAATACAAGTGCTTCTCTTTTTCACAACTACCTTACTCCCCCAAGAGGGCATAAGCTTGAAAGACATCACAACCTCATCCTTCTTTCACAAAGCAGGTGGCCCCCAACTGTAATTGAACCAAATGTGGCAGGCCTCCAGTGTGCCGCTTTTACCTGGGGGCACAAACCTCTTCTCTCCTACCACGCCTGAATCTCTCCCACATGCATGGAGTCCTGGAGCCAGAGGCTGAGGGTTCAAATCCCAGATCTGCTGATAGCTGTGCGAGATGTTCAACACAAAGGAGGTCACATGACCTCTCTGAGGTCCTGGTCTATACAAGGGGCATGAAGCCATGTGGTGTATGCTTATAATCCCAGCCCTCAGGAGGCTGAGGCAGGAAGATCAACATGAGTTCAAGGCCATCCTGAACTACACAGAACAGAAAGACCCAGTCTCAAAATAAAATAAGATGACACAATAACACTGTACTCCATAGAGTTGTTATAAGGCTTAAAGGAGAGAATTTACTTTAAAGCACTTTAAATGGTACCTTTCTGGAACTTAAGCATTCAGTAAAGGTTAAGTTTATTCTGTTTTTTAAGTCATCCTCTGCCATAGTCAATGACTTAAGCCCATCTACAAGCAGGAATTATGAAAAATCAGATACCTCACACAAGCTCTTCCCTCCCTGTTGGTCTCCACACCCCCTCCTGCCGCTCCCCAGGGTCTATTCACAGGACCCCGGTTTAGCCCAGCTGAGAGGGCGGTAAAACTAGGGGAGTAAAACAACGGGAAAACAAAGCCTGAGTCTGCAGGGCCCAGCAGCCAGGCCTCTCGGCGAGAGGAAACAGCTAGGGGCTGCAGAGAGTCGGTGGTTCTGCAGAGTATGGGAGAGAATCACGCTCCCTGTGCCAGGGCACCTCCTGGGCCCCACCCCGCTCTGCTCCAGGAAAGCAGGTGAGAGTGTTCCTAAGACAGTCCTCTGTGGTTCAGAGAGCCACTGTACCCCAAATCACTTCCTCTGGCTCTGCTTCCTGAATTCCCATTCGCCACCCAAACTCATAGAATCAGCCAGGGCCAAGAGAGCAGAGGGTCAGAACTCGCCCTCCACTGCCCATCACGTCTGGCCACTCTGCCTCTCCACCTCCTCTGTCCATCCGCAAATCAGAGACAGTATTACATCTAGGAACCCTGCGGGATGTGACAATGACATCTGGGTTCCAAGGGACACCCAGAGCAGGGAGGAGGGGCCCCACAATCAGTGTGCTCCTGGGCGCAGAAAAGTTTGATCATATTCACTTTACAAGGTGACAGAATTTAGATTTTTGACTCCAGGGGAGGTGAATTTTACTTAGGGAATTTAAAAAGAACTAAATCGGGGCTGGCGAGATGGCTCAGTGGTCTAAAGCACCTACTTGAAACAAGCTTGGCAAAGCACAGGGACCTCGGTTCGATCCCCCAGCACCACATGCCAGCCAGCCCCGCCCCCTGGTGGGCTGAGCTGGCCACACACACACAATAAATAAATGTAATAAATAAAAATAAATAAATAATAAAAAAAATAAAAAGAACTAAATCTTCCTAGTAGTGACTTGGCTAAGATTACCACCAATTCCTGGGTAGGGGGCCCACCCTCATTCACGGCCCAGCAGACACCAGGGCCACAGAGGACTCTACTGTGGCCTCTGCCTGCCTACTCCTCCCTGCTCATGGCTTCACCTCTCCCACCTCACACCTCCCCTGTAAGCACCCCAACTCTCTCACTCCTTACCACCTTCTCTCTTCACCCTGTGACCACCACCTCCCCCGAGGCTAGCTATGTGGCCCAGGCTGGCCTTGAACTCCTGGCCACAAGCCATCCTCCTGCCTCAGCCTCCTGACTACCTGGGACAACAAGGGCACACCACACCTAATAGCTTATGAGCATGTCCTATGCAATATCTTTATGCCCTATTTATTCTACAAAAGCATTTGTTATTTATCTGGGATTCCACTCACACTGGGAGTCCTGTATTTTTAGTTGCTAAATGTAACCCCAACCTCAGCCCAAGCACCTCCCTCCCCTAATCTCTCTAGACTTCACCAGAGCCCCTACGCAGTGAGGCCCCTCCTGGCTCCTGCCCCACCCTCGGCCTTGGCCCCCTCCTGGCCGTCAAGGTTCAGCTTCCCTCGGGCCCAGCGTCCTGCACCTGCACCCAGCGGCTCACGCTCCAGGTCGGACGCCTAACCACCATCCGCAGGGGCCCGCAGCCCTGTGTCCTTCCACGTTCCTTCCACGTTCCTTCCGCGTCTGAGCAGACCCTTGTGGAGTCGGCGCAGCAGTCCCCAGCACGCCTGGTCGCAGAAGCAGAGCCCCGACCCGCGGACCACGCACATCACACGTCGGGTCTCCGCCCCAGCAGCAGCGGCCCGGGCCGCGCAGCCCTGCCAGGGTGAGAGAGCGCGCAGTGGGCGCCGCATTTCCCAGGTCACCGATGCTCCCGCGCCCGGGGCCAGCGCCCGGGCCAGCACCGGCGCCGCGCCCCGCAGGACCACTGTCGCACTCAGTTGCGACCTTGCGTTCCCACCTCCTCCTACCTATCAAGAGACTGCAATCCGCTCCTACTTTTCCTTCCAAACTGCTCGTTGCGACAGTGAAATAGCAACAGGACAGGAATACAAGTGAGATGCTCATGCCATGGCCAACCTCCCAGAGCAAGGGAGACAGACAGGTGTCACTTTTTTCCCCCGGTACCGGGGAACGAACTTAGGACCTTGCACTTGCCAGGCAGGTGCTTATGCCACCAAGCTATCTCCCTGGCCCCGAGACAGGCATCAGAGCCATGTGTTGCGATGGTAACATGGTGCACTGTGACAGCTCTAACCTTCAAGCCAGGACGGTACTGGAACACCAGCAAGCGTTGCTGTGCTTGGTTTGGTTTGCTGTGACTGGTTTGGTTTTTTGTCTTTTTGAGACGGGCCTCACTGCGTAGTTCAGGCTGGCCTTGAGCTCACTTTGTAGCCCAGGCTGGTCTCACACTCACATGGATCCTCCAGTCTCAGCTTCCCAAGTGTTGGGATTACAGGCATGTGCCACCATGTCCATCCCCACCACTCCCGGCCAAGCACTGCCCTTATTAACAAAGTAGTAATGATAGCCACAGTGAACACCAGGGAAAGAGCCAGGCTGCGAACCAGGTTCCAGATGCTCTCGGTGATGTTCATAGCTGAGTCACCTTCGTTTTTTGCCATGTTCCTACTATCTTGACTATTATTTCCTAGATATTTCTCTTTCGCACTGAAAATAATACAGGGTTATTCTTGCTGCTGCGGGTGGTGGCGGAGGTGGTAGTGTTTTGTTTTTGTTCTTTCCATAAAACTCAAGAAAATGAGGGGGGAAAAAAGTAGAGGCAGGAGAAAATATTTGCAAAACCATATCTAATAAACGACTGCTACCAGTCCAACATACCACTGGGGAGGCTGAGGCAGGACAATGGCTATGAATTTGAAGCCAGCCTGGGCCACATAGTGGGAGGCTGAAAACAAGAGGATCACTACGAGTCTGAGCTGCATAGTGAGACCCTGTAGACCCTGTACCAAATATATATAGTGAGTTCAAGGCCAATCTGAACTACCTAGCAAGACTGTGTCAAAAAATAAACAAAAGACACTTTCTGGCTGTGGTGGTGCACACCTGTAATCCCAGCACTTGGGAGGCTGAGGCAGGAGGATTGCCTTAAATTCAAGGCCAGCCTGAACTACATAGTGAGACTCTGTCTCAAAAACAAACAAACAAAAAAAAAAAAAACCCTGATTTTAAAATATGAAAAACTGAGATGTAGCTCAGTGACACAGTATTACCTAGCATCTGTGAGATCTGGGTTCAGTCTTTAGCACTGCAAAATTGTTTACTCATAAAAATGGGCAAAAAAAATGGGCAAGGGCCAGCCAGATAACTCAATGGACTGAAGTGCCTGCTTAGGCAAAGTGCAAGGACCAGGGTTCACCCCCTGGCACCACATGCCATGCCAGCCCTGCCCCCAGGGCACGCAGAGAGGATGATTGAGACTGGGTGTGGTGGCACATTGGCACATGCCTGTAATCCCAGTGCTTAGGAGGCTGAAAACAGGAGGATCACTATGAGTCCAAGCTGCATAGTGAGACCCTGTAGACCCTATACTAAATATATAT
>NW_004524653.1:8372967-8374643 GCF_000260255.1 Octodon degus
TTTTTTTTTTTTCTTTTTGCAGAGCCGAGGATTAAACTCAGACCCTTGCGCTTGCCAGGGAAGCACTCATTCCACTGAGCCATGTCCCTGGCCCCACGGCAGCTTCTTATAAAACTAAAAAATAGGGCCGCAGAGATTACTCAGCAGTCTAAGTGCCTGCCTAGGTAAGTGCAAGTTCTAGGACCCAGGTTTGGGCCCTGTGCCAAGCTGGACACCAGACTGGGCATGGTGGTGCGTTCCTAGAATCCCATCATCAGGGAGGCTAAAACAGGAGGATCACTACAAGTCTGAGCTGCGTAGTGAGACCCTGTACCAAATACATAAAATTTTTTAAAAACACTAAAAATACACTGTACAAGGGTTGGCCAAATAGCTCAGTGGATTAAAGTGCCTGCAAGCAGGCACAGGGGAGGGGAGTTTGATTCCCAGGCCTGCCATGCTGGCCCCGCCCCCAGGGCACCCTGAGAAAGCAATTGAGACTGGGCGTGGTTAGGCCTGGGGAGATAGCTCAGTTGAATAAGCACTTGCCTGGCAAGTGCAAGGGCCTGAGTTCAATCTCTGACTCTGCAAAAAAAAAAAGAGAGAGAGAGACAGAGACAGAGAGACTGTGCGTGGTGGCACTCGCCTGTCATCCCAGCTCTTGGGAGGCTGTAAGCAGGTGGATCACTACAAGTCCGATCTAGTAGTGAGACTCTGAACACCCTGTAGACCCTTCCCTAAAATACAAAAATAAAATAAAAATACACTGTACAATGTAGCACATGTCCCTTGGTATTTACCCAAAGGAGTTGAAAACTCACATCCATACAAAAGCTTGCATACAGAGGTTTGTAGAAGCTTTATTCATGATTGCCAAATCGTGGAAGCAGTCAAGGCTTCTCTTCAGCCGGTGAGTGAATAAGTAAGTACACAGTGGCACAGTGGCACACTCAATAGTGCGACATTATTCACCGTGAAGAAGTGCTTCCCTGGCAAGTGCAAGGGTCTGCGTTCAATCCCCGGTTCTGCCAAAAAAACAAAGATAGGAGCTGGGGAGATGGCTCAGAAGAATAAGTGCTTCCCTGGCAAGCACAAGGGCCTGAGTTCAATTCCTGGTTCTGCAAAAAAAAAGGCAAAACAATAGTGATACTAAAAAGATCAGTGGTTGCCAGATATTGGGAAGGGGAGATAAATAGGTGGGGCAGAGAGAATTTTCAGGATAGTGAAACTATTCTGTATGGTATTCTAATGCTAGAGATCTAGTGATACAAGCCTATAAAGCCAAGCACTGCAGAAGGCCAATGGAAGGATTCAAAGTTCCAGTTTAGCCTGAGCAATTTAGTCACTTAATGAGACCCTGCCTCAAAGGGGGGCGGGACATTCCCTGGGAATGTAGTTCAGTGTGAAGGCCCTGGGTTCAAACCCTGTGCCAAAAAAGTAAAAATAAATAAATGAATACCTGCTACTGCATTTGTCAGGTCTCATACAATGTTCTACACCAAGATGGAACTATGGACTTGGAGTGGTCATGGTGTGTCAGTGTAGTTCATGCCAGCTGATGAGGGAGGCTGATCGTCAGGGCCAGGGGACAGGTGGTATCTGGGGACTTTCCACCCTTTCTTCTCATTCTTTGCTTTGAAATTAAAGCTGCTTTTTTGTTTGCTCATTTGGCTTTTTTTTTTTTTTTTTTTTTTTTT
>NW_004524653.1:8375802-8377271 GCF_000260255.1 Octodon degus
CGGACTCTTCCAAGGACCCTTTGTCAGCACCTACCAAGACTACAAAAGCTGCGCCTCTGACTCAGGAATCCTTACAGAGAGAGGGATGGGTATGCAAAAATATGTGAGTCTGAGGTCATTTTCTGCCTCACTGGTTACATCAACCTTGATGTCCTCTCCTTTTGTTTTGTATTTTAGGGAAGGGTCTACAGGGTGTTCAGGGTCTTCCTACTAGATTGGACTCCTAGTGATCCACCTGTTTACAGCCTCCCAAGAGCTGGGATTACAGGCGAATGCTACCATGCCCAGTCTCAGTTGCCCTCTCAGAGCACCCTGGGGGCAGGGCCCAGCATGGCAGGCCAAGGGATCGAACCCTGTCCCATGGGCCTGCTTGCAGGTGTTTTAATCCACTGAGCTATTTGGCCAGCCCTTGTTGTGTTTAGTTTTGGCTTTTTGTACCAGGAATCAAACTCAGTACCTTGTGCTTGCCAGGCAGGCACTTGTGCTACTGAGCTATGTCTCTGCAGCTTGATGTCCTTTTTTGAGACTGGTTCTGGAAGTGACTATTTCTCCCCACAGTGGCATATTTGTGCAGCCTTCCAGCAGGAGAAAGCAGTCATTCATCTGCTGATAGAGACTTCTGACCTACATTGTGACATTCCGTGACAAAACAAGGTACAGAGCAATGTTTGCAACATGTTACCATTTCTGTTTCATTTTTATGGCTATTTCTATCATCTGCTGACTTATCCATAGCCTATCTCTGGAAGGGGGTATAACAAGTTGATGCAAGTGGTTATCTTTGGGGAGGACAGCTGAGATGCAGAGATGGAAGGAGGGGAACTTGCTTTTGCTCTATACCCTTTTATGCTTTTTGACATTTTTGCCACTTGTCTTGCATTTCTCATTCAAATAAATTGAACAATGTTAAATCATTGCCTCCAGAGAACTAAACAGGGAGTAGAAAGGGAGGGATTGGTGATACATGTTTGTCCTTGTATATAATTTACAAGGTAGCTGTAAAGACAGATTTAAAAATGTTTTCAGCAGAGATGGTTCCAATGACCCAAGTGGGTCAAGGAAGGGCAGGCAGCCCTTCCTGGCCATAGCGCGTCCCCATGGGGAGGGCCAGCAGCTTCCTGTAAAGTGTCCAGCCTACTTTATATGATTCTTCTCCTTTTTGCCAGGATTGAAGCATCCAAGTGACTGGTGACCCAGTTCCCAGAAAGCCTTCCTCTCTGTTCTTTCATCAGGGCCCTGGGGCTGTGGGGCACTTGGCAGAGGTCACGTCTTGAGGCACAAAGAAAAGTTTGTCCTTCTGCCCATCTCAGTGTGGCAGACTGTCCACCTGAGGTGGGGAACCCTGGGCTGAGGGGTGCTGAACTCTGGGTGGGGCAGGCTGGAAGTGGGGAATGTCTTGGAAAGAGATCATCCATTTCTAGTTTTTGGTTTTGGTTTTGGTACCAGGGCTTGAAACCAGGGCCTTAATC
>NW_004524653.1:8378736-8381218 GCF_000260255.1 Octodon degus
TGTGTGTGTGGCCAGCTCAGCCCACCAGGGGGCGGGGCTGGCTGGCATGTGGTGCTGGGGGATTGAACCGCGGTCCCTGTGCTTTGCTAAGCTTGTTCTGAGAAGGTGCTTTAGACCACTGAGCCATCTCACCAGCCCCTGGTAATTTCTTTAGAAGTTAAATATGACCAGACATGGTGACACATGCTTGTAATAACAACACTGGGAAGGCTGAGCCAGGAGGATCACAGATTTGAGGCCAGCCTGGTTTAGAGAGCAACACAAAATCACCGAAGGGTACATATTTGGAAGGGTGCACAACACAGCACAGCACACCTAACAGACAATGTGGTTACCTTCGGAGAGAAACAAGGGACAACACGAACTATCACTTGTTGCTCAAGTTTTTCTTTTCCTTTTTCTTTTTTTTTAATGTATTTAGTACAGGGTCTACAAGGTCTCACTACGTAGATCGGACTCGTAGTGATTCTCCTGCTTTCAGCCTCCCAAGCGCTGGAAGTACAGGTGCGCACCACCACACCCAGTCTCAACCACTGTCTCAGCGTATCTGGGGGGCAAGGCTGGCACAGCAGGCCCGGGGATCAAACTCAGGTCGTAAACAGGAGCTTTAGTCCACTGTGCTATGTGGCCGGCTCTTTGTTTGTTTGTTTGTTTTGGGTTTTTTTGTGGAACCGGGGATTGAACTCAGGCCCTTGCTCTTGCCAGGCAAGCACTTATTCTACTGAGCTATCTCCCTGGCCCCTTTAATTTTTTATTTTTAAAAGAATGTACAAAATAGTATTAAAACAGAAAAAATTACAAGTGATACAGAATTTCACTCAACAAAGTAATATGAATTTCACAGTATTTGTTGTAATGCATGGTGTTGTCTTCCAACCAGTTTTCAAGTTTTTTTTCCACTGATACAGTTTCGCCCCCAAGCCTCTGCCCTGTGCCCAGGCGACCTGCCACGTGCCCTGCCACCAACCAGGTCACTGTGCCGAACAAAAGCAGCTGCTGGATTTGAGCCAAGGGATTCTGGGAGCAAAATCCCACGTGGAGACAATGAAGACTGCGCTCCCTGGGAACAAGGACTTTATTTCCACCTTATATCTACATTCCCGGCCAGATCCACACAGGACGATTGCCTGGGCAGATAATGGCATCATTAATCTTGGTCTAGGCAGGGCTCCCTCTGCCAGCCTTCCATCTGGGTAATTAAACCAGCTGGTAGCCACGTGTCTGTCTCCACAGTGTCTGTGGACAGAAAAACAGGGCACCTCTGGATGCCACGCTAGACACATGAGCTCCCAGGTGACGAGATTAGTGAGCGGACCTCTGCTGGACTCCTCCATCCTGAGTGGCTAGGAAGGACATCCCAGGCTCAGGCCAGCCTGGCATGCAGGGAGTTGGGGTCTCCTGCGTTGATGGAATTGCCCGTTTTTTAATTTTTGTAACGTCATGCTAAATCTTAGTTCTTTGAATGTTGCCTCCCCACAGCTAGTTCCCAGGGACCCCCACTTTTATCTCTGCTCATGAACAGCACCAAGACATTTAAGAAGATTGGCCCCTCTCCCTGAGAACGTAAGCCTTGAGCAGGCCTGGCTTCGCTGCACAAGGCATGGCCAGGGAGCTGCAGCCCCGGAAGCTGTTAGACGTGCAGACCCTTGGGCCTGGCCCACCCTGCTGAATCGTCACTTTAACAGATCCTTGGAGATTTGAATGTGTTCATTCTCATACCTAGCTGAGCATAAGAAACCTCCAGAGAAGTTTTCCATGTACCAATACTTTGGATCTTCCACCAGAGATGGTTTTAATCCATCTGGAATACAGGTGGGGACATCAGTACTTTTTCAGGAATAATGGACATTTAGCAGAGCACATACCGTGCACAAAGTTCAAGAAGATAGCTGGATGGTTTTCTGTACACACGCTCAGGTAACCATCACCCAAATAATGAAATAATGATGTTGAACATTTCCAAACTCTAGAAACTTCTCTCTTCCCTCCATGACAACCCAATTTGCCCAAGATTATTGAGACTTCCCAGGACAGAGAACTCTTAGTACCAAGAAAAGTCCCAGTAAACCCGGGTCAGTTGTTCTATATTCCAGTACACTCCCAAGGATACTGTCTGTCGTTGCTCTGGTGGTTTTAAGAGTTCCTGGGCTGGGGGTGTGGCTCAGTGGTAGAGCACTCGCCTAGCATGTGCGAGGCCCTGAGTTCACTTTCCAGCACCACCAATAGAACAAGACAAAAAAAACTTAAAAGAGTTCCCCAGATAACTAGTGTGCAGCCAGGGCTGACTCTACAGACATTGGTTTCTCCAATAAAAGAAACCAGGGCTCCTTGGAGAAATGCCTAATTCCAGGCCTAGAATAAGGAATACTCAAGTGACTCTGTCAGTGTCCTCACAAAGGAGACACGATGAGATCATAGACCTCTTAGTGATCTGTACGGAGAAGGATACAGCAGTGCTTCTGCGTAGTCTTGCTCCAAAATG
>NW_004524653.1:8382468-8383646 GCF_000260255.1 Octodon degus
CTCTAAACTTCATGTTTATAGGTGGGGCTTTGGAAGACTACTGACTCTCAGGGGCGGCACAGCTGATTTGCTCCTAGGGGGAGGAGTCTGGCCCAAAGAGGCAGGTCCTTGGGGGCGTGGCCTGGAGGGTTTCTCTCTTTCCCTTCAGCCAAGGCCTCTGCCTAGCTTTCTCTTCTCCGGAACAGGCTGACCATGGATTGAAACTTGAGTCAAAATAAAAGTCTCTTCCTTTAAGCTGTGGGAGTCGATCAGCATTGTATCTCAGTGATGAGGGAATCATAACAGCGTTTCCTCCCGGCTCAGTTTTCTAACACCTCAAAAAAGCTTTCATGCCAAGCTGGTGGTTCATGCCGATAACTCCAGCACCCTGAGACTCTGAGGCAGAAGGACTGCAAGTCAAGCCCAGCCTGGGCAACCAATTTGGCATGTCCTTGTCATAAAATAAAACATTTCTTGGAAGGGCTGAGAATGCAGCTCAGAGTGAAGGTCCTGGGTTCAATCCCCAGAGCGCATGCGCATGCACACACACACACACACACACACACACACACACACACACACACACAGAGACAGGCTTTTAATCCAACGCTGAGAAAGCTGAGGCAGGAGGACTGTGAGTTTGAGCTAGCATAGTCAACACAATGAAATCCTACCTCAAAAAGAAATGAAAGGGAAAAGAGAAAAGCTTTTATCATACTAGCATAGTGGAGATTTTTTTTTTTTTTCCATTGTGGAGAATTTGACATCAAATAAAATAGACTGCTTGGGAAAAAGTATCAGGTGAGTACTTTTCTCTCACCGCATCTGAGCGCACCAGCGGCCAGACTTTCTAGTAATCACTGCCCATTAGGAGATTCTCTCCGGGGGCATCTTCTCAACCTGGCAATGCATTTGTGTAACTGAGGACACGGCTTATGGAAGATGACAGAAAGGAGGGAAGGGGGAAGAAGAAAAACCACAACTGTTTAAATGGATCTGAAAAGGAGAAGGTGAGAGAACTCACTTTTTCCACTTTTTCTAGATTGAAAAGCCATACTCTGGAGACAGCAGCCGATGGGTACATGAATTCAGCATGTCCTTAAGTTGCCAACTCCGCTCACTCTCCTATTTTGCTAATATTTCTTTTTTAGAATTTCTTTTTGGTAATAATTGCTTTATGTGCTTTATTTTATCCTTAT
>NW_004524653.1:8384192-8386393 GCF_000260255.1 Octodon degus
CGTCCTGAGTTCAATCCCCGGTACCAAAAAAAAAAAAAAAACAAGCAAGCAAGCCAGGCACGCTGTGCACACAGCTGCAGTCCCAGCACTCGGGGAGGCTAAGGCAGGAGTCTAAGGCAACAACAATTTAGTGAAAGCCTGTCTCAAAATAAAAAATAAAAAGGGACTGGAGGCTGGGGAGATAGCGGGGCAGTCTAAGCACCTGCCTGGAAAGTGCAAGGACCCACGTTAGATCCACGGTACCGCACGCCCAGGCAGGCCCAGAACTGGACACGGTGGCTCACGTCTGCAATCCCAGCGCTGGGGAGGCTAAGACAGGAGGAGGATCACTAGGAGTCCAAGAAGAGACCGTCTACCAAATGAATACATAAATAAATAAATAAATAAATAAGTTTTTGTTTGTATTTTAAGGGACTAGCAATGCAGCTCAGTATGAAGGCTTGTGGTTCAATCTTGGGTACACCCACCTAATTTTTTTTTTTTCCCCATCTGATCAAGTTTTTACTGCTCATCTTTACTGAGCATTCCTACTAGGCATTTTTCATGCTTAATTTTTGCAGTAATTCATTTGTTTTTTGGTTTTGTTGTTGTTGTTATTGTTTTTTTTTTTTTGGTGGAACCGGGGATTGAACTCAGGTCCTTGAGCTTGCCAGGGAAGCGCTTATTTCACTAAGCCATCTCCCCGGCCCCTGCAGTAATTCGTTATGCATCTCATTTCTTGGGTGACCAAACTGAGCTTGGTGTGACTGCATAATTTTCAGAGATCACACATGTGGAAAGTGATACACACCAGGGCGTGCAGTTTGCACAGGCTGGGCAATAGGCTGACTCTGACACACACACACACACACACACACGTGCATTTTTTTTTTTTTTTTCTCTACAGGGCAACACTCTGGTTTCCATGGAAGCCGTGCGATCTCCTGTGACTTTTCCTAGCTGAAAAGTAAACATTTTATTTTTATTTTTAAATTTTTTCTACCTTGAGGGACCACCCACTTGGGACCCCCCTCCTGTCCCTCTCTCAGAAAGGAGCTTTCTTTCCCCCAATAAATATATTCTGCTCATTTAAAAAAAAATAAATAAACTACCTCAAAAGTCTGAATAGACAGTTGTTTCCTATTTTAATATCAGTACTAGTTTCTTAGGTTTGCCTTTTCATAGTGGGCATATATTAATTTTATATTCTGAAACATTTAATATTTTTATGTCCTTCCCTGGTTGGTAAGAAATTGCAATAATGAGAGAGAGCATTCTTGTCTTACTTATAGCATTAATGGGAACAATAGGAATTGAACACAAAACTTTACACTGGGGTTCAATCTTCAGTACACCTCCTTAATTTTTTTTTTTTTTCATTTGATCACTTGTTTACTGGTCATCTTTACTGAGCATTCCTATTAGGCATTTTTCATTATCTGGTTATGGGCTGGGAGAAAGCTCAGTGGACTAAGTGTCTGCTTAAGCAAGCACAAGGACCAGGGTTTGATCCCCGGCACCACACGCAGCGCTGGCCCTGCCCCCAGGTGTGCTGAACCGGCCACCAAGACCAGGGGAGGTGGCACAGGCCTGTAATCCCAGCACTGGGGAGGCTGAAAACAGGAGGATCTCTGAGTCCATGTTACATAGTGAGACTCTGTACTAAATACATTAAAAAACAAAACAAACAAACAAAAAAAGACTATCCAGTTTTTCTTAGAGATGGTATGAAACATTTATCTATATCTTTCCAATTTTCCATGATTAGGCCAGGGATATACCTCAGTGGCACAGTGCCTGCCTGGCAAGTGCAAAGTCCTGTGTTCAAGTCCCATTATTCCCATTAACACTGTAAATAAGACAAGAATGTGCTCTCTCTCTCTCTCTCTCTCTCTCTCTCTCTCTCTCTCTCATTATTGCTATTTCTTACTGTCTTGAAATCATTTAGACCAAAAGAAGATGAGCCTAGCTGTACAGCTCAGACCAAACCCTGGGTAAAAAACCACAGCATCACACAGAAAAGAAAACAAAAAGAGATGTAATCCATAAAATTTATCCTAACATAATTTATGTGCTAAAAAGGCCCTGGACAGACATGTAGGTGCATGTATCACCTGGCAGGTTGGCTCTTCTCTCCCCTCTCCCTCTCCCTCTTCCTCCCCTTCCTCCTCTCCCTCTCCCTCTCCCTCTTCCTCCCCCTCTTTCTCCCCCTCTTCCTCCCC
>NW_004524653.1:8388121-8409755 GCF_000260255.1 Octodon degus
TATGTGCTGTGTTATGAGCTGAGCTGTCTCCCTTCAGTGAGACTTTGCTACCTGCACGTGTCCCAGAAAGTTACCTTTTGCTAGGCATGGTGGCACATGCCTGTGATCACAGCACTTGGAAGGCTGAGGCCCGTTGAGCTGCAGAGTTCAAGGCCAGCCCGCACCACACAGCAAGCTCCTGTCTAAAAACCAAACAACAAACAAAACATCTGAAACTCTTTACCCCTGAAATATCTCCCTATTCCTGTTTGCCACAGTTCAACTACTTTAGACATTTTATTTTACAGAAACATACAATGTTTGTTCTTTGTAACTTGGTGACCAGAAAAGAGATGCTTTCAAAAATGAAGGGCATGGCAAGGAAAGAAGAACCAGTTTGAAAGGTTCTCCACTGGGCAAAGTTGTGGCAATTTCCCCCCAAAGTCAGATTTTATTGGTACATTTTAGGTACACATAATGATCACAATCATCATAGAGAATTTGCACCTGTGCATGATATAAATTGGTTCTTCTTTTCCCATTCCCTTTCCCTCCCTTCAACCCCTCAAATTGGGGCAATTTAAGCACCCAAGAAAGATTATTATATTCTGCAGTCCTTTGGCCTACCACTTGAGTTATACCAAAGGGAGCACCCAAGAAAGGATAATCATAAATTATTCTATGGCATTAGGAGTCAAGGTCGCAGTTACTTTGGAGGAGAAGGGTCTGAGGCAGGCCTAGGGGCAAGGTTCTGGGATTCTGGGCGCGCTCTGATCCACAGCGTTGTTGCGTGGGTGTGGTCACCTTGGGAATTCACTGAGCTGAATGAACTGTGTGTTTTTCCATGAGCTATATCTCAATAAAAAGATGAATCCAGGGACCAGGAGTATGGAGCTCAGTGGTAGAACGTGGGCTCACAGTCCTAGAGGCCCTGCCTTCCAATTCCAAAGCAAAATAATAACATGAATTTAGGAGCCATAGGTAGGTAACTTTGGTCTCATTTCCTGTGAAATTCCAGCTTGAAAAATTAATCAGGTAGTTGGTGGCATGGCTGTGAGCTACTTTAGGGCACAAGCTACGGAGTAATTAGCATCTTGTCACTTTTTTGGCTCAGCTAGTGCTTTGGCCCACATGGAGTGTTGTGGGGGTGGGGACTCTGCTTAAAATAGTTCTAATTAAGCACTTTGGGTCAGGTGGAACACCAGTGTTACCTAGGAGCTCATGCCTAAGATCAAGTCACGTAAGACTCAACATCAGTTTTTTTGTAATAGGGTCAGTGACCTGGAGGGCACAGGGAATTTGCTACGACTGTTGTGGAACAGTGACAGAAGCGAGAACAGATCGCAGCCCAGGCCAGAATGGAGACGTCATGCCTGGCAGGAGCACTGCCCTGGGAGGCCATTGGCAGAGGTTACTTTGGAGTGCCGGGGTGCAAATCGTAGCTGTGCCTTGGTACCAGTCAGGGCCCACTGGATGCTGAAGAGCTCAACAGTCTGCTCAGAGAAAGTCACGGGGCTTGTGCGGACTCTGGAGTGAAAAGGGAATCCCTCCCCTGAAGGGGTCAGGGGAGTGACCATAGCTCTGTGGGAGAGGCAGGCGGAGGGGGCCTGGAGAGGGCCTGTGGCATCTGCTGGAGAAACACAGCCAGCCTGAGATGCCCACAGCGTGCAGCCAGGGCACTGTACCTCTTAGCCTCGTGCCGAACGTCCCACTGGTGACATAACAGGAGCCACACAATGAAAGCCATGCAGAAAACAATAGGCAGAGTACACAAGGGGAGGAGGGACTGGAGGAGCAAAAGAAGACATCAGGGGCCGGGGAGATGGCTCAGTAGAATAAGTGCTTGCCTGGCAAGTGCAAGGACCTGAGTTCAATCCCGGTTCTGCCCTCACCAAAAAAAGAAGACATAAGCAGGGCCAGAACCATTTATTATGTGGCTGAGGGCCTGGGAGATAGCTCACTAGAATAAGCATCTGCCTGGTAAGCGCAGGGTCCTGAGTTCAACCCCTGGTACCGCATAAATAAATAAATCTTTTTTAAAAATTCAGCATATTATGTGGCTGACCAAATCCCTTCCATATATATATATATATATATATATATATATATATATATATATATATAACTGGCCTATGTAGGAGTCCCACAGGCCTATAATCCCAGCACTTGGGAGGCTGAGGCAGAAGGATCATGCTGAGTTCAAGGCCGGCCTGGGCTACACAGCAAGACCCTATCTTAAAAAAAAAAACTAAACTAAAATTGTGATAGTTACTGGGACTTTCAGCTGAGTCGAGGTGAGGAAAAAACACTGTCAAATATGTAAAGTACCTAGCATGGAGCCCCTTAGAAAAATGTTTAGAAGGCAGTGTAGTGGTGGTTACTGCTATTGTTAGGATCAGAAGGGAGAGACCGGGCTCAGGCAGGGACAGCTGACCAAACCGAAGACTGTGAGAGATATCTGCACAGCCCGGCCTGCTCCCAGCCACCCCACCTGACAGACGGCTCCTCTGCCTGCAAGAGTATGGGTCAGAGCTGGAGGGACAGCTCAGCGACAGAGTGCTTGCCTTGAATGTGCGAGGCATTGGATTCAATTCCCAGCCCCACAAACAAAAGGAAAGAAAATCAAGTCTACCCAAGCAGAGCCAAAGTGACTCCAAAGTCCCAAACTACACACACAGCCATTTTAACATCTGTGTAAAACATTTTTTTAAATATCTTGCCCACTTGGCCTACCCCTATTCCAGCCCTTCCCACCAACAAATTATGGTGCTGGTTTATTTTAGCACAAGAGCATTTGTTTAAAGGAGCCTGCCAAGTGAGAGGATCCAGATTCCTTCTTTTCTCTCTTTTTAAAAAAGTCACAGATAAAAATAAGCCCAAGATGGTCTGTTTCTGCCATGGCTGATAAAAAAACAGTAGCCTTCTGCCACGGTTGGAATGTGGTTTGTCCCTTCCAAATTCATGGGGAAATCCGAAGGCCACTGTGGAGGGTATGGAGAGCTGTAACCCGTAAGAGGTAACGACGGTATAGGGAAGAGTTTAGGGCTCGCACTGAGCAGGTTGCAGTCATGTGAAGCTGTCCCCATAGTTTGTCCCTAGTGCCTGAATCTTCTTCTTTTTTTTTTTTATGAAGGACTTTTATTTATTTATTTATTTAGTGGAACCGGGGATTGAACTCAGGTCCTTGCGCTTGCCAGGGAAGTACTTATTCCACTGAGCCATCTCCCCAGCCTTTGCCTGAATCTTCTTGCCCTTCTGCTTTCCACTTTTAACTGAAGCAACACAAGGCTCTTACCAGGGACACACTCTTGGCCTTCCTGGCCTTTAAAACTATGAGCCAAAATACACTTCTTTCTTTATAAGTTATTTACTCTCAGGGATTTTGTCATAGCAACATAAAATGCAGTAAGACACCTTCTAAGTAGATTTGTGATCAGTTGACATCAGAACCATGGGGAACATGATCAGACGACCAGCCAGGAGCCAGGTTGGCCTTGGAACCCGCCGATTCACCTACACCGTTTGGACGCTAGCTATGGTGAGGCTCCACTGTGGAGAGCCATCCAGGGCCTGGCAGTTGACAAAGTCACGTGCGGCTTGGAGGATCTGCAAAGCAGAGCCCCACACAGGTGTGTCTCCATGAATCTTGGGAGATCTTGTGCTTATGAATCGCATGAAAAAAAGCACACAATTAGTCACCCACCCAGGGTTTTCCCGTAACATAATTAAGTGCATAAGGTGCTTTCAGAGACTGACTCCTTCCCCCTACCTTGTAAACCTGCAGAAAGGGACAAGCCCAAGCCAAGAACATTCAACAATAACAAGGAAGTTTACAGAGTCAAGATCTTGAGACAGGAGCTGCAGAGGTAGCTCGGTGGTCTAAGTGCCTGCCTGGCAAGCAGACGGACGTGGGTTCAATCCCCAGTACCACATGCCGTGCCAGCCCCGGAACCCCAGGCACATTGTGCCAGTCACAAAACTGGGCATTGTGCTTGTAATCTCAGCGCTAGAGAGGCTGAGACAGGAGGATCACTATGAGGCCAAGCTGCAAAGCAAGACCCTGTACCAAATGAATAAATAAACAAAAGATTTTTTAGAAAAAGATTTTGATGTTTTTATTTTTTAATTTTTATGTTTTTTTGCGGAACCAGGGATTGAACTCAGGCCCTTGTGCTTGCCAGGGAAGCACTTATTCCACTGAGCCATCTCCCCAGCCCCAAGATTTTGAGATAATAAGGAAGTATCCCCCAAGAACTGAGAGTTTCAGTAGAGCAGAAATAGAACAGGAAGAATAGTGCTTGCTTGGGTCCCTTGTCTGCTCCTTGTTTATACTGTCTATTCATATCAATCAAGATTTAGATTTTTCTTGCTTACAGAGGAAAAGTCACACCTGTTAATCTTTTCATAAAGCTTCTGTAATCACTCATGTATAAATAAAGGCGACTGACTTTGCTCAGGCTTGAAGGACATGCTCTTCTTCCTTCCTAAGCCCACTACGTTTCTCTCAGTCTTTTTTTCTTCGTCACATACCTTCCCCTCTCCTCAGGCTGTTCTCTGGAGGCTGAGGCTGAACCTCGACACTCCACAAACCCCATCCCCACCCCCATCTGACAACTGTTGAGGAAAAATCAACAAAGAAAAATTACTCAGAAGGTAAAAGATCCACAAAGGCTGCATCTTAAAGAACAGATGTCATTGTTCCAAGCCAGGGGCCCTAGGACAGGAGTTGCCAGATTTAGCAAGTAAAAATACATAGTGGCTAGCTAAATTAGAATGTCCCAGAATAGCAAATAACTTTTTTAAACCATATCCTGAAGATTGAATGGACATACTTGCCATATCTGGCACAGCTTTTGAAACTCTGGAGGGAGGGTGGTGGGGTGATGACAAAAAGCTGGGGTCAGGTGGTACCCTCTCTCCTGATGAGGAAAAAGAACCCCCAGCACCCTCAGTGCATTTATTTATATAACCAGCATATGAATTAAGGGGAAGGTAGGACCTGGGACAGGAGGAAAAATCCTATTAGCAGAACAGCAAGTTTTGCCTTCCTGGGGATAATTGGTGGCTTCATGGGGACAAGAGGAAACTCTCTGTTATCCGTTATCATCCACATAGTGAATGAGCCCCCTGAGCTGTACACACTTCTCATGAGGCCCTGCCAAGCTCATGAGAGGAAGTCGCCTTGTCCTAGATACTCAACGTATAGACAGCTTTGCTCCCAACATCTCTTTTTCTGTTTCACAGTAGAAGCTTCTGATGATACGGTCTTTAGGAGAGGTTGAAGATTTGTCTGCAGAAGACTAAGCAAATTATTAATACAATAACTAGAACGATGTTCAACATAATGAGGACTCTGTGGTATGTCACATTAAAAGGATTCAATCCATTGAGCAGGTCAAATACAGACTTAGCCACTTGATCTGGAGTGACAGCACTGACTTGGTCATGTTGACGAGCCATCATTTGTTGATGGAATTTTTGTAAATCCAAACTCATATTATTAGGATGAAATATACCCATTAAATGTGCTACCATTGCTGGCCCTGCCCCTGGGCATGCTGAGCCTGTGACTGAGTCCCAGTGTGGGGGCGCATGCCTGTAATCTCAGTATTGGGGAGGCTGAAAACAGGAGGATCACTGAGTCTAAGCTGTGTAGTGAGACCCTGTACCAAATACATAAAAAAAAAAAATTAAATTAAATGTGCTACTACCTTTTCCCAACCCCATTGAGTAGCACTGTATAGCAGAACAGTCAGACATATGTGGCTAAATTCAGTATGGTTATCACAGCCCCTGTCAATACTGAAGAGCTGTAACTTGATTACCTATATCTAAAACAGTTGCCTCAAGAGTACTGACTTGTACTTCTAGTTTTAAACTGATAGGGCCAGGGAGATAGCTCAGTGGAATAAGTGTTTGTCTGGCAAGCAAAAAGGTCCCGAGTTCAATCCCTGGTACCACCAAAATAAATAAATAAATAAAATAATAAACTAGTATCGTCTTGGGTCTCTAAAGTTTATGTTTTTTGCAAGTATAATTAAATGATCAATATTTTTGAGGAATAAGAGCATCAGAGTGGCCACCCAGAGGTTGGGATTGATTACTAAAAACAGGTATGAAAGCAGGAGCTTCCCCACATGAGTGAACCAGGGGGGACCAGGAAAGACTGTCCAATAGGGGACAGCATGCGAAGCTTCAAAAAGACAGGGATAAGCTCCTGTTTTCTTGGCCGTGCTTATTCCTGTCTTCTTGCAGCAGGAATAAGCATGGCCAAGAAAACAGGAGAGTTGTTCGTACTTTCACTCTTGGTTACCATCTCTTGGGCACGCTGGGTCAGTTTCTTTCACTGGCTCCAGGATGGGTACGACCCCATCTTAGTCTGTAGGCTGTGGCGAGGTCTCCAAGGCATCACTGCCGCAGGACTGAGGATCAGCTTCTTACAAGGCAGAAATGACTCCCTTTCTGGGTCTAGGTCCATGATACAGCCAGATATCATGCTCTGGAAAGCATACCTGTGGGCCCATGTGATTACTGGCCTATGTCCCTTCTATTGTCTAGTATGATCTTTCCAAAGGACCATTCCTAGTTCTTTTTTTTTTAACCTAATTGAATTGTCTGTCTGCTGTTACAGTCTCATCCTGAGTAGGATTTAAAAGTTAATTGCAGGGCCAGGGATATAGCTCAGTGGCATAAGCGCCTGCCTGGCAAACGCAAGACCCTGAATCTGATCCCTGGTACCAAAAAAGAAAAAAGAGTTAATCGCATGTAGTGCCAAGTCAAGTCAATTATGGTGAATTTATAGGGAAGTATATACTAAAAAGTCTTTGTGGTTTATCTGACATTCACATTTCACCACGCATCGCATTTTATCTGGCATCTCAGTTGAAGAATGCCAAGTACTGAGGTGAACGGGACACAGCTCAAGCAGCAGTCTCCTGCTGGTGATTCTGCAGCCCCGAGGTTTTATTCTTTATAGAGTGGAGAGTCAGTTGGCGACGTTTTGGGAATTTCTGGTTTCATTTAAACGTAAGAAGCTTTGGCTATGTGGTAGTAGCTGCCCTGTAGTAAAATGTAATGGGACAGAAGATCACTTGGACAAGTAAACACTGCATTCTGACTTGTTGGACCAGAAGGATTGTGGGTAAATTCATTTGAGAGCTGTTGCTTGCATGAGTCTGGAGTCAGTCAGCAGCCCATGCTTAAGGCCTTGGGACACCCCACCCCCACCTCACCCCACCCCACCCACCCCAGCCTTGCCCAAGACTTCACTGTTGCAGTCCACTCTAGTCATGCTGACTGCAGAGTCTGAAAACTTACCCATTTGCCAGGCTCTGGCCAAAGGGCTTTCCCCCTTTCCAAGGCCAGGATGGAAGCTTCTAGTCACATGAAGAAATGTGTGTCCACAGTGCCCCCTGCAGACAGAGGCTGGAGCTACACGTGTGGGAGAGACCCTGCTTTGTCTTTCCTGGCACACAATTAGGAAAGCAGCAGGAAAAATGTAGGGAATCAAGAAGGTTGAAAGACACTGAAAATAGTAAGTGTGAGAAGTTTCATCCAGAATTCTAAATGTTCCTTTGGTCCTTAAACTATTCCCATAAATTAATGTATTCAGTACCTAAAATTATTGAAAATAAGGACTCAAACAGATCCTTGTAATGTAGTGATATTGCAGTGACAATGTTCATTGCAGCACTACCAACAACCAAAAGATGGAACCTACTGAATGCCCATTAACAGATGAATAAATAAAAAGTGATACATACAATGTAAAATTCAGCCACATAAAATTCTTATATATGCTACAGCACGGGTGAGCCTTTAAAATGTTGTTAGCCTCACTTACAAAGTAAGCTACTGAGCCTTATTTTTCAGATAAGAGACCTGGAAGGCCTTGAGCTACTTACTCAAAACCAGATAGCCAAGAAATGGCAAAGCCAAGATTCTAAGCCAAGAACATTATTTCCATGGTGTATGACCCCAAGCAAGAGGCTAGACTCCCCCAGGCAGCAGTGTTCCAATGTATAAACTTTCACAATAATGAACAGGGTTATGGTTTGAATCAAAAGGTCCCCATTAGGCTCCCATACAGCATTAGAGGCTTGGTTTCTAAAGCAACTGTTGGAGATGGGGCTTTCAGAATTCGTTGGATCAGGATGGTTCTCCCGTGGATGGGACCATAGCTGGATGGCACTAGTGGACAATGTTAGAAATTGAGGACATGAAGTCACAATTGGAGGAAATAGGTCACAGGCCACATAGTTTAGCTTAGTGTAGGAGCACATACCCACAATCCCAGATGTAAGAAGACTGCAAGTTCTTGCCCAGCTTGGGCAACTTTGCTCAGAACTTAAAAAAGGGATGATGGGGGGGGGGGTCACACTAAGGGCTAGAGACACAGCCGAGTGGCATAAGCACCTGCCTGGCAAGTGCAAGGTACCAAGTTCAATCCCCAGTACCACAAGAGTGAAGGGATGGGGATATTGCCGAGTGTGAAACTTTATACCCTTTTGGGCTTGTGTGCATGCACACTGGAGATTGAACCCAGTCTTCACACTGAGCAATACCCCCCAGTTCCTTATTTATTTTGAAACATGGCCTTGCTGTTTCTGAAACCACAAGCTGAGGTTAAGTTGGGCGCCCATTCATTAGAATACTTAATGATATCGGTACACCGCATTCAATATATTGTTTCCCCAACAGACTCACTCCTGTCTGACAGTGGCAGATGGGTTCCTTCACTAGTTGTGTCCCTACTACACACCAGGCCCCAGGCTAAGCACTTCACAAATTCAATTTTATTGAATCTCACACTTGATGTAGGTATCATTATGAAACCCGCTTGACAGCAAGGAAACCCAGGATAATGGAGGTGCAGGAATTTGCCCCAAGATCCCTCAGCTAAGAAGACAAGGAAGTAGGATGGGACTAAAGCATCCAGCTTGGTGGGACTGTGCTGAGCTGAAGCCGGGGAGACAGGTTGCAAAGCCTATGAGACCTGGACTTCATTCACCCTTGTCCCAGAGCTGAAGGAAGCCAAGCTGGCAAACCAAGGAATTCTGGTGGCTGCAAACTCTCCAGGGTTTTTACTCCCAGCTGGAAAGGATGGGCTACCTCTGCTGTTGGTGACCTCTCAACAGTAAAGTCCAACTGGGCACGTAATCCCAGCACTTGGGAGGCTGAGGCAGGATTGCTGGGGTTCAAGGCCAGACTGGGCTACAAAGTGAGTTGAAGGTTAGCCTGAACTACATAGTAAGACTCTGTGTATCATAGAAAAACAAACGGGGGGAGAAAAAAAAACAAAAAAACCACCAAACAGCAAAGTCTATGAACCAGTCAGCTATGCAGCTACTCATTTATAAGGATTTTTTTTTTTTGCTCCAAATGCACTCAGGGGTGGTTTACCTGGCCGGACTGTTGTGGGGATCAAACTACAGCACCCTGAGGCTGAAAGCTTTGCCAGAACTGAGCTAAGGCCAGACCCCTTTTAAAGGGGGGGTCGTTCTTTCATAGGCCGCTGGGTATTTTTTTTTTTTTTTTGGCGGAACTGGGGATTGAACTCAGGCCCTTGCGCTTGCCAGGAAAGCACTTATTCCAGTGAGCCATCTCCCCGGCCCCTACAGCTACTCATTTATAAATCTGTAATCCCTGCACAATGGGAAGCCGAGGCAGGAGGTTCCCACGTTTGAGCCCAACCAGGGTAATTCTGCAATTTAGCAATATCACGATTCTAACATTAAGGGATTGAAAAGTTGCTCAGCCTGCAGATCCTGGGTTCAATCTTTTCAATCTGCACTACAAACACAAAAGGATATAAACCTTAAGGTAGAAACTGGCTTCCTGTACACTTTAGAATTCATGTAAGCAGTGTGTTGCTATTAAGGTAAGGGTCAGTTTCTGCCCAGCCATTCTGGCTGTGTAACCTTAGACAAGTTTTGCTGTACTGATCCTCAACTCAAATGTGAGCCTTGGAGCTGGGGAGATGGCTCAGTAGAGTAAGTGCTTCCCTGGCAAGCACAAGGGCCTGAGTTCAATCCCTGGTTCTGCCAAAAAGGAAAAAAAAAAAAAAAAAAAAAAAAGTGAGCTTAACACTATCTACCTTAGGGTCACCGGAAACAAAAAGATTAGCATTGTTCCGTTAAAGAACACAAAGATTCAATTTTTATTATGGGCTGGGGAGATGGGTCAGCAGTTTAAGTACTTGCCCAGCAATGCAAGGACACAAGTTTGATCCCCGATACTGCATGCTACGTTGGCCATGGAACTCTGGGCACACATGCCCAACTGGCTTAATGTACATTAGATGCACTTTATTTTTTTTTTAATTTTTTATTTATTTATTTTTATTTTTTTTGGCGGAACCAGGGATTGAATTTAGGCTCTTGTGCTTGCCAGGGAAGCACTTATTCCACTGAGCCATCTCCTCGGCCCTAGATGCACTTTAAAGAGACTTCAGCATCATCAGATTCTGGCATCCACTTTTGGTTTCAAAACTGCTACAACAGGATACCTGGTTACTATCAGTGAACCAAAGGTAGTCCAGGCAAGCAGTTCAGAACCTTGTTACCTGATCTCTAAACCTCAAGGAGAAGGGGTAAGGGCATGAATACCAAGAGCCATTTTACATAGTTATCACTTGAGTCAGGGGCAATGGGCAAGCCCAACCTTAGCTATCATCATTCTTTATTGCTCATTCTTACACAATGCCCCCAATAAACCTGGATGCACACAAGTGAATCACACAAGTCAACTGGCACATCAAATACAACAGCATTTTGATTTCAAGAATTTTATTTTCTTTTCCCAGGTAGGAAAGCTGTTACAAATTGGAATCACCCGCCTGGCAAGCAAGTGCGGGGTCCCTAGTTCAACTCCCAGTACCAAAACAAAACAAAAAACACCTGCTGCCTGGCTCAGGAACACACAGCTGATGTCAGGTCTTTGTACTCCCCACTCCATAGGCAAGAAACTTCTAAACAAAGAACAAAATGTCAAGGATAAGGCAACATCTAGTGAAACAACTAGGCATCTAGTGAAAACGTGGACTACTCCACACGTCCTTTGGTCCACCCACTAGGCCAGTGGTGGCTAAAAACCCAAAGCCTCAAGTATTTAGATTTAACTAGTGTTGGCACTTAAGGCGCCATCACCATCGCGGCCAACAGGCTGCAAACTGGGATACTTCCAGAGACAACCACTCTCTTGCAGCAAAAACATTTCACCCTAAACCTAGAAGTAAGCCTTTCCAAGTTATGGAGAACATGGCTAAAACTAAACCCAGATTGCAGACCCCATGTTCATCTTTAAAAAGGGTGGGAGGCATTTATGTTGCCATTTAGGATCAAAACCTAAATATAATTGCAATACAGATAGATTTTCAGTTGTTAATAGCTTTATGGGAGAACAGCCTCTAGAAATAGCCAAGACTCCCATTTTAAACCCAACTTCAGCCTGAGTCTTTGTGGGCAAATCTCTTCTACAGGTTTGCACACCAAAACCTTACCTGTTACAGGCACGAACCAAAGATCAGGTTGTGATGACCTGTAGAAAGTTAACAGATGGGGCCTAAGTAACATGAATGAATGCTGGGGGAAAAAAGTTCTCTCTCAAGCTGATGCATCAGACTAAACTGGCTAATGGTTATTTAGATCAACAGGGTCGATCTGATGGGGAAAAAAGTTAGGTCATCAACTGCATCAGCTGAATTTGCACCAAAGATTATCAGGATGAGACAAGACAGCTACATCCTCTGAGGAAGACATGAGAACATAACTTACCAACCCTTTCCCATGCCCACAATTCATCTTGCTCCATTCAGAGGCTGGTTTAGGCCATCAGCAAACCTGAGATGAAATCACAGTTGGATCAGCACTGACCAGCTAGTCAGATGGCCACAGAAGGGGACAGTTACTGCCCAAGCTGGCATATCAGACAGAAACTGGCTTAAATAAATGAGATCAACATGGTCGATCTGTTGGGGAAAAAAGTGAAGTCATCATATATGCCAGCAAGAAACTCTCATGAGCCCCATTAAGATTTGCCTGATACGATGTGTAAGTAAAAAAACATGCATTTCATGTCCAAACTATTAGCAATCGCCAACACTTTACTTCCAAAGCCTCTACCTTATTTAACACATAGTGACCAGAGGGACAAGTTGTCAGGTAATAGTCAGATAACCAGTTCAAGGCACAGGCCAACCTAATGTCTTTGCAAGACTTAAACACCTCTAGGTTCACTTATCATATCACCTACCTTATTCTGCAGAAGTCACTTTTGCTGAAATGCGGACTTGTTTGACCCCAGAGATATACGATGATTAAAATAGCTAACCTGGCTTATTGCCCTTTGGGGCTGGCACGCGCCCTCAGACACTTTATTTTGAATAACTATCATGCAAGTAAGTGATATCTTCTGTCCCCACTTATTGTAGGGCTCAGACCGAAAACTGGAACGACACTGCCAACAACTACTGGGACACCAGGACTTGTCGTCCACTGTTCTGCAAGCAGCTCAGTCCTCTCAACTAGGTCGATTTTCCTTTTCTGAAGCCCCGACCTGCAGTTTTGTTCGTGCAAGCTTCCTGTGTCTGACCCAGGTTTTCCATCAAAGATCCTGCTGCGTGGTTATATTAGGCTAGGTCAACTGAACACCATTATTTGGCTTGAGAAAAACGCTTTATCCATCTACCCTGAAATAAAATAACTCTTTATCCATCTACCCTGAAACTTACATGCTTTTCATATCATACAGTAGTTTAAAAATCTCCAGGAACCCACGACCTCATAGAAGAGAAATAGAATTTCCTTGCAATAGCCCACACCTTGAGCCGTATCCTTTCCTATAAAAGCATTAACGTTTTATCTGTTTTTCCAAGTTTCCACAGCCAAGAGACAGGCTTTATTAAAGATACGCGTCCTATCACAGGGCGGAAAGCAAATGCTTACCCTGTAGCTCAGGAGATCCAAGGTTGGAGATGTCTTAATGGAACCCTGTCCAAGGCCCAGAGGTGACTCCGTTCTCCCACATCCATGCTGTACTCCCTGACTGCGATAATCTACAAAGAGATCATCAATTACCATCTTCCCAGGATCAAAAAAACATGTCTAGGTCTTCTGAAGCTGGCGTATCAGGAGTAACTGGCAAGTATACTGAAAGGTCAGCATTGTCGATAAGACGGGGAAAAAAGTGTAGTCATCATTTACACCAGCCAAGGGCCCTCAGGACCACGCCATTAGGCGCCGGTACTTCTAAGGCAACTCATTTCACCTGAGGACAACTTTGGTGTACCTACAGAGGAGCCACGGCACACCAGGTGATAGCTGTAGGGCCGCCACTTACCGTTCACAAAACGTGGGGCAGAAGGCGGAAGCTACTACCACCGAAGCAGAAACGGTCGCACACTGCTCCAAGAGCGCCGCAGACCAAAAGAACGAGGAGCGGCCTGGACCTTCCTTATATAGGCACAGGCTGCTGGTGCGCGTGCGCACTGGGTCTCGGGCCGCCCTTTCCGGCCCTTACCCGCTATGATTCCTGGGAAATGTAGTTTCCGGTCCACCCAGCTCGAGGCGCTCCAATGGTTGCCGGAGCCGAGCCCGGCCCCGCCCTCCTCCCCCGTACACACTGGGCCACACGGTCTCCTCGGCCTCGCCGCCATGTCGCGCTTCACACGCACCAAGCCGCTCACCTCGTGCCCCCACCGCTGGGGGTGGCTGAGGCCTGCGAAGGCCTTGGGCGCTGCTCATCCGCCCCCCGCAGTCCCCTCTCAGCCGAGCCCGCCCGAGCCCGCCGGCCCCGCCGCGCGGGGGAGCTGAAGCGGCGCTAGCTCTTTTGCTCTCCCCGAGGGCGGAGACGCTAGCCGTGCCAGCTCCCGGCCCCTCGCGCCCAAGTCCCCGCCGCCTCCTCCTCCTCCTCCACTTCCTCCTCCTCCGGGCCGCCCGCCCGGCTCCTCCCTCCGCCCAGGGTCAGCGGGGAAGAAAAACCGAAAGTGCGCGGCTGCGGGCGGGGCCGCCGACCTGCCTGGGCCGGAGCGGAGCGCTGGCCGCGGCGACGGGGCAGAGAGCCGCTCCGGATCCGGGTGAGTGGTCCTTTCCCGTCCCGCACCTGCCCGGGGCCCCTGTCGCCCCTCCGGGCGCCCCCTCACCCTTCAGCCCGTCTCCACCCTCAGGCTGTGGTCTCCTTAGCGCCCCGGTCACTCCCTCGGCTTCACCCTCTGAGACCCTCACCCTTCCTTAGCCCCATTACCTCCTTCCAAGCCCCTCCACCTCGTCCACAGCGCCCCTTCTCCCCCTAACCCCACCGCCACCCTCAGAGCCTCTGTCCCTTTGTCCTCAGCGCCCCTTGGCACCCCTCGGCACTCCTCGGCACCCCTCAGCCCCAACATCACCCTGAGTTCCTGCTTCCTGTCCTCAGCGCCCCTATCGCCTACTCAGCCCGCAGCGCCCCATCATCCTCTTCAGCACCCCTGTCGCCCCTCTGTCCCTGTCACCCCTCAGCACCTCTGTTACCTCTTGTAACCCCAGCCCCTCAGCTTCTCGGTGGCTCGTGCAGTACCTCTATCTCCTCCTCGGTGCCAGTACCTCCTTCGCACATCTTGTCCCCCGTCCTACCAGTGCCTGTCACTCCCCTCCGCCTCTGGCCCCGGGTCGCTTCCCAGCCTGCCTCCGCCACCCACCACACTGCCCTCCTGCCTCGTTCAACCCCCATCCTCGGCCTTTCATCCCTGTCTGTCCAGCAGGCGCTTCCTCCTGGACTCTGCCTCACCCTGTTCTAGGAGCCCCCGGCTGTCCAGCTCTGACTGCCTCGGCCTCCCTCACAAAACTGCCACCCCACCCTGGCTGACCCTGCACCCCGTAGTGTCTCCTGTGTGCTTGTGACCCCACTGTTGATTTCCCCCAGCAATCTAGCTGCTATATTCAGGGTCAGCCACTTTCATCTCTCTCTGGCAATTGCTGTTTTCTTCTTAATTCTCGGCTCTAAACCTACTTAACCATCATTGATTTTCTTCATTTACCATTTCAGTCTTGTTTTCCCAAGAAACCCACTTTTGTCTCTTTTTTCCTCACCATTTCCTATTCTTACACACTCTTCCTTTCCTTTTTTTCCATTTCTGGGTTTATATTTTATTACTTTTCAAACGGAAAAATTATTTCCTCTCAGGAAATTTAAAAAGACAAAGTGAAACAACTGTAAATGTTGGACCTAGATCCTGAAAACAGGGTTTGATAAATTGAGAGAAGAGACTCAACAAAAGTATCCCCGGAGGGGGCAAAAAGGAACTGCTTTTTCCAATGAAGATAAAAGCTCCCTCCCATACAGTGTCAAATCTATTCACAGTTTCTAACTATGAATATTTTAAAGCAGCCTCAAAAATCCCTTTCTCTGAGTCACCTGCTTCTTCCTTAGCCACAGTCCATGTGATGTGTATGAGTTAAATTGAAAAGTTCCATTAAAAGGGGGTGATAAATATACAGTTTTGGATTAACAGAAATGTATTCTTTTTGCTCTGGGAACAATATTTGTCTATGTAACAACAAGGAAATGTAACCTAACAACTGAATAAGTAACTTGGCTGAGGCATAAGCCAATGAGATGCCATTTGGGATGTGAATTAGCAACTTTCTCTATACCTGAAGAGAGTGCTAGAGTAAAGGAACAAAGAGAATTTGATCCTTTCAAATCAAGTAAATTGTAAATTTAATGTTTTGTATCATAATTGAGTGTTAACAGAGTTAAGAACTTGTGCTCATGATTAAAATCTACATTTAACTCAGGATTAATAAATCCTTAAAGTATGTAGGCAGAAGGACTGGTTTGATGGCTTTTGAGTTTTTCTGCTAGGTGTTGTGTTTCAAGGGCACTGATAATTCTTAAATCTGTGTAGTTCAGATAACAAAAGTAACCTGAATATAGAAGAGTTCGAGTGAGTTAGACATGGAGGACAGAAGACCTCATCTGGAGGCCAGAACGAGGAATCCTCATTCTAACTACAGGGGTAAGTAAGGTTTCCCACCTACTCTGTGTGTGTGTGTGTGTGTGCGCGCGCGCGCGCGCGCGCGCGCGCGCACCCTCCCTCTCCCCCTAAATACCTTTCAGGTAAAGAATGCCTTACTCATGAAGTGTGGTGTCACCCATCTCTAATTTCAGCTCCTCAGGAGTTTGAGGCAGGAAGATTGCAAGTTCAAAGCCAGCCTGGGCAACATAGTAAAGACCCTATTGGAAAAAATTAAGCAGGGCATAGTGGTACAGGCCTATAATCCCAGTACTTGGGACGTGGAGACAAAATATCTGTAAGTTCAAGTCCATCTCATATGTAGCAAGACTCTGTCTCAAACCAAACAAAAATTAAAAATTAAGAAAAGGCTGAAAATGTAGCTCAGCAGGAGAGCACCCCTGGGCTCAAACCCCTAGCATGGGTGGGAGGATTCCTTATCTATGACTTGAAAGACAAAAACAGCCAGCCCTCTCCTTTGTGTGAGAGAAGTGATGAATGCATGTAGTTCACTTGAACAAAACAAGTGATGCAGTATCAGAAATAGAAAAAACTCTTGTTTCGGAACAGTGCTGACAGGCCAGGGGATAGCTCAGTGGCATAAGCGCCTCCTTGGAACAGTGCTAACTAGTAAGAACATAATATAAGCCAAAATACAATTTCTAAATTTTTAGTAGCATTTTTAAAAGTAAAATGAGACAAAATTTAAATTTAGTATTAATAAAACTTAATGATAACATCCAAAATACTATCATCATATTGTAATTGAATATAATTTATATCATAATACATTAATAATTTTAATATTTTTCTTACTCAAATTTTTAAATATTAGCCACAAGTGGGAAGTGGCTATATAATGAATATAAAGTAAGTGTAGAGTACTGGTTATCAAATCAAGGTTAGTTCTAAGAGCATTACTCTACTAAAGTAAGTATTCTATTTACTCAGAACTGTTATTATAAAACAACTCTATTTTTATTTTTTGTGGAACGGGGAATTGAACTCAGGCCCTTGGGCTTGCCAGGCAAGCGCTTATTCTACTGAGCTATCTCTCTGGCCCCTAAAACAACTCTTGGGTTCCTGTATTTCACTGATTTTATTTAATTATGAAATTCCTACTGGTTCATAAGAAGTCAATTTCTTATGAACCAGTAAGAATTTCACCACAGATTAATAAGCGAATAGCCATAGTTAATACACTGTATCATTACTGTCTTAAGTTTGCAACATGTCTTAATTGTGGAACAGGAGAGGAAGAACCGTGAGGCTCTTATCTTATAGGATGTGTGAATGTTTAAAGAATGAGAAATAATAGTTTTCCATTCCTTCAAGATAAAGTCTTTAATCAGATCAAAATATTAAAATAGGAATTTCTTCTAATTTTAGGAGTTTGAAAAGTATATATTGAAATGACAATTATAAAAGCATTGCAGTCTAGTTGCTCATTATTTATGTTTTTATGTAAATTACATTGATATGCTCTTTTATTCAAAAGCTGTAATATAACTGAAAATAAAACACTAAATAATAAAATTGTTTATGTCTTGCCAAATACGTTGTCAAGTTTCTCCACAAAGTACAAAAACAATTGCACTATAAATGGATTTAGTATTTGATGTCATGTTATCTGAAGTGTTTATAACTTTTTTTTTTCTTTTCAAAGTTTTATTGATAAACATATAGCAATGAGACAGTTTCAAATCAAATCAAAAGTACAGTTTCAACAAATAATACACTGCATATATTCTTCTTAGTTATAACTTTCATAACAGTAAATTATCAAATCATTGTATGCAGTCTTAAAATCTTATTATTCTGCTAAATTGAATCAGCTTAAGAACCAGTTTTAAAGGATGACAAAGTGAAAAAACCTGGACTTTGGGTGTGTTGGGCAAAGTCACTTATGAAATGTGTGGGAGAACAAAGAGGAGGAACTTGGATTCACCCAACTGATGTTAGCATTCCTGCATGTACTGTGTTCTCACCATCCCTTCCCCCCAACTTCCTGTATAAGTGCTGTTAGTCAAAACTGCCAGGTAGGTGAACTCATGATACAAAAAGAAGAAAATTTGAGGGGCTGGGGAGATGGCTCAGTAGAATAAGCACTTGCCTGGCAAGCACAAGGGCCTGAGTTCAATCCCCTGTTCCGCAAAAAAAAAAAAAAAAAAGAAGAAGAAGAAAATTTGAGTATTTTATTTCAGTTTCCTGAGTCAAGGCTTCAGTTCATTGTTTCCGTTTTCTGAAATGAAACTTGATATCCGTGTTACAGTTTCCTTCACCATCTGTCAATTAGCTAAAGAAACTATCTTGGTGGAGAAAGTTATGTCTTCTTTTAGACTACATTAGCTGCTGTTGGACAAACTTCAAGTAGTGTTTTTCCTCATAGTTTTATTCTACTTGAGGTTTCTGTTACCTGTTATAATTGTTTAGTAGAATCAGCACCTACAGGAATTAATAGGGTATCCCAATAAAAAATTACTGCTGTTATTCATAGTAATAGCTAAGATGGGGGGGGAGGGGCAGAACCGGGGATTGAACTCAGGCCCTTGCGCTTGCCAGGCAAGCGCTTATTCTACTGAGCTATTTCCCCAGCCCCTAATAGCTAAGATTTATTGAGAGCTGCTTCTTTGTCAGGTACTGTTCCATTTTATATAAATGTGTAATCTGTATCAAGCCAGATACTAAGATTCAAAGGTTATGCAGTGAGGGAGTCAGGAAGCCCAGACTTGAACTAAATGGTTTTGGCTGCCTAATTCATGCTCTGACTATTGTTTGATATGAGCTAGAAACTAGAACCAATGAGCTAATCAATTTATATCGCATGTATGAATTCTCTGGTGTGTATTGGGCACTGAACAAATGTTTATTTCTTTGCCTCCTTTGGGAAAATAATATTTTTATAATCTCTACAGCAAGAATAAAGTTTTATTTTAAGGGCTTAAGTATTGAACCCAGGGTTACACACATATGAGGCATGTACTCTACCACTGAGCCCTCTTATTTATTACACAACATGGTAGAAAACCTTTTTTCCTCTCCCAAGTAAAAACTGCTCAGTTGTTTTATTTTTATTATTATCTTTTTGAGACAAGATCGCACTATGCAGTTCAGGCTTGCCTTGAGCTCACTTTGTAGCTCAGACTGATTTCAGACTCGTAACGATCCTCCTGCCTTGGCCTCCTAATTGCTTGGATTACAGGCGTGCACCACCCTGCCCGGCATCTTAGTTGTTTTAGAAAATAAAAACATGTTCATTATTGTATTAATGGTTTTCTTGCCCCTTGAATTTGTTCTTACCAATATTTTATTGTTTAGGGCCTACGGATGGAGAATTACCACCAAGACCTAGAAATCAGGCCAATAATCCACCAGCTAATGCTCTCAGAGGAGAAGCCAATCATCCTGGAAGGCATCCAAGAGCCAATAATCATCCTGTTCCTTACCGGCAAAGGGAAGAAAGATTTAGGGCCATGGGCAGGAACCCACATCAGGGAAGAAGAAACCAGGAGGGGCATCCTGGTGATGAAGCTAGAGGCCAAAGACAAGGTCAAGAGAATGATGCCAGGCGGAGAAATGACAACCAAGAGGGTAGGAATCACAGACCACCATGGTCCAATGAAAATTTCCAGCAGTGGAGGACCTCCCACCAGAAGCCTGCAGAACAGCCACAGCAGGTAAAGAAACTGGGCTATAAGTTCCTCGAAAGTCTTCTACAGAAAGACCCCTCTGAGGTGGTCATCACGCTTGCCACAAGTCTAGGGCTGAAGGAGCTCCTATCTCATTCTTCTATGAAACCCAACTTCCTCGAGCTCATCTGCCAGGTTCTTCGGAAGGCTTGCAGCTCCAAAATGGACCGCCAGAGCATTCTTCATGTATTAGGCATATTAAAGAACTCCAAATTCCTCAAAGTCTGCCTGCCTGCTTATGTAATAAGGATGATTACTGAACCCATTCCTGACATTCGAAACCAGTATCCAGAACACATAAGTAATATCATCTCCCTTCTCCAGGATCTTGTAAGCGTCTTCCCTGCCAGTTCTGTGCAGGAAACTTCCATGCTCATTTCTATTCTGCCAGCTTCTCTTAATGCCTTGAGAGCCTCTGGTGTTGACATAGAGGAGGAAATAGAGAAGAACTTGGAAAAGGTGCAGACCATCATCGAGCATCTACAGGAAAAGAGACGGGAAGGCACTTTGAGAGTGGACACCTACACTCTAGTGCAGCCTGAGGCAGAAGGCCATGTGGAGAGCTACCGAACCATGCCCATTTACCCCACCTACAATGAAGTACACTTGGATGAAAGGCCTTTTCTTCGTCCCAACATCATTTCTGGAAAATATGATAGCACTGCTGTCTATCTGGATACTCACTTCCGACTCTTGCGAGAAGATTTTGTCAGGCCACTACGGGAAGGCATTTTGGAACTTCTCCAAAGCTTTGAAGACCAGTGCCTAAGAAAGAGAAAGTTTGATGACATCCGAATCTACTTCGATACCAGGATTATCACTCCCATGTGTTCATCATCAGGCATTGTCTACAAAGTGCAGTTTGACACAAAACCACTGAAGTTTATCCGCTGGCAGAATTCTAAGCGATTGCTGTATGGGTCCTTGGTGTGCATGTCCAAGGACAACTTTGAGACGTTTCTTTTTGCCACTGTATCTAACCGGGAACAAGAAGATCTCTACCAAGGAATTGTTCAGCTCTGCTTCAATGAGCAGAGCCAACAGCTCCTAGCAGAAGTCCAGCCCTCAGATTCTTTCCTCATGGTGGAAACAACAGCGTACTTTGAGGCATATAGGCATGTCCTAGAAGGACTGCAGGAGGTCCAGGAAGAAGATGTCCCCTTCCAGAGGAATATTGTGGAGTGTGACTCTCATGTAAAAGAGCCAAGATACTTGCTAATGGGAGGAAGATATGATTTTACCCCCTTAATAAAGAATCCCTCCACTACTGGGAAATCTTGGAGGACTCCTGATGGCTTAAGACGTCCTAAAGTTAATGTCTTAGATCATAGCCAGTGGCCTTCAAAAGAAGCCCTGAAGCTGGATGACTCCCAAATGGAAGCCTTGCAGTTCGCTCTCACAAGGGAACTAGCTATTATTCAAGGACCTCCTGGCACAGGTAAGGTAGTTTTTCAGAGCATACTACATGTGTCCTTTAAGATAAGAGAGGCTGGGCTGGTGAGATGGCTCAGTGGTCTAAAGCACCTACTTAGAACAAGCTCAGTGAAGCACAGGGACCGCGGTTCAATCCTCCAGCACCACATGCCAGTCAGCCCCTCCCCCTCGTGGACTGAGCTGGCCACACACACACACACACACACACACACACACATAAATAAATAAAATAAATGGTTTTTTTAAAAAAAGATAAGAGAGGCTTTACTCTAGGTATCTAGAACATCTAGTTTAGAAACATTTCCCTGAAATAAACATAAATGTTGGGCTGGGGAAATGGCTCAGTAGAATAAGAGCTTCCCTGGCAGACACAAGGGCTTGAGTTCAATCCCCGGTTCCTCCAAAAAACAAACAAAAAAACCCCCTTAAGTGTTGTTTATAAAGTAACCACAAGTAGTAGTTTCTGAGTGAGGACTGATGAGAATCACAAGATCTGAAAAGACTGCTAAAGGTTAAGTTCAGGAAATGTCCATTATCTCTGTTT
>NW_004524653.1:8410467-8446229 GCF_000260255.1 Octodon degus
TTTTTTTCATATTTTAGGGAAGGATCTACAGGGTGTTCAGGGTCTCACTATGTAGATCAGACTCATAGTGATCCACCTGTGTTCAGCCTCCCAAAAGCTGGGATTACAGGAGCGCACCACCATGCCCAGTCTCGATTGCTATCTCAGCGTGCCCTGGGGGTGGGGGAGTTTCCCCAGTTTTTATTCTTTTAACCTAAGGCCTTACATAGGCTAGGCAAGCATTCTACCAGTGAGCTACCACCCTACCCCTTTTGTTTTTTTAAAATAGTATCAGATGCAGCATTTATGCTTCAGTTCGTTAACTCTTTCTGTGTTCACAAAAATCCTGAGGTAAAAACTTTTTTTTTTTTTTTTAAAGAAACCATTATTAAAACTTTTTTACAGGGCCAAGGAGATGGCTCAGTAGAATAAGCCCTTCCCTGGCAAGTGCAAGGGCCTGAGTTCAACCCCCAGTTCCGCAAAAAAAAAAAAAAAAAAAAAAAAAAAACTTTTTACAGATGGAAAGACCTAAAGCAAAAAAAAGTTCAATAACACCTTGCATACAAGGTGCTAGTTACATTTCGGCTCACATGTGTAGTAAGTGCTAGATGCTTTGAACTCTGGCAGTCTGGCTGTAGAATCCTGGCTCCTGTGTGTCTTACACTAAACGTACCTCTTGTGAAGTATACGTCCCTGTGCTGCTTCTCCGTGCAGCACTCCAATCCTCCTCAAGGGTGGTGACTATGATTAGCACTTTAATGTGCGTCTTTTCAACTGTTCTTCAGGGTTAACACTGACATCTGTGCTTTGGTGTGTTTAGATATGTACATGATTTCTACTTCTATTAAAAATAGGACCATACTTGAAGGTATTGGTCTGTAGTTTGTTTTATATCTAATAACATCATGAACTTCAGGTTAACAGTTGCATTGATCAGCTTTCTATCACTGTGACAAAGCGTTGGGGGAAAAGCTTAAAGGAGGAAAGGTTTATTTTAGCCCATAATTGCAAAACTTTCAGCCGATGGCTGTCTGGTTCCATTCCTATGTCCCTGAAGTGAGAAGTCATGATGGTAGGGCATAGTGAACCAGAGGCTTCCATCTTATGGAAGTCTGGAAGCAGAGACAGTCAGAAAGGGGCCAGGAACTAGCTGTAACTCTTGGATCATACCTCCTTGATCCACTACACAGTCCCCACCTCCTGTTTCCATCACCTCCTAATGATGCTACCATATCATAGACTCAAGAGTGGCCTGACCTGTTTAGAGTCCCTGCCATCTGATCATCTCTGGAAAAACCCAGAGACACACACAAGTGTACTTTACTAGTTTCTTAGGCATTGCTCAGTCCAATCAAATTGACAGTCAAGGTTATCGTCACAATAGTTCCCATAGGTAATGCTAAATTGCCCTCCCAAGAGAATATATGAAACAAGAAAACCAAAATAGGAAGAGTTCTTTTAAAAACAGTGGGAGGGGCTGGAGAGATGGCTCAGTGGTCTAAAGCACCTACTTAGAACAAGCTTAGCAAAGCATCAGGGACCGCGGTTCAATCCCCCAGCACCACATGCCAGCCAGCCCCGCCCCCTGGTGGGCTGAGCTGGCCACACACACACACACACACACACACACACACTCTCTCTCTCTTTCTCTCTCTCTCTCTCTCTCAAATAAATAAAAAAAAAAAAAACAATTAAAAAAAACAGTGGGAAAAGCCAGTTGTGGTGGCGATGCACTCCTGTAATTCTGGCACTTCGGAGGCTGAGGATTACTCGAGCTTAAGGCCAGCCTAGGCTACATAGCAAGACCCTGTGTTTAAATAAATAAATAAAAACTGAATAAGTAATGACAATTCAAGAGTACAAAAACATGTAATAGAATGGAAAATTCTTTCTGATAAGAAACACCTATAAGATAGAAATCCATGGATTTTTTTTCTGTTTTTCAGGTTTTTTTGTTTTGTTTTGTTTTTTGTAGCAGAACCAAGTTATTGAACTCAGGCCCTTGGGCTTGTACTAAGCTATCTCCCCAGCCCCTTTTCTGTCTGAGACAGAATTTTACTATACAGTTCCGCTGGCCTTGAACTCACTGTGTAGCCCAGGTTGACCTTCAACTTCTCCCTTAGCCTCCTGGGTGCTGAGATTATATGCATGGCTAATAATGGATAATTTAAAGTGATATTGTGAGGTCAATGTAAATAAAAAGAGATAGTCCGGTGAGATAGCTTAGTGGACTAAGCACATGCTTTTGCAAGTGCAGGGACCAAGGTTTGATCCCCATCCCTCATGCGGTGCGGGCATGAGGAAGATATACCAGTTTGTATTCCACCAAGAATGAATTAATGTTCCCATTTCCTAATATCCTTTTCAGCATTAGTCTTTAGTTATTAGTCTTTAGTTTTTGTTCATCTGAGATGTTAAAATTTTGGGCTTTTTTTAACAGTACTGAGGATTGAACCAAAAGCCTTTGTATTGAGCTACACCTCTAGCCCTTTTTCTGTTTTTATGTATTTAGTACAGGGTCTCAATACACAGATCAGATTCTAGTAATCCTCCTATTTTCAGCCTTCCAAGCACTGGGATTACTGGTGTGCACCACCACACCCAGTCTCATTGGCCTTCTGAGCCTGGCCTGGGAGTGGGCCCTGCATGGCAGTTATCTGGCCGGCCCTTCCTTTTTCTGTTTTGATCTTGGATCTTGCTAAAAATTACCAATAGTGGCCTCAAACTTGACTTCTATCTCAGACTCTCCTATAACTGGGAGAATTTCCACCGTGCCTGGCTTATTACTGATCTTAATATTATATTTTAATAAACAATGGTTCACATTTTTTAAGGCTTTTTAAAAAAAATATATTTATTTGGTACAGGGTCTCACTATGCAGTTCAGACTCATAGTGATCCTCCTGTCTCAGTCTCCCCAGCTCCAGGATGACAGGTGTGCGCCAACATGCTCGATTCTTGGGCCCACACATGTGGTACCAGGCGTCAAACTTGGGTCCTTGCACCTGTGCTTGCCAGGCAGACGCTTAGACCATTGAGTTAGCTCCCCAGCCCATGGCTCACATTTTTTAAAAAGACTACCTCCCCCGCCACACACCATCTCAATCCATTCCTTTTTCTTTTATAAAAGGGACTTTATTTGTAAAGAGCCAAAGGGGCCCCTGGGATGACAGGACAGGCAAGTCACCTTCGTAGAGAGCAGGGACGTTTGGGCAGGTGCACTTAAATGAGGGGTACCATCAAGTCCCTGAGCTGCCTCAGGGACAGGTAGCTCTCACTCAAAGATGGGGTAAGCTTTTCTTTTACTTATTTATTTAGAGACAGTGTTGCTGCATAGTTCAGGCTGGCCTTAAACTTGTGTAGCCCAAGCTAGCCCCAAACACATAGCAATTCTCCTGCCTTAGCCTAACCAAGTGCTGGATTATAGACTATCGGTGTGTACCACCACACCTGGCTCCATTCTTTTTCTTAAACCAAGGAGTGTTAATTTTTCTTTTTATCTTTCCAGAGATATGATACACTATGAATATTCAAATAAGTGCATACTTATATTTATTCCCTCACTTTCTTTAAACCCACTGTGTTATAAATACAGTTCTCCAGTTGGTTGGCTCTTTATATGTGGGAGAATTTTTCATATTATTATTTTTTTAATTATTTGTGTGTGTGTGTGTGTGTGTGTGTGTGTGTGTGTGGCCAGCTCAGCCCACCAGGGGGCGCGGCTGGCTGGCTGGCATGTGGTGCTGGGGGATTGAACCGCGGTCCCTGTGCTTCGCTAAGCTTGTTCTAAGTAGGTGCTTTAGACCACTGAGCCACCTCACCAGCCCCCAGAATTTTCATATTAGTACATATAAAAAGTTTTACTATTTCTGGTTACATAATACTCTATATATTCCATTGTATAGGTAGATCATAATTATAACCAATTCACTGTGGGAAGATTTACTATTACTGTAGTACATTGAATAGCCTTGTATATTACTTTACACACAAAATATATCCAGAAGAGCAACTCCTACCTAGATCAAGAAAGATGTGCATTTGTAATTTTAATCAATGCATTATTAATCAATACCAAATTACTAATGAGTCTGTAACTCTGACTAGAATAATGTTGATTTTTGTGAGATTTTTCCCTCTTAGCAAAAACGCAAGTTTACCATGGTATATAAAGAGCATTTCTAAAGGAAGAATTATGTGAGTTTGGAAACAGCATACATATCCATCATTAGAGAACTGGCAGTGGGTGGTTATGTCCTGATAGAGAACAACCTCCAATATACATGTATTACATGAAAGAAGCATGATACAGAACGGGGCAGAGCGTCTGCTACTAGACCTGTACCTTTCAAATAGGGGTGAGACTAGGAAAAGAATATGAATCATATTTGTTTGTATGTGCATAGAAAGACTATCTCTGGAAAGTTTCACAAGAAACCGGTAACGTTGGTTGTTCCACTGAGACACCATGTGGCACAAAGAATTTTCATTGTGTACTCACTTGTGCCACTTAGGTTTTAAACCATCTTGGCATATTACCTCAAAATTAGAATGAAAAAGGGAGTCAGATGTAGTGGTGTACACTATACTTTTCTCACAATGCTGGCAAAGGAGACTGGCTTGAGCTCAGGAATTAGTTCAAGACCATACTGGGCAACAGGGTCTCTATCTCCAAATAAAAAAGGAGAATTGCTATAAATAATTATTCTTTAGAAAGTCTCCATATTTACAACTTTTTTTTAACTTTTTTTTTTTCTAGGCAAAACCTATGTGGGTCTAAAGATTATTCAAGCCCTTCTGACCAACGAGTGTGTTTGGCAAATTAACACCCAGAAGTTCCCCATCTTGGTTGTATGTTACACTAATCACGCTTTGGACCAGTTTCTGGAAGGTACTATCTTTTTGTTTTTGGTGGGTTTTTTGTTGTTGTTTTGGTTTGGTTTTTTGGGTTTTTGGCACAGGGAGGCAAACTCAGAACCTTGGGTTTGCCGGATGGGCACTTGTACCACTGAGCTCTATCCCTGGTTGGAAGGTTCTATCTATAGGCAAAATTATGCTCTTTCAACACATTTATAACTGACTCATTAGCAACTTCAGGAGCTTTGAATATAAAGTCCTTACCTAAGCTTGCAAGGTTGTATGGATCTGTTCTACACTAACTTGGCATCCAAACTTCAGCAACACTAATTACTTTCAGTTCCTTGGCTTTTTGTAGCTTTTCCCTTGACTCTGCTGTTCCCCTGCCTAGAATATATTTTACTACTCATTGTCCAACTTGAACCCATCCACTCCGACTGGCTCCAGCTCATTCTTTAGGTGGCACCTGAAGTCTCAGGTGGACTTTACCCATTACCCCCAGACAAAGTTAGGTCTTTTTAAAAATATTTTTTCTTTTATAATCTGTTTTATGTATTTTTGTCCTAGACCATAAACCTCTAAGAGCTTGGCAAGTTTTCTTTTTCTTTTTTTTTAATGTATTTAGTACAGGGTTTACAGGGGCTAACTACACAGTTTGGACTGATAATGATCCTTCCTATTTTCCTCTTCCAAAGCACTGGGATTATGGGCTCGCACCACCACACCCAGTCTCAGTCACTGTCTCAGTGCACCCCAGGGGCAGGGCCGGCCGCAGGCCAGGGATTGAACCTTGGTCCCTGTCTCTGCCTAAGCAGGCGCTTTAATCCACTGTGCTATCTGGCTGGCCCTTCCAAGTTTTCTGCTGTGACTATGTTTGCTGATACTGGCACATGTCACACACTCAGGAAATATTAATTGCATTAGTGAATAAATTAAGTGCATGTTTTTCTTTTTGCTTAGATTTTTTATTCTTTTAGATCTTCTTTTTACCAAGATAATCGTCTTTATTCTTAAATCTCAGTTTTAAATATGAAAGCTTCAAGAGTAAATCTGCCCTGTCCAGTTGAGGTGAGATCCTCTGCTATCCACCTAGAGCATCATGTACTTGCAGTACTTTATTGCCATTATAATAACTTGGGGTTTTTTTTGTTTGTTTGTTTATTTGTTTTTGTTTTTGTTTTTGGCAGAACCAGGGATTGAACTCAGGCCACTGCGCTTGCCTGGGAAGCGCTTATTCCACTGAGCCATCTCCCTGGCCCCTGTAACTTGTTTAACAAGTATCTTCTCTGCTAAAATATGAGATGGGGGGCTGGTGAGATGGCTCAGTGGTCTAAAGCACCTACTTGGAACAAGCTTGGCAGAGCACAAGGACCACGGTTCAGTCCCCCAGCACCACATGCCAGCCAGCCCCGCCCCCTGGTGGGCTGAGCTGGCCACACACACACACTAAATAAATAAATAAATATTTAAAAAAAAATAAAATAAAATATGAGATGGGAGAACAGATCAGAAACTTTGTTTATACTTCAATCACTACTTTCAGAGTACGGCATATATTTGGAACATACAAGCAGCCATAAAGTCTGCATGACAGAGAATACGTACTGAGTGTTTGCTTTGTGCCAGGCCTGATCTAGGAGTTATTAAAAAAATCATTTATCTAGACTTGACCTTTAAGGTTACAGTCTCCAAATCACAAACTTAAGTACAAGTAATTTGTCTAGCTTTTACAGTAGCAAGTGTTGGGGCCAAGCTTTGTGTCCATTTTTGTCTGATTCTGGAGCCTGTGCTCTCAAGCGCTGTGATACTGTTATAAAGCTCACATCTTTTGGGATCATTCTTCCTCTTTAATGGAGTAAAATTTCCCATAATCAGAAGTTTGTTTCCAGAGGGATCACTCGAGACAAGATCCCAAACACACAACTTGCATCTGAGAAAGTTCAGCATTGCTCTTTTTTTTTTTTTTCAGCATTGCTCTTAATCCTGTGATTCTCCATGTTCTTGCATAGGCATCTACAAGTGTCAGAAGACCAGCATCGTGCGGGTGGGTGGAAGGAGCAACAGTGAAATTCTGAAGCAGTTCACCCTTAGGGAGCTGAGAAACAAGCGGGAATTCCGCCGCAACCTTCCCATGCACCTCCGAAGAGCTTACATGAGCGTAAGTCTCAGCTCTAGAATACATGAGGTAGCTCAGGATGACTTTCTTTTTTTTTTTTTTTAAATTTTATTTATTTATTTATGTGTGTGTGTGTGTGTGTGTGTGTGTGGCCAGCTCAGCCCACCAGGGGGCGGGGCTGGCTGGCATGTGGCGCTAGGGGATTGAACCGAGGTCATGTGCTTTGCTAAGCTTGTTCTAAGTAGGTGCTTTAGACCACTGAGCCATCTCACCAGCCCCAAGGATGACTTTCTGAATAGGCAGCCTCAGGTAGACATGGAGCTCCTCACATGGAGAAAAGTTCTTTCCAGCATTTCATTCTGTTAATCTCTTGGTATAACCGTTGCTTCTATAATCCAAGGTAGATAAAAGATGAATAAGAGCGCACTGCCCTTACTCTCTTCTATCAGGACGTTAAAGCTACTTTTTCTAAAACCATCACAGCATTTTTACATACAGCTGTTGACAAAGGGAAATGGCATCTTTTAGGGGTAAGCATTAGTGTACCCAGTCAGAAATCTGAGACAGACCTGGTGGTACATACCCTTAGCCCCAGCTACTTAAGAGACTGTGTTAGGAGGATTGCTTGGATTTTGAGGCCAGCTTAAACAAGAGATCCCTGTCTGTTACAAAGGATTAAAAAAATTGGTGGTTTTTTTTGTTGTTGTTTTGGAGTACTGGGTATTGAACTCAGGACCTTGCATTTGCCAGGCAAGCACTTATCTACTGAGCTATCTCCTCAGCCCAAAAAATTGGTTCGTACTGCTAAGGAAGTACATATATTGTGAGGCTTAAAATCTGCACAAAATCCTTGACCTGTTTTGTTGTTGTTGTTTTTGTTTTTTGTTTTTTTTTTGTTTTTTTTTTGAGTATAGCATTCAGTTTATTGTTTCTTTCTCAAGAGGGTCTAAATCGGGGTAGAGGTGTTCCTTCCTTGCGAGCTTCACGAGATCGCTTTCTGACCACTTTGCTGTGAATGGCACAACTCACACAGCTTCACAAGGTCCCTGATGGTGGCGGCCTCCACTATGTTCCGAATGAAAAACTTCTTAATGGCCTTATCCTTGGGTACGCGCTGGGCACAGTCTGTGCAATGAATTGGCCCTTTTTGACACAACCATTGTTCCTTGTTTTTTTCATTATCTTGGAAAGGAGGACCCAAAAGAGGATTCATGACCTGTTTTACTGTTGTATTACTTGTTTCCTTTGCTTCCTGACCTTGTGGTCACTAATCCTTTGGTTTCAAGAATACAGTAAGCTTCCTTGGAAACCAGTTTGTTGACTGATCTCTATTTGCTTCTCTTGCAGTTCTTTTCTGAGCTGTTTTCCTTCAGGGCAAGGACTGAGGAGGAAGATAGTATTTCACTTCTTTTCCTCTGTTCTTGGCAGATTGTGACAGAGATGAAGGAGTCAGAACAAGAACTCCATGAAGGGGCGCAGACTCTGGAGTGCACTATGCGTGGTATCGTTCGAGAACAGCACCTAGAGAAGTACATCTCCCCCAAGCACTGGGAAAGCCTGATGAATGGACCTATGCAGGTAGATTTATTCTAGATAGCAAAAACAGGGTGGGAGGTATACTTCAGTGGAAGAGCAGTTGACCAGTGAGGCCCTGGGTTTGACCCCAGTACTGCGTATGCACGCGCACGCACGCACACACACACACTCGGGAGAGGAGCCATGGGCAATCTCAGAATCCCTGCCAAATCTTTCTGCCTGAACACTTGGGGGCAGCCTCTAGCAGAAGCTTCAGCTGTTTGGTGAACTCAAGCTACCATCTCTGAAAAAGCTCATTTTCCTGGTTGAAAGCAGTTGAGTATACTGGTCAGGAGCAAGACTCAGGACCCAGCCTGCTCAGTTTGAATTCTGGTTTTGCTCTGGGGAGATACTTGCTTTTTTTTCTCTGCCTGTTCCTTCTATTTATTGTAAAGTGGGGATAGTAGTAGCACTAAGTTGAATCGTAGGACATTGCCAGAATGTGTAAATTTGACTTGTGAAAATAGCTGTTTTTTTACAGATTAATTCAGTTCCTAGAAGAGTATTACTGAAAAAATAAATTAGTATTTGTAAACCTCTGAATGTAGTAAGTATACTGTACGTGTTTGTTAAATGAAATAAAATTATAAGCAAAGGCAACCTAGCAAATCTGATTTTTTGGTGCTGGATCTTGCACTTGCCAGGCAGGTGCTGTGCTGCTGAGCTATAGCCCCAACCCAAGCACATCTGGATTTTAAAAAATCGTTTGGTAGTACTAGGGTTTGAGCCCCTGGGCCTCGTGCATACTGCACAAATGTTGTACCACCGAGCTACATCCCCAGGTCTCTAACATGTCTTGAGAATTTTATGAGTTGACAGAACTGGGGTTTTCAGTAGTCAAATTGGGGCAATAATAATACCTGCCTTGAGAGAGTATTCTAAGAAGTAATTGATATCTATGTAAAGTGGCTGGCCAGGGACACAGTGAAATGGAGGTTCCATTATCATTGAGTTGGTGAATCTCAGGCCTACAACCTCTTGAAGGAGTTAATGTGGTTATATAAGTAAATGAAGTCATGAGAATATGAAACTTCAGTAAGTAGAGAGGGCTGTGAGAAGGACTGGCAGTATCCCAGCTCCACGCTTTTATTGCTATTTAGCATTAAAGACTATTGCCACTGATTCTGATTTTTTCAAGACTGGGAAATTGTTCTTCAGAATTCTGTATAAATCATAGTAAATGATCAAGTTTACCCAACTGTTAGTTAGAATCTTGGAGAAGGGAACAGTGCTTGCTTGACACCATGTTTCCTTTTTTTTTTTTTTAACATGGAACTGGGGATTGAACTCAGGCCCTTGTGCTTGCCAGGGAAGCGCTTATTCCACTGAGCCATCTCCCTGGCCCCAACAGTTAGAATCTTAATGTATTTATTTTTTAGCAGGAGGTAGATGATCTACTACTGAATTAGACGCCTGGTCCACAAGGGAATTACTTTATTGATCCTTTGCAGAAACCTGCTTTCATACTGATTGATACACAACTCTCATGACTGGTCATTTTTCCTTCCTCAGGATAGTGAGTGGGTATACTTCCAGCCCAAGAAACATTCCATGATGCTCGAGTGGCTAGGTCTAGTTGTTGGTTCTTTCACTCAGAATGGTGCTCCATCAGGAAGTGAGAATACAGGTAAGAAGTTCATGTCTGCCTGTGTTCACATCTTAAATTGGAATATAGCACAGACCAGAACAGCAAGATTTAAAAGCAGTTCCCAGATTTTTTTTTTTTTTTTTTTTTTGAACCGGGGATTGAACTCAGACCCTTGTGCTTGCCAGGCAAGTGCTTATTCTACTGAACCATGTCCCTGGCCCCCGCAGTTCGCAGATTAAACATAGAACTGTCAACCAACCAATGAAAGATAAATAGCTTAATGGAAAAATACGTAAAAGACTTTAAGCAGGTACATCAGTCCATCATAAAGTAGGAAATGCTTTTTGTGGGGGGAGTTCTGGGAGTCAAACTCAGGACCTGATGCTTGCCAGGCAGGCACTGTGCCACCGAGTTATATCCCTGTCCCCTAAAGTAGGAAACCCTATTGGTTGGGTTTCATGAGGCTTCTCTCAATGAGAATGCAAAACCATGTAACTGGTGTACTGCTAGTTGGTACACAAATTGATACCGGCACTTTTTTTTTGGTGGAACCGGGGATTGAACTCAGGCCCTTGTGCTTGCCAGGCACGCACTTACCCTACTGAGCCATCTCCCCTGCCCCCAATACCGGCACTTTTTGACGGCAAGAAAACAACTCAAATGTCCAACATTTGTACAGTGGATAAAGCCATCACAGGTTACTCACATAATGAAGTGCTGTGCAGCAGTGGAAAGGAAGAAATCACCGTGCATACAGCATATATGAATCTCAAAATTATGCTGAATGGAAAAGGCAAGTTACCAAAAAGTCATACAGTAGAGAAAGTGGCATTTAGAGAATAATATAGTGTGTATATATATGATACAGTTGTTGCTGTGTGTGTGTTTTGTTTGTTTGTTTGTTTGATGGAATCGGGGATTGAACTCAGGCCCCTGCGCTTGCCAGGGAAGTGCTTATTCCACTGAGCCATCTGCCCTGCCCCATGATAGAGTTTTTATTGGGTTTCTTGTTTGTTTGTTTGTTTGAGACAGAAGCTGTGTAGTTCAGGCTGGCCTTGAGTTCACTATGTAGCCCAGGCTGGCCTTGAACTTGCAGTGATGCTACTGTCTTAGCCTCCCAAGCACTGGGACTGCAGGTGTGCATCACCATGCCCACCTCGTCTTTTTTTTTTTCTTAAAAGAAAGAATGAGCTCACAGGAGTTAGAAGGGCCCACAGTTGTCTTCAAAAAATGTGATAGTTTCCTATTTAAACTGAATGGAAGGTACCTTCATTTTTATATACTTGTATTCTTTAATGCAGATTGACACTGTATTTATATTTACCCTCTTTCAGGTAGTTGACACAGATGACACTTTTCTTTAAAAGGCATATTTTTAGCCAGTCATGCATGCATGTAATCCCAGCACTCAGGAGGCTGGGGCAAGAAGACCACAAGTGCAAGGCTGATACCTTAGGCTACATGGCAGGACTGTCTCAAATAGCAGAAAAAGCATACGTATGTTTACCAGGCATGCTAGACACCTGTAATCCTAGCTACTTGAGGCTAAAGCGGGAGGATTACAAATTTGAGTTCTCCTGGACAGCTATTAAGATCTGATCTCAAAAAGACCCACTCTTAATATAAAAAGGAGTGTGGTTCAGTGGTAGAGTTACGGTTAGCATGAGCAAACACGTGGTATATATATACCTCCATATGCTCTTTAAAAAGAAAATATTTAAAGAAATCTTGGGCTGGTGAGATGGCTCAGTCGGGCTGGTGAGATGGCTCAGTGGTCTAAAGGACCTACTTAGAACAAGCTAAGCAAAAGCACAGGGACCGCGGTTCAATCCCCAGCACCACGTGCCAGCCAGCCCCGCCCCCTAGTGGGCTGAACTGGCCACACATACACTAAATAAATAATTTTTTTTTAAAAAAAAAAGAAATCTTGTCTTCCTGCCCTGTCATTCCTCCCAGCTTCCCTTCCTAGTGGTCACGCTTAAACTCCTTGAGAGCATCTTCATGTGTCCTTGTGCATCCTTGACTTCGAGTCTCTGTTCCTGTCATACCTGCTTTTCTGTCTTAGCCCAGGCAGAAGGGGAAGAAGAGGAAGAAGGAGAAGAGGAGGGTTCACTGATCGAGATTGCAGAGGAAGCTGACCTGATTCAAGCAGACAGGGTGATTGAGGAGGAAGAAGTGGTAAGACCCCGGCGGCGGAAGAAGGAGGAGAATGGAGCAGACCAGGAATTGGCTAAAATGCTTTTGGCCATGAGGCTAGACCACTATGGCCCTGGGACTGCAGGAGGACAAGAGCAAGCTACTGGAGAGTGGGAGGTAAGGTCACTTCCTTTTCTGAAAACTGCCACAGAATAGGAACAAGTTCAGTTGCTATTGGCAGGTGGATGGATATGTGTTAGACTGTACTGCAACTTTGAGGGTGTCACTTTTCTTTACTTACCCTGCTTGTGTTCACTTCAGCCTCACAGCTAGCCTCACAACCCATTTTTTCTTTTTTTTTTTTTTTTTTTTTGGCGGAACCAGGGATTGAACTCAGGCCCTTGTGCTTGCCAGAGAAGCGCTTATTCCACTGAGCCATCTCCCCAGCCCCCATCACAACCCATTTTCCAACCTGTCATACAACTCTTCAAAGGTACCCTGACAAATACCAACTTAGATAAGACTTTTAGAAGAATGAAGCATGTGTGTGTCTGATAAACAGTCTCGGTGTTTCATGCCTTCACGGTTACCTCAACTATAGAATCTGTCAATTCTTATTACATTGGGCCGGGGAGATGGCTCAGTGGAATAAGCGCTTCCCTAGCAAGTACAAGGGCCTGAGTTCGATCCCTGGTTCTGCAAAAAAAAAAAAAAATACTCATTACATTTTTACAAGACTACGCCGTGGAGCAAGCCCACTGGGGTAGATGGAGTTCTCATCCTTCATTCACCGTGAAATTTGACAAAGACAGAATGTTGTGAATGCCCAGCTGGCCTCTGTGTAGATGTTCCCTCTCCTGCTTTGGGTCAAATCCAGTGTTCTTGGAATTTACCCCACATTACTATTGTGAGGAGGGCTGGATAATCAAAAAACCAATTTGTGGAGCTGGCCATATAGCTCAGCAGACTAAAGCACCTGCTTAGGCAAAGTGTAGTGGCCAGCGTTCAATCCCCAGGGTGCCATGTTGGCCCCACCCCCAAGGCGCGGGCAATTGGGACTAGGCTTGGTAGTGGGCCTGTAATCCCAGCACTTGGGAGGCTGAAAACAGGAGAATCACTAGACTCCGATCTATGTAGTGAGACCCTGTAGACCCTGTACTAAATACATTAATATATATCAATTTGTACGTTCCCCTGATGATTTAAGGGCCCTTTAAGGGCATTTTTGGATGCAGTTTTCACCAGATTGCTGGCTGTGCATCTGATGTAATTCACCCAAGCGTTACAGTGTCATGGATGAAGTCATCCCAATTTTTAGAAGTGTAGACTGAACCTCTCTGCCACGTAGCAAATGAAAGAGGGGTAGTACTTAATGTGGTGACATCTGTTTCACATGCTAATCCTAAAGACCCATGGCATTACTCAGTGACAAAACCAGACAGGGAGCCCATCAAAAGAACTTCCACTTCCAAAACAGTGCCTTTCATCCACTTGTTGAAGGTATCGTGATGGTATGGAGACCATTTTAGCAGGCCCTGAGCCAACCCTTGCTCAGCACCAGCTATGAGGCACTGATAGTATGACATTAGAGGAGAGTCCCAGCCCTGCTGCTTGCATGGCTCGTGTATTTTAGGGAAAAGAAACAAGCTATGATCAAAGAAAGTTCAGCAGTAAGGAATGTGGTGTGTCAGTACCTTTATAATGTTTTCCATGTATTTACTCTTTTCAAGCTACTAACCCTTCTGTCCTGACCCGCGGGTTAGTCAACAAGGACCCTAGAGGGGGAGTGGGGATGAGAAGGGACAGGAGACACAAAGAATGGAGACAAGACAGGATTCTGATCAAGTCTCGTTTATTCAGGGGAGGTGCTGGGTATATATAGGGAGTGTAGGAATGAGAAAGTCTCGGCTCTTGGGGTCAGCAGGTATCTAGGCAGTGGAGGAAGGTCCCACCCCTAGGGCATAGCACGCGATTCACGGGGAATGGGCAAGGTGGAAAGGACCAGAAACTTAACTCAGCAGGGGAATAGAAACTTAAGAAAATGGCTGACACTATTATAAAATGGATACTAGTTAACGGCTTCCCACACCCTTTGAAGAGGTACTGTTGTTTCTCCCAGTTGACAAAAGGAGCTGCTATAACACAAGTAACTTGCCGTAGAGCCTAGAGCCTAGTAAGGTATAGACCGGGCTTTGAGCCCAGGTACCCAGCTCCAGAGCCATGCCGCAGTAGAATGGCTGTTGAGAGAGTGAGAGATAACAGACATTCATCAGTGGTGAGGCCTGTACCTTGGGCTTAGAATCAGGGTTGCCTCTGCTCAAATGATGCCCTGTCTGCTGTTGATGTCTACAGATCCAGCCTACCCAGAAAAAGAAAATGAAGAAGAGAGTGAAAGTTGAACTTCGCAAACTGAACACCATGACTGAAGCTGAGGCCAGTGAGATCCAAGATGTCTGGCAGCTGGACATGAATTCTCGGTGGCAGCTCTATAGGTACAACTCCCACCTCTGGCCAACATGTCATTTCCTCAGGAGATTCCTTTTCTTAGAATTTTGTAGCCTTCTAACAATTTTGACTAATAATTGAGTCTCCCTGAGCTGAGGGGTGGTGTTGCAGTTACAGGATAGGAGAGAAACTTGATCTCTATCTTCATGGCACTTAGAGTCTACCTAGAAAACTAGTTTCATGTAATTACAAAAAAAAAAAAAAAAAAAAAAACAGCGGCCAGGCATGATGGCATATGCCTTAGTCCTAGCACTAAGAAGTGTGAAAGCTGAATCAGTAGGATCTCAAGTTCAAGAACACCCTGGACTACAGAGTGAGACCATCTTAAGGAAAGAAAGAAAAGAAGAAGTGTAAGTGGCACGAACACTAAGAAAAGAGCAGAAGGTACCAAGAATACTAAAAATATAAAAATATTAATGGGACCTGGGCTGGTCTGTAGTATCCAAGGAAGTGACCTCAGAGGTGAGCTCTAAAGATGAGTAGGCATGATGAAGGCCATTGGCAGATGAGCATGTGAGGTTGAGGGGACCACGTAGGCAAACTCCCCAAGACAGGAGGGAGCAAGGCTATTTAAAACATGAAATGCACATGACCAGTGCAGCTGTGTCACAAAGCTCCATCCTCTCAAAGAGCATGTCCTCCTGCATGGTTCTTCCATTCTCCAGGCTGTGGCTGCAGATGTACCAGGCTGACACTCGCCGGAAGATCCTCAACTATGAACGCCAGTACCGCACATCAGCAGAAAGAATGGCTGAGCTGAGACTCCAGGAAGACCTGCATATCCTTAAAGATGCCCAGGTTGTAGGAATGACTACCACAGGTACGAAAGTGTGGGGAGCTTTACCTGTTAAGGCCAAATCCTGTCAGACCAGCTTGAACTGGTAAAGATCAACAGGCTAGAGAACAGCGCCACAAAGCTATTAAAAGAAGCTCACGGGCCCTGGCCCTAGCTCAGTCCTTTAAGTGGCTGCTTCCACAAAGCTGTCAGCCTCAGGTTGCTGGAGTTCGAACCTCACAACTCTCCCGCTGGCCAAAAGTGCCCTGAAGGCATTCGAGGAACCAAAAAAAAAAAAAAAAAGCTCACATTTTGGAAACTCTTGGTGCAGTGTTCCCACTTGTTGCTGCTCACTCTGAAATCCCACCAGTGAACAGTGTGGGGAGACTACTAGCACTCACTTTCTCATTCAGTGGTCACCACAGCTCTGGATAAGCGTGAGGGTTTAGGTGGATCAGTTTAGGTTAAAGAAAGGTGAAAAAGGGCTGGTAAGATGGCTCAGTGGTCTAAAGCACCTACTTAGAACAAGCTTAGCAAAGCACAGGGACTGCGGTTCAATCCCCCAGCACCACATGCCGGCCAGCCCCGCCCCTGGTGGGCTGAGCTGGCCACACACACACACACACACACACACACACACACACACAAATAAATAAATAAAATTTTTTAAAAAAAAGAAAGGTGAAAAAGATTCCAGGGGGCCGCGTGGCCCTGTGGATCCTACACCTCAGCTCAGAGGAGCCTCTCTCATCTTTCCTGACTTAAGGTGCTGCTAAATATCGCCAGATCTTGCAGAAGGTAGAGCCTCGGATTGTCATTGTGGAAGAGGCTGCCGAAGTTCTCGAGGCCCATACCATTGCTACATTAAGCAAAGCTTGCCAGCATCTCATTCTGATTGGTGACCATCAGCAGGTAAAGCAAGAACCCTGGAAGATGGGTTTGCTCTTGTGGGACTAAGAGGATTAGGGGTCAAACAGGAGGGCCCTGGCTTTTATTTCAGTAGTGTTCAAACTCTTATGGTTCGTCATTTCTCACAATCAGATGTATCTTGTATGGGAATGAAACGCAGGGCCTCACACATGCCAAGCAACTGTTCCGTCACTAAGCTACAGCCCCAACCCCCACATTCGGTCTGAGAACAGGTGATACCAGCTGTTCAGTGTAGCTTTGAGATGCATCCATTTGCTCTGCTATTCTTAGTCTACTGTGGTCTTCTTGGGCATTGATTGGTTGTTTGCTTGCTCCTTTTTGGTTTTATGTGGTACTGAATGTTGAACCCAGGGAACACCAAACCACATCCCCAGCTCTTTTTATTTTAAGAAAAGGTCTTCCTATGTTGCCCAGACTCAAACTTGCAGTGCTTCTGCCTCAGCCTCTGAGTAACTGGAATTCAGGTGTGACCCGCTAAGCCTGACTCTCGTGGTCTTTTTTTTTTTTTTTTTTTTTTCACCTCAGATTTAAAAAACAATCAGTACGAGTTTCTATTTCTTCTGGAGGAGTTGGTACATGTATCTAATGCATCTTCATTCCTTTTTAAAATCTCCTCTTCCCTCCTGCCATCCTTCCTGCCTCGTATTTGCTACCCTCTAAAAAGTCATAAATCAGATCAGCTTAAAAACCTTCAATTGGGGGCTTCCAGGTTGGCTCAGTTGTTTAAAGCACCTGCTTGGGCATACTCAGGCGCAGGGGACTGCGGTTCAATCCCCAGCTCCACAGACCGCAGCAGACCTACCCTCAAAGCAGCCTGAGCTAGCCAAAAAAAACCTTCAGTGGTTTCCCATTGAACTTAATACTGAAAATCAAGTTTCTTAAATTAAAATGTGAGAGACCAGGTGTGGTGGCACACACGTATAATCCCAGAACTCTGGAGGCTGAGGCAGGAGGATTGCTGTGAGTTTGAGCCTGAACTGCATAGCAAGTCCCTGTCTCAAAAAAATTAGGGCTGGCCAGATAGCTCAGCGGACTAAAGCACCCGCTTAGGCAGAGCACCGCAGCCAGGGTTCCCCGGCGTGCCTTGCCAGACCCGCCCTGGGGCACAGGCAATTGAGACTAGGTGTATCCAGCGCTTGGGAAGCTGAAAACAGGAGAATCACTATGAGTCTGATCTACATAGTGGGAGACCCTTTAAACCCTGTACTAAATACATTAAAAAAAAAAAAAAAAGAAAATGCAGGTTAAAATGTTTTATAAAATCTAGAAGAACCATTAAAATTTTTTTTTAGGCCAATAAAATCAGGTTTTAGCCTGCTTCTGTTTTCATTTCATCTTTTCATTGTTCCTATCACTTGTCCTGCTCCCTCTGCTGACTTGCTTTCCAAGTTACTAGATGTTGGTGTTCCATGCTGGTGTCACTGGTTAGAGAGGCCTCCCTAAAACTTTGCACCCTGAGCACTTCATCACATCGTCTTTGGTTCTTGTCTTCCCAGCCCTTGTTACTGTTACTGTTAACCTAGTGTCGTTGCCAGGTCCATAGAGGCACTTGGTGTAGCAGGCTGGTCGGTGGGTGGCTGGGTGGATGAGTGTTAAAATGTTGTCAGTAGAGAATTCTTATCCATGCTTTCTGTCAGCTGCGCCCCAGTGCTAACGTGTATGATCTGGCTAAGAACTTCAACCTTGAGGTGTCCCTTTTTGAACGACTAGTGAAAGTGAACATTCCCTTCGTGCGTCTGAATTACCAGGTAAGAAGTTGAGCTTCTGTTATATTGTGGAAAAGGCTTTGGGGAACCTGCCCAGTGTTGCTTAATAGAGGAAGACTCTCAAGCTGCACGTGGTAGCACATGCCTATAACCCCAGCACTCGGGAAGCTAAGGCAAGAGGATTGTTTCGAGTTTGAGACCAGCCTGGGCTACAAAATGAGCTTAAGCCCAGCCTGAATGGCATAGTGAGACCCTGTCTCAGCCTAAAAGAAAAAAAAAAGATTGTGCTGTTTATATTATCTTCTTTCTGTCCAGTATTTCAGATACTATCTGTCTTAGATTTTTCTACCAACAATCTAATCTTTAGAGAAGTTATTCCTTTCTCTACTGTCGGATTTCTAATGAAATACGTGTCTTTTTCAGCATCGCATGCGCCCTGAAATTGCTCGCCTTTTGACTCCTCACATTTATCAGGACTTAGAAAATCATCCTTCAGTTCTCAAGTATGAGAATATTAAGGTGAGTCTGTCCATCCTGATCTTTGATGGTATCAGCAACTTAGGAAGTTACCTTCCTCAGCATAAACAAAGCTTTCATGCCAAAAAGAAGAGTAGGACAAAACTAGCTTTTAAAACAAAGCAAAGGGCTGGGGAGGTGGCTCAAAGGTCTAAGCACCTGCCTGGCAAGCGCAAGGACCCGGGTTAGGTCGCTGGTACTGCATGCAGTGCCAGCCCCAGAACTGGGCATGGTGGCACACACCTGTAATCCCAGCGCTGGGGAGGCTGAGACAGGAGGATCACTGAACTGCGTAGTGAGACCCAGTACCAAAAAATAAAAAGTAAAACAAAGCAAAACAACACAAAGCTTGGTTTGGGGAGAACAGTATAGTAGCTGAGAACACAGACCTGAATTTTGTGAGTCCCAGTTCTGTCACTTGGTAGCTGTGTGACTCCAAGCAAGTTACTGTTCGAGCTCAGGGTCTTCTTCTGTGCAGTGAGAATAATGGCTTCTGCCTTTTTTCTTTGCTGTAGAGGACCAAGTGTGTGAAGCAGTCACCTCAGTGGAGTACCCAGAAAGTGCTGTCAGAGCTACTGCTCCTTCTCTTGGTCAAAGCAGTTGGGTTGTGGACGGCTGTTTTAAACATTAATACCAAAAGAGTATCTTGAAAATTTAAAGTAGACCCCAATTCCTTGTCCAACTCATCATTTGCCATAGCCTCAGAACTAAGTGCAGAGTAGCTAACTTCATAATTAAAGATTGTGCACAAAATTCTTCCACAGTCTCTCTCGAGCAGGGTCAGCGGCCAGAGCATGTAAAGACAGGAACAAACCAAGTGCCATAGTGACACTTCTAATATACCACTTCCTTTCCTTTTCAGGGAGTCTCTTCCAACCTTTTCTTTATAGAACATAACTTTCCTGAACAGGAGATCCAAGAAGGCAAAAGCCATCAGAACCAACACGAGGCCCATTTTGTGGTGGAGTTATGCAAGTACTTCCTGTGCCAGGAGTACCTGCCCTCGCAGATCACCATTCTCACCACCTACACCGGGCAGCTCTTCTGCCTGCGTAAACTCATGCCAGCCAAGACGTTTGCTGGTGTCAAGGTCCATGTTGTGGACAAATACCAAGGGGAAGAGAACGATATCATCCTCCTCTCGCTTGTGCGGAGCAATCAGGAAGGCAAGGTGGGTTTTCTTCAGATATCCAACCGAATCTGTGTGGCCTTGTCCCGAGCCAAGAAGGGGATGTACTGCATTGGAAACATGCACATGTTGGCCAAGGTGCCCTTGTGGAGCAGGATCATCCATACCCTTCGAGAGAATAATCAAATAGGCCAGACACTCCAGCTCTGCTGCCAGAACCACCCTGAAACCCACACCTTAGTATCCAAAGCTTCAGATTTCCAAAAAGTGCCCGAAGGAGGCTGCAGCCTGCCCTGTGAGTTCCGCCTGGGCTGTGGGCATGTCTGCACCCGTGCCTGCCACCCCTATGACTCTTCACATAAACAGTTCCAGTGCATGAAGCCATGTCAGAAGGTCATCTGCCCGGATGGACACCGGTGCCCCCTTATTTGCTACCAGGAGTGCGAACCGTGTCAGGTGAAGGTACCCAAAACCATTCCTCAGTGTGGCCACAAGCAGCTGGTTCCTTGCTCGATGCCTGAATCAGATTTTTGCTGTCAGGAGCCTTGCCCCAAAGTCCTGAGCTGTGGCCACAGATGCAGCCATCCATGTGGTGAGGGCTGTGTGCAGTTGTGTCCAGAAATGGTCACTGTAAAACTCAAGTGTGGGCACAACCAGCAGGTAAAGTGTGGCAATGTGGAAGACCTCAAGTACGACCTGCCAGTGGAATGTACTACCAAGTGTGGTACCATCCTGGACTGTGGGCATCCATGCCCCGGCTCCTGCCACAGATGCTTCGAAGGGCGCTTCCATGTGCGTTGTCAGCAGTCATGCAAACGCCTGCTCATCTGCTCGCACAAGTGCCAGGAGCCCTGCACTGGCGAATGCCCACCCTGCCAGCGGACATGTCAGAACCGTTGTGTTCACAGCCAGTGCAAGAAGAAGTGTGGAGACCTGTGCAGCCCCTGTGTGGAGCCCTGTGTTTGGCGCTGCCAGCACTACCAGTGCACTAAGCTCTGCTCTGAGCCCTGTGACCGACCCCCATGCTATGTGCCTTGTACTAAGCTGCTGGCTTGTGGCCACCCCTGCATTGGTTTGTGTGGTGAGCCATGCCCCAAAAAGTGCCGTGTTTGCCACCAGGATGAGGTCACCCAAATCTTCTTTGGCTTTGAGGATGAGCATGATGCCCGCTTTGTGCAGCTAGAAGACTGCAGCCACTTCTTTGAGGTACAAGCCCTAGACCGCTACATGAATGAGCAGAAAGATGATGAGATCACCATCAGGTTGAAGGTCTGCCCTATCTGCCAGGTACCCATCCGCAAAAATCTGAGATACGGAGCCAGCATCAAACAGCGGCTAGAAGAGATTGAAATTGTCAAGGAAAAGATCCAGGGCTCAGCAGGGGAAATCGCAGTCAGCCAGGAACGACTTAAGGTCCTGCTGGAGAGTAAGACTCTCCTCCACCAGCTACTTCCTGAAGACTCTCTAATGCTAAAGGAAAAACTGGCCCAGGAAAATCTCTCAGTGAAGGAGCTAGGCCTTGTTGAAAATTACATCAACTTCTATGACCACTTGGCCAATCTGCAAAATTCCCTGAGAAAAATACACGTCTTAGAACAACATAGAGTAAGGACTCGAGTAGACCAGGTCCATGAGTGGCTGGCCAAGAAGCGCTTGAGCTTTACCAGCCAAGAACTAAGTGACCTCCAAAGTGAAATCCAGAGGCTTATGTACCTGGTAAACCTCCTGACCCGCTGCAAGATGGCAGAGGGGAAGATCAAAGGTAGCGTAGAAGAAGAGGTCGCCAGCATTCGGAATATCCTTGAGAGAACATCTAAGTTCACCCAGGAGGATGAACAGCTTGTGCAGAGAAAGATGGATGCTCTGAAAGCCATTCTTCCCTGCTCTGGCCTGGGCATCTCAGAGGAAGAACGAGTACAGATTGTCAAGGCCATGGGCTTTCCTCGTGGCCACTGGTTCAAGTGCCCTAATGGTCACATCTATGTGATTAGCGAATGCGGGGGAGCCATGCAGAGGGGCACCTGTCCTGAGTGTCGCGAGGTAATTGGTGGTGAGAATCATACCCTGGAAAGGAGCAACCAGCTGGCTTCTGAAATGGATGGAGCCCAGCATCCTGCCTGGTCGGACACCGCCAACAACATGATGAACTTTGAGGAAATCCGAAGGATGATGTAGACGGCACACTGCTGCCTTTGGCCCCAGCCACAAGCTGGGGTTGGCTCCCTTATGAAGGAACCTTTTTTTTTTTTTTTTTTTTTTTAAACTATCCTTTAGTCTTACCATCTATTTAAGAATCCACTTTTAGGGCTTACCTACATTTGATTTTAGATTTACCCCTGCGCTAGAGTAAGCACTTTACCTCCAGAACTGAAACCAGAATTAACAGATCTCTCTTCTTTTTCTGTGATTAGGGGAGACTCCCTGGAGCATACCTGGGGCTTCCACCTAGGGCTACACAGTGGTAACTCCAGGTCCTGACGCGGTCAGATGTTTCTTATGCAGTTTCCAAGGCTGAAAGTATGAATCAGTGAAGCTAACTCTTTAACTTCCAGGCCCTAACTTGCCAGCTAACTTTCTAATAATAGAGGCCCAGAGTACATGAACTGCTTATCATCCCTTTAAGGAGCACAAGAACCCCTGCTGTCCTGCTCCTCAGGCACCCAGCCTCCAGGAGATGGAGGCATGTGATAGACAAAAGACATTGCCACTCACCCTGACCCAACTTCATAATCACAGAATCAAAGTATCTTCCTCCGTAAGGGGCTTATGCAGAGGCCTCGGCTAAGGAGCAAGTCCTGTAGCCTTTGTGACTTGCACTTGGACAGGGTTTCTTTCCTTGCTAGGAGAGGTTGGGTAGCAGGGCTGGTTTCCCTGGACCTTGAATGGAGTCAAATTCCCATTCACTGCCAGTGGTACCTCTCCCAAGTGTGAGCTTTCATCCCGGCACCCTCTCACAGCTTGTTTGCCTGGGCAGGGTTAGCATGCCAGCAGCTTCTCCAGGCCTCAGCCCCAGGGCAGAAGCCAGCCCCAGGCCCACACCTTGCATCCGCATTCCTTTCCTCCAGTGTCCCTTAGAACAGACACTTAGGCATCTCAGGTCCTTTCTAATGCTGGTCCTTTCCTAAGTAAGCATTTCCTTTTTTTGTCTTTACTATGCACTTTAGCCTATAAAGCCAGTTAATAAAAACAATGATTAAGAATATCAGCAGTCTGTGTCTTAGTTTTAGAAGTGGCTTAAAACAATTAGGGGACAGAGTGGGTGCTGCTTACAATACTTTTGTTTGGAACCTTTCTATTTAAGGTGAGTCCTTCAAACCATGATGAGGGCTGGTGAGATGGCTCAGTGGTCTAGAGCACCTACTTGGAACAAGCTTAGCAAAACACAGGGACCGTGGTTCAATCCTCCAGCACCACATGCCAGCCAGTCCCGCCCCCTGGTGGGCTGAGCTGGCCACACACACACAATAAATAAAAAATAAAAAAAAAATGATGAAAACGTTTCATCCTCCAGACCTAAGCCTGTTTGCTTAATGGAAAGGATTCTGCATTTTTGAGACTGGATCTTGCTATATAGTTCAGCATAGCCTCAAACTCGGCAGTCTCCTGCCTTGACCTAAAAGCTGGGATTACAGGCATGTACCCTTTTCAGTTGAATGATCTTAAAAGATGTGTCTGAACTATATCCACCCGGGATGTGTCTGAACTATATCCACCCGTGTGGTCACTTTCTGAGCTGGACCCCGTGTTGGTAATTGCTAGGCTGCTTTTTTTCTGGTCTTTTGAGTCTTGTTATGTAAACCAGATTGACTGTCTCACAGGCAGGAATTCAAAAAATTTGTGGCAATCTTACTCAGCCTCCCCAACGCTGGGATTACAGGCATGTGCCACCATACCTGGTCTTGGGACAGGACCAGCTCTCACATCTGGCTGTTATAAATTATTTTTTCAAACTTCGTATCTGGGAGCCAGGAAGATAGCTCAGTGGAATAAGTGCTTGCATGGCAAGTGCAAGGTCCTGAGTTCAATCCCTGGTACCACCAAAAAAAATTTCATACCTGTATTTTTGTCTTTGACACAGGGTCTCACTGTGCAGTTCAGGCAGGCCTTAAGCTCCCTTTGTAGCCCAGGCTACTCTGCTGCCTCCAGAGTACTCAGATTATAGGTGTGTGCTGCCATGCCCAGCTCACAGCTACAATTTTTAAGATGGGATTAATATACTCCCTCAAATTACATAGGCCATGAGCCAGTTATCCCAAAGGATTACCCAAGCTTTCATCTCAAAGGAGCCTGTGCTTCAAAAGGATGAGAACCATCCTGTAATATAAAAGCTGGTTTCTATGAGGAGCTACTTTATGGGGAGCAGCTCTCTGCCCCTTTCAGCTTGTGTCTCACTGCAGTGGCAAGGGCTAGGCTATGGGCTTGTGTACACTGATAGCCACCTCAGTCAGCTGCTGTGCGACCCTGGGAAGTTGGTCTCTCCAAGCTTCTGTTTCTTCACTGGCAACGTAAGAACAATTCCTGTCTCACAGGCAGGCAGCGAATGGGATCGCACAGCATAGCCAGTGGCTGCCACTCAGCTAAGTGATACCTTTAATTGTGGACTATCCATAGAAGAGTGTTTCTCTAGCAAGCGTTTTCCTCTACACTGAAGCCATCTGCAGGCATAAACAGTACGCACGCCAAGAGCTCATCACAGAGCTGGGGGAGACTCGGCCACTAAAGGAACAACTAATAGCCTCCCGTACTGCCCCCACACACTTGGCAAATCTGTTCTACCAAAGCTGACCAAGACAGTCTTGGCTAATGAAGCTTAGGAAACAGCTGCACACCACCGCCCCAATTTTTTTTTAATAAGCACAACACTTTTAACTTTTTTTTTTTTTAACAATTATAAACCAAACCAGGAGAACTTCCCACAGGAAAGGGATTGTATTACAAACTTCTTCAGGCCATGACAGCTACTTCTTCCTCTTGTACCTATTTTTAAAAAAATCAGGAGAGTAAGACAAGAAAGAGGAAAAAGCAGCACTTTCTGTATGAAAAGTTTCTCCAACCCCAGTCACAGCCTCTGGGCCTCCCAAACGGTACATCACCTGGACTTGGATTTAAAGTGTCCTCCTTTTCTCTGGTGGGACAAACCCAACTGTTTCCTTTCTTCAAAGGAAGGGCTGAGTGAGAGAAGAGGAGTTACCGAAACAGGTCAGCCCCTGGACACGTCGCCCAAGCCCCGAGCCCGAGCCCGAGCCCACGAGAGCAGCACCACTGCATCCACGCGGCTCGGGGCCGGTTCTCAGGCATGCTTCCTTCCACCTGGTACCACGCGTTTCTGGAAATCAGGCTCCAGCTGATTCCTCTAGGCCTTTCCTTCCTCTGCACCCACTAAGACTTTCTGGGAGCGCTGTGTGCTCCCTGGGGTGGAAGAATGTGGCAGTACGACAGACTGAAGGGCCAGCCAGGATTCTCTGGGGGATTTTTAGGTCTGATCCTCAGATGATCAGTAGCCGTTACTCCTCTCCTGAGAGGAAGTTCTATTTCTGAACTTTAAAATGGGTCATCGCTGCCTGGCATAGTAGCGCACACCTGCAATCCCAGCACTCGGGAGGCTGAGGCAGGAGGGTTGCTGTGAGTTCCAGGCCAGCCTGAATTGCACAGCGAGACTCCGTCTCAGGATAAGGGGGCAGCGGGGGGAGGATCTCACCTCCAAGGTAGGAGGGCTGTAAAACTGCAGAGCAGTGACACAGTAGCCCTGCCCCCATCCCCACCCTCTAGTCCCACCCCGTTTTCACTCTGCGATCCACAGGTGAGCTTTAGCAAGTATGGGGGACAGACAGGCATCCCTAAGTTTATATATTATAAAGCTTAAAGGCTTTTTGTTGTTTTGTTGTCTCTTTGAGACAGGGTCTCACTGTGTAGTTCAGGCTGGTCTTTAACTCATTTTGTAGTCTAGGCTGGCCTCAAACTCACAGCAATCCTCCTGCCTCAGCCTCCTGGGGGCTAGGATTATAGGCGCGGGCCACCATGCTCCACTAAAGCTTAAAGAGTTTCCATAGAAATGCTAACGTGTAAGGGGTCCATGCCCACTAAAGCCCTACCCAGCTCGATATTGTTTCAGGGCCTTCTTGCTCGTGTTGGTGAGTTCTTCATCAAATACAGATTTCTTCCTCCGATTCTGCTTCTTGGCTGTGAACAGAGAGAATGGGTTAGTGTGATCATCTGTGGACCAAGCTCCTAAGCCAGGTAAAACCCCAGCCAGTGATTCCAAGCCCAGTGGGCACTCTGTCCCAGGCTGTTCGCTTCCTCTGACCCTCACAGGCGCCTCTAGGTCACAGCCAGGAAGTGCTCGGGCTCCCAAGGCAGAAAGGCCAGGGCTCAGCACTAGTCCTTCCTGCCAGTGACAGGGTCACTCCACCCCTTAAAGCTACTAAAGGGGCAGCTGTACATACTGGTATATGCCAATTACTCAAAAAATGTGGGCTCTTCTTACTATGCCTCAAACTTCTCCTAGGCTATTTGGCTGACTTCAGGGAGGCTCCCCGACCACCTACCAGGGCCTTTCGCCGGCTCCTCGTCAGGCATGGCCCTGGCCCGCTTCGCTCTGCGATTCCTCTTGGCCAGCCGCTCAGCAAACATCTGTGCCTTGAGGATTTCAAACTGGGACCTTTCCTCTGCCTGGGGGAAAGAGTGAGGGGTGACCAGATGGCTCTGGCCCACCCACTCAGCGTGATCCAACTCCAAAAGGGAGGCCACTCACCGTCATTTCTCCCTTTTTCTTGGCATCCTTCATAAACTTCTTCCTCTTCTTTTTTCCTCTTAAGGCCAAGTCAAACTCCTGTAGAGCCTTAGCAACTGGGACAAGAGGACAACATGAGATTTCAGGGACCACCTTAAATCTTTTTTTAAATTTACAACCAAGACAATTATTTTATTTTATCTTGTTTTGTTTTTGTCTTTTTTGAGACAGGGTCTTGCTATGCAGTTCAGGCTGGCCTTGAGCTCACTTTGTAGCCCAGGCTCGTTTCAAACTTCGCAGTGATCCTCCTGCCTCAGCCTCCCTAGTGCTGGGATTTACAGACATGCACCACCACACCTAACCATGACAACTATTTTAAAGTGCTATGTAACAATTTAAAGGGGATGGGGAGATAGCTCAGTAGAATAAGCGCTTGCCTGGCAAGTGCAGGGTCCTGAGTTCAAGCCCCAGTATGGGGGGGGGGGCGGCAGCAATCCCTCTACTACAGATTACCTTCATCTCACTAAGCACCATGCTTACCTGACTACTGCTCCACTAACCCACTTAAGGCATTCACTATCCACTGACATTCTGCTACGGAATATGAAGACGTAACTTATGATAGTCTACTCATTCCTACAAACAGTACAACTGTAGTTACAACATGAAAATTTAACACACATAAACCATCAAATAAAGGCAGTATGTCTGAAATTGCTGGCACAACATACACAAAAAGCAATTCTGTACTAATCCACAAAGTTAGTAATACATACTCTCTGACCTACAAGTCCACTTTCAGGAACTCAGCCCGCATGTCCAACACACACGCTTAACTGAACACCGGCCCAGGTTCAGGACTCCCTGGTGGCACGGTTCAGGGCTTCATGAGAGATGAACAGCATTCCAGTGGGTGTGTGTGACATACGTCACCTTGTTCACCCCTCAACTTGTGACGCACGCTGCTCTCCCACCTCTGGCCCGATGACCCACACCAAAGATCACCGGCGTACAAGCGAGTGCAGGAGCTGCTGCTCCCATCACGGGTGCACACCCAAGAGCAGCTGCTGCGGCCTGCGGCAGTTCTGGGCTTAGCTTTCCGAGGAAACTCCGACTTACTTTTTTCCTTCTTCCTCTCCTCTTTGGTCTGGAACCAGCTCCTCTCAGGTTCTGGGTCTGACGCCTGCTTCCCCTTCTCCAAGAGCCGCTGGGCGGTGTTGAGCTGTGAAGACAGCAAAAGGTCACGGGTCATGAAGGCTGCACACGCAGAGCGCTCCGGGGGCTCGTCACCCTTTCCAAAGGGCCCCCAGGGCCCCTGGCTGGCTTGCGGGGCAGCCACGACCGGCCCCCGCACAGCCTCACCTGGGCTTCCGAGTGCTGCATCTCTCTCTCCTCCGCCTCCAGCTGCAGCACTGCATACACATCTTTCTCCATCTTCTCAATCTTGTCCCGGAATTTGAGGATAACATCTAAGAGAAGAGAATGAAAAGACATTAATAAGGGTAAGATGTGGCTAATTATAAAAAAATAAAAAAGATGTGACTAATGAAAATAAGTATCTATTCACTGACATAGCTGGAATGGTGCCTATAATCTCAGCTTCTAGGAAGGCTGAGGTAGGAGTCCTGGCTCAGCCTGGGCAATATAACAGACCCCACCAAAAAACAAGCCCTTCCTCCCTTCCCCAGTGAGTTGCCAAGCTTGTTGCTCTTACTCTCAGGCCTGAGCTCCTAACAGTCTCCCTGTCTAGCTCTCTAGAGTTCTCTGTTCCCTAGCTCACCATGGCCCGGGCCCCTAACACACCTTCTCTTTTATTCACACACAAATTCATTCTCACTGTAGGGCCGCTGCCCATGCTCTCTTGCTGGGCACACGGATCACTAAGGGCAGCCTCATTCTTATCATCCGGGACTCTGCTCCACACCAGCGGCCTTTCTTGAAGTTTTTCTAAAGCAGGCCCCCTCCTTCCTCCTACAGTTGGCATTCTCGATGGCTCGGATCATTTGCTGACTCCCCACCAAAAAGCAAAACATCAGTTGCTCTGCTCCCTGCGTCAGCCCCATCTCACAGGGCCTACAACTACTCTTCAATGGGCAGAATACAGTAAAAATGAGACAAGAGGACTGCCACAGGTCTGAGGCCATCCTGGGCTACACAGTGAGTTCAAAGCCAGTCTGAACTACACAGAGTGACCCTGTCTCAAAAAAGTACGAAAGGATACACACCCAAGTGCTAGCAGAGGTGAGCTCTTTGATACAGAATTATACTTCTATATATTATACATTAATATAGAATGAACATATTGTATTTGTAACATTACAAAAAGCAGCCAGGCATGGTAGTGCACACTGTAATCACTACTCAAGAAAGCTCATGTAGCACAAAGGCCTGAGTTCAATCCCCAGTTCTGCCAAAAAAAAAAGAAAGAAAGCTCAAGCATGGATTCTAAATTTGAGTCCAGACAGCAATTTGGCAACTCAGTGAGACTCTTGTCTGAAAATTTTAAAAACAGATTGGGGATGTAGCTCAGTGCAGAGCCCTTGGATTCAATCCTTGGTATCAAACACACACATAGAAGAACGTAATTTAAGACATTTGTATTTGACCTGACCTCTACAGATCAGAGGACCGAAAAGAATGAAAGCTGCTAAAAAATCACAGGGGCTACTTCCTCCCTACTTTCTTCGCCTCCAACAGGAAGGTTAGAGGGATCCCCGCCCCATCAGAGACCCTTCCTTCTCAGTTGCTCCTAGTGATTTCTATCACTAATCCCTTTCTCATACAGAGGCCTAAATCCAAGAAATGAAGTAAGAGCTGTCCCAGGGACCTGGCTGGGGGACAGAGCCAGGACTCATGTTGGTCCTGCCTAGGAGCGCTGTTCTCTGCTGTCCTCCTGTGTCCTCGCCCAACAGGCACATTACGCTAATGGAAGCTGTTCCTCCTCACCTTGGGGAAGAATCCGGGCCTTTACGGGAGCCTTGGCGGCCTTCACAATCTCCTTCAGCATCTTCCTTTCCTCCTCCCCAACCAGAGACACAGAGCGCCCAGCCCTGCCGGCACGCGCAGTCCGCCCCACCCGGTGCACGTAGTGCTTGACTGTGTTAGGCATGGTGAAGTTGATGACCTGGAGGGCCAGAACGCAACATCAGTCAGATGGAGAAGGACGATGCGAGGTGGCACAAAGATCCCATCGAGTACAAGGGGGCCAGTAGTACTCACCGTCTTGACCCCTTCGATGTCAAGACCTCGGGCTGCCACATCTGTGGCCACGAGGATATCAATCTGTTCGTCCTTAAAGCGCCTAGAAATAGCCACAGAGAGCCTTATTCAGATACTCCATCCCAATAATGCTCCGCAGAGCGCCAGCTGTCAGAGAACACAGCAGGACACTGAAGTCACCACAAATCCTGAGTCAAGCAGCAGGGTGTAGACCATCACAGAGGGGACAGAACCTAAATGCTAGCCCATCCAACACTCACACACTTTTTTTTAAATTTTATTTATATGTGTGTGTGTATGTGTGTGTGTGTATGTGGCCAGCTCAGCCCACCAGGGGGCGGGGCTGGCTGGCATGTGGTGCTGGGGGATTGAACCGCGGTCCCTGTGCTTTGCTTGGCTTAGCTTGTTCTAAGTAGGTGCTTTCGACCACTGAGCCATCTCACCAGCCCCTCACACACTCCCTTTTAACTGATTTTACAGGACAGAGAATTCCGTATGTGCTATCTCAGGCAGTAAATCCAACAGACAGTTCTCTGAGCTAGCCTGCAGGAAAGAACAGAGGCAGCTGCCTCAGTGTTCAAATTGGCCTTGCTTTCACAAACACCTCTGAGCACCTGTAATGAACAAGGATGGAGAATTCTGTGAGAACTAAATGAATAATCACACAAATTATGGTGCTTGCCAAAGCAGATGCTCAAGTAACAGCCGCTGGCTTCGAGTCCAACCCTGTTCAGCTGGGCCCACGGATGTCAGCCTTGGGAAAGCCGCAGAAACAGACTGCGTGTTGCATTTCCCAGTTCCTGTGTAGTCTCGCGTAACAGCTCCAACACAGGCCGAGATCCTGGCCAAGAGGGTTATTATCCATGAAGATGAAGGCAGAGTTCTAAATGCATCTACAATTTCTTTTTAAATGAGGTCTTGCTATGCTTCCAAGGATGCCCTCAAACTCCTGGGCTCAAGGGACCCTCCTGCCTTGGCCTGTAAGTGGCAGAGACAGAGGCACTAGCCACTAGCCCAGCCTGGATAAACACTTTGATAGCACGGCACCACGCTGTGCCCACTACTGCTCTAAGACAACCTCCTGGGCCCCAATTCCTGTCCAATGAGGACGCCCTATTGGACCTCCCCCAGGAGGGTTAGGTGGCGTCTTCCCTCACCCAGGACATTACCGGAGAGCCTCCAGCCGCTGGGTCTGTGACAAGTTGCCATGGAGCTCACCCACCTGCAGCCCCAGGAGCCCCAGCAGGATGTGCATGCGGTGGGCCTGCTTCTTGGTCTGAGTGAAGAGCATCACGTGGTCAGTGAAGGTTCTTGTTAACAGAGCTGGCAGGGAAGGAGCGAGTCAGCAGCTGTTTTCAGGTTCCTTCCTACACAATATACACCCGGCGCTCCCGAGGAGCTGTGGGGCCTGGTCCTGGGCAGACAGGCCCAGACCTTGGCCCCAGGAGCACAGGAAATGTCAGTGAAGAACAAATATGGCAGGATGAGAAGGTTCAAGCTGACAAATGTGGCACAAGCCACCAACAGACCCCCCCAGTCAAGGCCTGCACAAGCCAGTCCTGGGAGTCCTGAAGCCCACTATAGAGAGTCTGGATTTCAGTGGAGGAGCAGTGGAAGCTACTGGAGGGTGTTAAAACTTTTTTTTCTTTTTGGCGGAACCACGGATTGAACTCAGGCCTTTGTGCCTGCCAGGCAAACACTTATTCTACTGAGCCATCTGCCCGATCCCAAGGGTGTCAAATAATAAAGTAACAAAAGCGAATGTTTGGGGCCGGGGAGATGGCTCCATGGAATAAGCGCTTCCCTGGCAAGCGCAAGGGCCTGAGTTCAATCCCCGGTTCTGCAAAAAAGAAAGCAAATGTTTTGTAAAGACCTGCTGTGCAACATGCAGGATGATCGCAAAGGACCAAGGAGAGCCAGGAACAGTAAGAAGCTGCAGCAATAATACAGGCACTGGCCCGCAGTGTCCGCACTGAAAGGCCCGAGCGGCGGGGCTCAGGACAGGAAACAGGCTGGATGGCAGGAGGGAGGCAAGGTGCTTAGAGCAAGGACTCCTGGAGGAAAGCTGAGCTAGGGGAGATGGAGGAGGGAAGCGGGCAGAAACCGGGTGCTGCAGGCTAACCCCCACAATGCACTCTGGCCCCGGACATCCACCTGCAACAATAGCTTCCCGGTCCCCTTCCCGATTTGGCCGTATGCGTACGAACTCCTGCCTCAGGAAAGGAGCCACATCTGTGTTGCTGTTCACAAATATGCGGACAGGATTCTTCAGAGAGACGGAAGCCAGATCTTTCACCTGCCCAACACAGAGCCACGGACACTCGGCTTAGTGAGGAGAGGAAGGGCTTGCCCAGGCAACCCCCTCAAGCCCAGCAGCCGTCCATGCACACCCACCTCATCTGTCATGGTGGCCGAGAAGAGCATGGTCTGGCGGTGGTGGGAGCACATGCGGATGATCTCTTTCATCTGCTCCTCAAAGTACTCGTCCAGCATCCTGCAGAGGCAGAGTGAAGACCGACCGGGTTGGCACTCATCGAGGGACAGCACCGCTCAGGCCGCAGTTCTGCTCTTGCTGGTTGTACTTTATATAACTACTACTTTTCCCTTTCTCTAAGATCCTCCATCATAATGCCATATTTACTTTCCTTTTTTTAAAGTCACAGATGTCATGACTCCAACTACTGCAGCACTCATCTTCTAAGAAAAATCATGTTTTACATAGCCACAGGGTCATAGTTACACCCAAGACATTTAAATGTTTGAACAAATCTGAAAGTACAGGCCATACTCGAATTTTTTCAGCTCTCCTCAGAATGTGATTTTACAGTTGTGAGAGCCCAAATTCCACTACTGCACATGGCTATATTTCTTGTCTCTCTAGCCTCCTGTCACCTCCTTCAGCCTTGCGCACACCCTGGATTGACCTACATTTCTCCTAGTGACTGGATTCAGAAAATCCATCGTTGGGACAAGGCCCCTGGGCGTTGCGCCCGTCACTTGCTGAAACAGAAGCCTGAAGGGGGTGAAGGAGCTCACTCCAAGCAGGAGGAAGGGCACTGAAGACCCCTACCGTGGGGGCCGGGGTATGCTCTGAGGGGATTCACCAGAGAGAGGACACAGGATGACACTAAGCGTTTGGGCCAGAACTGGAAGGATGGACCTGCTACTGGCCAAGCCAGGGAAAAGACAGGGCCAGCCACACAGAAGCTCGCCTAAGAACCTGCCTCAATTTGTGGTCAACCTTCACAAGCTCTGACTCACCTGAGACTTCCCTGCCCCAGTTCTATCAGCAGATTGGGTCACTTGGCTCAGCTGAGTGAAAGAGATGAGCAGGTGGGAGAAAAAGGAAGCGAGAGACAGAAGAGGTGGCACAGGGATGGGGAGAAGGGAGGGCATCACCACCTTCCAAGTTACGCAGACAACCCATGGAAGCCTCATCACACACAACACTGTCCCTGTGGTACCACCAGATGCCTCCTCACTGTGAGCTGGGTACTACTCTTGTCTCCAGGTACAACAAGAGAGGATTTTTGTTTTGAGAATCTTATTAACATCCCAAATATCGGCTAGGATATGGCCACATTTAACCTACCTTACCTCTTAATCATCTTACTACAGAATGAGAGAAAGCAAGCAGGAAAATCTACGCTAAGTCTGGACAGAGGTCCAGTGTGGGCAGCTAACGTGGAAAGCTCTGTAGCATAACCCAGGGTAACAGCTGCCACATCCAGGGCTGCGGCCTTCAGGACCTCAGAGTCACCCAACCCTTTCCACCCCACACTCAGGGGCACCTGTCAGCCTCATCCAGGATGAGCACCTCGATGCTGCTCAGATGGAAGGACGGACAGTTGTGCAGGTGATCGATGAGCCGACCCGGCGTGGCGATGAGAATGTCAGGGGCTGCCCGAAGAGCTGCTTCCTGCGACTTTACATCCAGGCCACCTGGGAGAAGGAGCCCACCAGGTGAGCTGTCCTGTGGTCGAGGTGAGTCACCCCTCCGTGTGCACAGCACACCTGCCACCCGCCTCTGCCTTAGCCAGATGCACAGCAAAGCCCTGAGAATAAGACTGACAGAGGGGGCCGGGGAGATGGCTCAGCAGGATAAGCACTTGACTGGCAAACACAAGGATCTGAGTCCAATCCCCGGGTCTGCCAAAAAAAAAAAAAAAAGACTGACAGAGGCCACATGAATTTTGTAACACACCAAAAGAGAGAGATTTACTTATAATTGGACAAAGGGCAAAAATCCAAAATGATGGTGACCCCAAAACACTTCCTAATAGGATTGAAACTTAGAAGGACTGAGAGAAGCATCTCTGAAAACTGATGTCTCTACACGAGCACAAAAAAATCACATTTGAATTCTTACTACTTAATAAAGAGGGTAAAATGCAGGCTAGATAACATCATATGACTTCGCATAAATAAAGTTTCCCCTAAATACTTTGTTAATCACACTAAGCAGAATGTACACTTTATATCCTGTGTTCAATACTAGGAAAAAAATTCTTCCCTAAAATTTGTGTAGTTTTATTTTTCAAAGTTAATTTAGTCTCAATGAAATCCTCTCCTCCTACAATTATGAAAACATGTCACACATTTTTTTTGGGGGGGGTGGTCTTTTTGAGATAGGATTTCGCTATGCAGTTCACTAGCCTTGAACACACTTTGCGGCCCAGACTGGCCTCACACTTGGCAGTGACCTCCCTTCCTCGGCCTCAGAGTGCTCAGATTACAGGCATGCAACACCACACCTGGCCTTTGTCACGCAACTTTTTTTTTTTTTTTTTTGATGGAACCGGGGATTGAACTCAGACCCTTGCACTTGTCAGGCAAGCGCTTAGTCTACTGAGCCATCTCCCCGGCCCCTGTCGTGCAACTTTTAAGTGGACTCAATCTAAAGCCTTTTCTGGCACCCCCTGCCTTGAAGAGCAGGCAGCCCACGCGGCCACGGTAGCCCTCAGCCCAGAGACGCACCTACGGCCAGGCATGTGGTGATGCTACAGAACTGCGCCAGCTGCCTGGTGACGGAGTGCACCTGGATCCCCAGCTCTCGGGTGGGAACCAGCACCAGCACACGGGTGACTGGAGCCTGGCGGGGCTTGTAGATCAGACGCTCCAGGACAGGCAGAGCAAAAGCAGCAGTTTTACCTGGAGAAGGGGGCAGGAAACCAAGAAAAGGGTCAGCTCCTTCTGGCTTTAGGCTCTCACTTGGGCACAATAAGCCTGTATAATTAGGAGAACATGAAACATTTATTTATTTATTTATTTATTTTTTGCAGAACCGGGGATTGAACTCAGGCCCTTGCGCTTGCCAGGCAAGCACTTCTACTGAGCGATCTCCCCGGCCCCGAAAAATTTATTTTTTTACTTTTTACCAGGGTCTCACTATATAGTTCAGGCTCGCCTTGAATTTCCTACCTTGCCTTGAGGCCCAGGCTGACCTCAAATTCACTGTGATCCTCCTACCTCAGCCTCCCAAGGGCTAGGACTACAGGCATGTACTACCAGGCCCAAGAAAAACTTACTTTTCATAGAACTTTCTGCTGTTTCAAACTATATAGTCAATGTAAAAATACCTGGGAAATACAAAGAACCATAAAAATAATACAAGTCTCCCAGAAGGCCACCAACCAGATAAACTTTTGTTTTTACTACAAAGGGTGGAACACAGGGCCTCACACATGCTAGACACTCTGCCAATAAACAGCACCCCCAGGCCTGAGATAAACATGACTGTCCCAGTTATGTGGCATGCCAGTCATCCCTGTGTGAAGGGTTCAAGGAACTCTATTCACTATTTTGTCACTTTTCACTGCTCTATGATCATTTCAAAATAAAAAGGGGAGGAAGGGAATAGCTATGTATCTGCATTTGAATTGAAATATATTTCAACTGCATTTGTATCTATAAACACTGGAATGTCCAAGCACACTAACACAGTAGTGGGCTGGGGGCAGGGGGTGAACCAGGGACCTAAGAGCACTTTTTTTTTTTTAAC
>NW_004524653.1:8446834-8452420 GCF_000260255.1 Octodon degus
AGCTTGTTCTAAGTAGGTGCTTTAGACCACTGAGCCATCTCACCAGCCCTCTTTATTTTAATAAAAACAATTCTACATTTATTGGCCTTCAGTAAAAACGTAAGAGTAGTCAAAACAATATGAACAAATGTTTTATAAACACTCCCAGAGCAAACCACTCAAATGACTGCCTTTTTTACGTTATCACAATAGCCACTGCCTCACTTCCCAGCGGCTTGAACTCACTGATCACTTCTAGTTCACTTCATAGCAGGGTAATGCTATCTCCTTTCACCATGAGCCAACCCAGTTGTTTTCTTGACTTTGTTTTAGAATGAATTTCTTCTGCATCATCTAATACAAGGTTCATGTACTCATCAAAACCAGTAGGGGCCGGGGAGAAAGCTCAATAGAATAAGCGCTTGCCTGGCAAGCGAAGGGCCCGAGTTCAATCCCTGGTTCCGCAAAAAAAAGAAAGAAAGAAAGAAAGAAAGAAAGAAAGAAAGAAAGACAGACAGACAGACAGACAGACAGACAGACAGTAATTCAGCCCTCTATCTGCATATTCACTTGCTCATACAGCCACTCCTGGATCCAGGTTCTGCAATTATCTCAAGATGAAGCTGACAGGCTGCACCATCACCTTACGCACTTTCTGGCCCTGACACCGGTATGCAATGGGTGGAGCCCAGGAACAATTCTTTTCTTTTTTTTTTTTTTTTTTTTGGTTTGTATATTTAGGGAAGGTTCTACAGGGTACTCAGGGTCTCACTACTAGATCATGACTCATAGTGATCTGCCTGTTTAGTCTTCCAAGAGCTGGGATTATAGGTGTGTGCCGCCATGCCCAGTCTCAACTGCTGGCTCAGCGTGCCCCTGGGGCAGAGCTGGCATAGCAGGCCTGAGGACTGAACCCCCAGCCCCTGTGCCTAATCTACTGAGCTAGTTGGACAGCCAACTAATCTTAATAAAGCCTTCAAGAACTGGACCTCCAGGCTGGGGAGATAGCTCAATGGTCTAAGCACCTACCTGGCAAGCGCAAGGACCCGGGTTTCAATCCCTGGTACTGCATGCCAACCCAGCCCCAAATCCAGGCTTAGTGGCGTACACCTATAATACCAGCACTGGGGAGGCTGGGAGACAGGAGGATCATTAGGAGTCCGAGTTGTGCAGCAAGACCCTGTGCCAAACACATAAATTACCAAAAAGAAAAAAAGAACTGGGCCACCAATTGCCAGTATCGTGCCTCCAGAAAGACTGAACAAGCACGATATGACATTTCTCAATCTTTTACAAAAAGAAGCAGAGGTGACAGCTCCTCGGCCCCAGCACTTGCTATGTGGTTTGGGAGGGATCAAGAGCTAACCAGAGCAACAGGAGGTGATAGCACAGGATCACTGGCCTATTCTGTTCAGGCTCCTATGAAGCTGATTCCCAACGGGCCCAACAGGCCCAACTGTCCTGGTTCTCCGAGGTGCATATGTGTAGCAGACCGGGTTTATACTGTGTCTTCATCATGGCATTTTAAGGACTAGACTGCTCAGTCTAGCTCTGCTCCAGCAGCTGCAAGGAGCTGGATCAGAACAGTGTCCTGCTGGGAACCAGGAGGCAAGACACAGTCTCCTGCCCTACTTGCTGTCCCCATCCAGCGCTGGCAGGGAGCTGCAGTTCAGGCTGCTGGTGCACGTCTTGGTCTCCCAACAACAGAGGACCCTTCCTTTCTCCCCAAAATCCCGTTTTTTTTTTTTTTTGTTGTTTTTTTTTTTGCAGAACCGGACTGAACTCAGGCCCTTGCACTTGCCAGGCGAGCACTTATTCTACTGAGCCATCTCCCCGGTCCCTCTCCCCAAATTCTGTTCAGCTACAGTCTTGGGCGGGGGGAACCAAGGTACCTAAGAAACATTAATATGCTTTAAAGTGCTGCTGTGAAAACAGAAACTAGTCACTCAGAGTTCCCCCACTCAAAGCCACTAAAACCACCAAATGAGCATGAACTGCTGTAAACTTTTTTTTTTTTGCAGTACCAGGGATTGAACTCAGGATCCTGCACTTGTCAGGCAAGTGCTTATTCCACTGAAGCTATCTCCCCGGGCCCTGTAAATTTTTTATACAGTCCAAAAATCCAAGCATGTTTCACGAACCTTCTGTCAAGTCAGCCTGGAGCCCCGTTCTGGTATAAAAAGGGACCCTGTTCCCACCCACCAGGACCCCATCTCCTCACCCGTCCCGGTGGCTGCACACGCACAGATGTCCTTCCCTAGCAGACCCACGGGGATGCATGCCTTCTGGATTGGTGTGGGCTGCTTGAAGCCCATGGCTGAAATGGCCTGAAGAGAAGTGACAAGGACAGATGGACAGGGCAGGGTCTCAGCAGGGAATAAACACAACGCTTCTAGTCAAGCGCGTCTCTATGGCAATCCTCTCAGGAATTCAGTCCACACACAGACTGAGTGCCTACCACGTATGAGCGCTGTTCTACAAAGTGAGCATATAGCAATGAATAAACAAAAAAGCTCTTCCCTCAGGAGGCTGACAATCCCGCAGAAAGAAACAGACCGAGACAAATGTATGTCATACAGATATATACGCTATATACAAAATGACAGTCAGGGGGCTGAGGAGGAAGGGAATGTGACCACAGCAGGGCCGTGGGGGCAGCTCGCTGAACTCTGAAGGGGAGACACCCAGCAGACTCCTGGAAGAAGAGCCTTCCATGCAGAGTGAAGCAAGTACAAAAGCCCTGAGGAAGAAGATACACGACCTAGCTAAGGGTCAGCAAGCCATGTGGCCGGGGCAGAACGATCACAAGATGTTTCAGGAGAGGTCAGAAGGAGCAGAGTGTTTCAAAACTATGTAAGGAATCAAACTTTATCCCAAGTGAAAGTGACAGCCATAAAAGGCTCAGAGAGGAAAGGACAGGATGGAATTTACTGCTGAAGGGTCCTCTCTAGTAGCTGTGTGGACAACAGAGTTGAGGGAACCAGGAGTCAAGTCAGGGGTTACTGCAAGACTCAATCCAGGCTCCAGAACAAGTCCTACCTTCAGAAGGGGCCGGGAGAGGTTCATGTCCTGGAAGGAGAGACTCTCGTCATACTGAGACGCATCTTCAAAGAATCCTCCTGCCTCCTACGCCAGGGCAAAAGACAGAAGATGAGAATTCAGCAAAAAGGCCCAACACCACAAAAACCTCAAAATCCTCTCAGGTTGCTCAAAACACGCTGCCATTTCCCAAGCTCACCTGTCCTTTCTTCTTCTTCTTCTTCCGCTCCTTTACCTTGAGCGTATCTAGGGAGAAAAACCCAGCTGACGCTCACGGCTCTCACACACTGAACACCTGCATCTGCTCCGTGCTGTCCTGGTGTTTTATGTGGGCCACCTCTGCACCCACACACCTGCCTTGCTTCCCAGATGAGGACGCGCAGTGGCAGTGCAGCTAAGCGACTCACCTAAGGTCAGACAGGCAGCAAAGTTCCCAAGTGCAGCCCAGAGACCAGGTTCTCAATACTAGTCTACATTAAGGTGCTTTACATACATGTCCACCAGAATACTGAGCAGCACGGGGAAGTCCCCGGACGCAGGTCACTTCCAGTAAGTTTTAGTCACCATCTGGCAGCTGTGTGGGGCTGGAATGGGGACAGAAGCTGCTGCCTGCAAAGTGCAACAACCCCAACAAAATCCCAAAGGAGAGAAAACCTTGACCACAACGTCACGGAGACCCTCAACACTACTGTGTATAAGCAGACAAGAATTCCTACCAAGTGGAGAAAGAGGCTTCCCAACTTCAAGCTCATTTCTTTTTGTGTGTAGCTGACACCAGGAATTGAACCAAGGGTCATTGGACTGAGCTAGCTCCTCAGTCCTTTCTAAAATTTCTTCAAATGGGCTGGGGAGACAGCTCAGGGGCATAAGTGCCTGCCCTGGCAAGAGCAAGGTCCCCGTTTGATCCCCGGTACTACACGCCACACCACCCTACTGTGCCAGCCCAGGAACTGGGTGTGGTGGCGCACGCCTATAATCCTAGCACTCAGGAGGTTGATACAGGAGGATTGCTGCAAATTTGAGACCAGCCTGGGGGCTACAAAAGCGAGCACAGGGCTAGCTCAAACTGTGTATGACCCTGTGTCAAAATAAAATAAAATATCTTTAAATTTTGAGGTAGGGTCTCACTAGGGCACTAACTTTCCCTAGGGCTGGGCTCAACACTGCACTAGAGTGCTTGGGAGTACAGGCATGAGCCGCTACACTGGCTCCAGTCCCACTTCTCCCACCCCCCATCATGTCTACCTGCTTTGGTAAGGATGTTCTCCTCAGCGGAGGAGTAGTCGGTCTCTGACTCTTCACCTGCAGAGCCTGCTACCTCCTCTTTCCCTTCAAGGCCTCCCTGGTCGTCCAGGTCAGAGCCCACCTGAGCTGCTTTATCCTCCGACTTCCCTGATTTAGCTTCTTTATCCTGGGAACAAAATTCAAAATGAAGCAAAGTAATTACAAATTTCAGGAAATTTGTGACCTAAAGAGGGCACTCTTCAGCTCTGCAGCCTGGACAGGAGGCTGTGGGCCTCTTAGTGAGGCCCGGTGACAATCACACAGCAAGGTACCCCCATCCGCTGCACCCAGCTCAGGCTCAGAGAGAAACAGCGAGGAGGTGCAGAGGGCTCAGTGGATAGCACAAAGCGAGGAGGAGCTGGGCTTCTTTCTCACCTCTGTTTTCCTTTTCTTTCGCACTTTCTCAATCTTCTCATCTAATGTGGTGGCTGCCCTCTGCACAAAACAGTAAAGGAAAAGAAATATTGAGACTAAGCAAGATTTTCTGGAAAGTCAGGTCTCAGACAGTAACACAGAAAGGATCTCTCGGCCCTTCAACAAATTAATCAATCTGTAAATTATTCACAGTACAAAGGGATTAAAAAAAAAGGGGAGAAGGCTCAGTAGAATAAGTGCTCCTCTGGCAAGTGCAAGGGCCTGCGTTCAATCCCTGGTTCCCCCCCAAAAAAGGGCAGGGGGAGAGAAAAAAAGATTAAATAATACATCTGTAAACAGTAAAATCAGCACTCTAAATGTGCAATTTGAGTTTTTTAATTTATTTTAGTTTTAGGCTTTGTTCTTTTGGTGTGTGTGTTTTGTTTCATTTATATAACTGGGGACTGAACCCAGAGGAACCAATGAGCTACAACACAGCCCTTCGATTTATTTACAGTCAACCCTTCAGTTACAACTGGCCTGACATACAAACAACAGGAAAGAGAGACACAGACACAGAGACGACGTATATGGCCAGGGAGATAGCTCAGTAGAATAAGCATTTGCCTGGCAAGCGCAAGGTCCTGAGTTCAATCCTCAGTCCCATCAAAAAAAAAAAAGACAGAGAGGACATCTAAACATGAAACACTTTGACACAGCTACATATGTTTTTAACTCAACCAGTGGGCCATCTGCAAATTTCTCTAAGACTTTTTTTTTTTCCCCTCTTTTTAAGAAACAAGGGGCCAGGGAGATAGCTCTGTTGAGTAAGTGTTTGCCTGGCAAGTGCAAGGACCTGAGTTCAATCCCCAGTTCCACAAAAAAAAAAAAAAAAAAAAGAAAGAAACAAGATCTCACTATGTGAGCTGA
>NW_004524653.1:8452520-8457742 GCF_000260255.1 Octodon degus
AGGGAGATAGCTCTGTTGAGTAAGTGTTTGCCTGGCCCCCTGGTGGGCTACACACAAATCCCCAGTTCCACAAAAAAAAAAAAAAAAGAAAGAAAGAAACAAGATCTCACTATGTGAGCTGAGCTGGACTTAAACCCCTGAGTTGCTGGTACTACAAGAATGCACTATAAAAATCAAGATCTGAGGTTCAGCAAGACAGCTCAGCAGACTAAGCACCTGCTTAGGCAAGCGCCAAGACTGGGGATCAATCCCTGGCACCCATAAGCAGCGTCAGCCCCACCCATGGATGCAGTGAACCAGAACCTGGTGGTGCACGCCTGTAATCCCAGCACTGGGGAGGCTGAAAGCAGGAGGATCACTACGAGTCCGAGCTGCGTAGTGAGATCCTATACAAAATACATAAAAAAAAAAAATCCAGATCTGCCTTAATACACTGAAGTAAGTCAGAATTTACCACCCCCACCTCCAGGAAAAGTTATCATGGGGCAATACTTCTACATGTCACCTGTAAGCAGATGAATATAATTATATTAGGGTTTACAATAAATTCATGTTGGATCGTTTTATATGTTGGTGTTAAGACTGTGGGTTGTGGGCCGGGGAGATGGCTCAGTGGAATAAGCACTTCCCTGGCAAGTGCAAGGGCCTGAGTTCAATCCCCAGTTCCACAAAAAAAAAAAGACTTTGGGTTGTGATGTCCTTCAAAAGTATACCATCGCCACGGAGATAACTCAGTAGAATAAGCGCTTGCCTGGTAAGCACATGGTCCTGGGTTCAATCCTGCGTACAGCAAAAAAAGAAGAAGAAAAAAAAAAAAAAAAAAAAGGGTATACCATCAAAACTACACCACAGGTTGGGCTGGCAAGATAGCTCAGTGGTCTAAATGCCTGCTTAGGCAAGGTTAGGCAAGCGCAGGAACCACAGTTCAATCCCCAGCATCCACACCAGCCTTTCCCCCGGGGTGGACTGAGCCAGCCAATAAATAAATAAATACAAACTACACCAAAGGTTTTCAAAGGAGTTTCAGAGGGCTGGTGAGATGGCTCAGTGGTCTAAAGCACCTACTTAGAACAAGCTTAGCAAAGCACAGCACAGGGACCGCGGTTCAATCCCCCAGCACCACATGCCAGCCAGCCCCGCCCCCTGGTAGACTGAGCTGGCCACACACAAATCAATCAATCAATCAATCAAAGGAGTTTCAGAATCCACTGAGTGAGAAGCACTGAAGTCAGGGTGAACTCCTCCACCCACAACCTTCACAACTATCCATCACTGTCAGTCTCACCTTCTTCTTGAGCTGGCTCATGACATCAGCCAGAGCCCAGCTGTCATCATACATAGACTCCTTCTCGGTAAAGATGAAGTCAGGATTGAAGTCAACACTGCGGTTCTTCTGCAAGGCTTTCTGCTTTCGGCCCAGCACAATGGGCCCCTGGGAAGGGAAGAGACAGGGTGACTATGGGAACGAGAGGAAACAGGAGGAAGAGCAGGTGGCCCGGGGAGGAAGAGCAGGTTCACTATCAGGTGGGAGGACGGAAGAGAGCAGAAGTACACAAGGCAAAACCGGGCACAAGGACAAAATGACTGATTTACAAACGTGAGAGATTTTTAACACACCTCTCTTGGTAACTGACAGATCAAGCAAGCCAAAAATAAGTTTGTAGAAAACCTGATTGACACAAGTAACAGGCCTGCCTGTAGAATCGAAGTCTGACTCATAGAAAAAGAGAGCAGACGGGTGCTCGCCGCGGGCTGGGGTGTACGGAAAACGGGAAGAGAAAAGGCCACCAAGAATCACTCCAAGGCTTCCTTCCGCCTTGAGATGGGAATAAGATGGAAAGATGGGAAGGTAAGGGAGACCAGGAGACAAGCGCAAAGGAAAACCCCTGGGCTGGATCTCTGACCCGCTGGCGCCTTGGTCGGGCCACAGCGCACCGTCTGTCACCGCCCGGTCCAGCGTGAGCGTCTGCAGAGCGCCGCTCACGACGTCCACTGCCAAGTCCCGACAGTTTCCACCACGTCTAGGGACGTTAGCAAGCCCTGCCTCGATGAATGGAAGGATGGATGGCCAGGCTCAGGAATCACGACAGACTTCACCTCTATTACGGCAGGACCCGGGTTCACTATCAGGTGGGAGGACGGACAGTGTGCCCAGCACGGCGACACGCACCAGCAGGGCCAACAGAGCAGAGGTGTAGGACAGCCGGCGGAGGGCAAGCTGAGGAAGAGCTCGGGATCCCGGGGAGACCCGCCACGGAACTGGGGGTTCAAGGACAAGAGCCTGAGGAATCACGGGGAAGGGACCCTGCCCGCTGCTGTCTAACCACGCCCCGCTTCATACCTCTTCCTCCTCATCCCCGGAGTCAGACTCGGGCTCCACCGGTACCTCGTCATCTTCGCCTATCGTGCCGATTAAACCGAGCTCCGCAAGCATGCTGAAGCGGACACCGCTTCCGGAAGTGAGCTCCTCGCGCCGTCAGACCCGCCCTCTTCCGCGGCTTCCGCTGGGTCTCTGCTTACGTCACTTCCGTTTGAGAAAGCCTCCACCCCCAACACCCAGAGTGCTCGAGCGTCTACCTGTGGCGCGTTCAAAGGCGCCAAAGGGGCGGGCTTTGATTTAAAATCCCATTGTCTAGGACTAGGCTCAGAAAGTAATAGAAAGCTGAGGAGTTTGCGAGCAGTCTGGCAGGAGAAAGCCTAAAGAGCTGTTTTGCTGAGCTCTGTATGGATATATCCATGAGCAAAAACTTGTGGCAGAAAATGCAGTAAATAACACTTTTAAATAAGTGATTTTTATTTTCTTTTTTCCCCACAATATTCACTTTCATTAAAGTGAGTGTAAACTAGTATGGTGGCATATGCCTGTAATCCCAGCACTGAGGAGGCTGAGGCAGAAGGATCGCTTGTAAATTTGAGAGGAGACTGGACTTACAAAAGCGAGTTTAAGGCCAGCCTGAAGTGCATAGCGAGACCCTATCTCACACACACACACACACACACACACACACACACACACACACAAAATGAGGGCCAGGAAGATAGCTCAGTAGAATAAGCGCTTGCCTGGCAAGCACAAGGGCCTGAGTTCAATCCCTGCTAAATGCAAGCGCCTGAGTTCAATCCCTGGTTCCGCCAAAAAAAAAAGTAACAATTGCAAACATTGCAGGGGTGGCAAGCGTGAGGTCACAGAGCCAGATACTAACAACCAAGATTATAAGTCAGGCAGTGGCATCAGGATCCTTGGGGAAAAGGACTCAAAGCTTACTGGGGCATGTCTCCTTTTACGCACTTGTTTTGTTTCTCTGTGAAGTGTTTTCTTCCAACTGGCATTGGACTCACTGTGTAGCCCAGGCTGGCCTTGAACTCACAGCAGTCTTCCTGCCTCGGCCTCCTGAGTACAGATTTGTTTCCTGCAGAACATCCATCTTCCTGCCCATGGTTAGAGCAGTGCTAGTCTATGGAGCTTGTGGCAGTGCCGAAAATGTCCTATGTCTGCAGAGCAACGTGGTACCCACCAGCCATGTGCAGCTGCATGAGCCCTCACGTTACAGTTGATGGAGGAGCTGAATGTTTTATTATATGTTCTTTCACGGCCAGGAACAGAAGCCAGGCTTCCTGCACACTAGCCAAGCACTCCTTGCCTGGGCTTCACCACAGCCTGCGGCAACTGCTTTTAATAATACAGGTATATCAAGGTATTTTTCCAAACCTAATTCTTCTGTCTTCTTTAGCCCCTAAGAGTGAATCAGATTCCAAGATCTAACTATTCTTCCTAAATATAGGTCTGATGCCTTTCTCCCGCAACTCAGTAGATGACAGTGCCGTTCAAGGCCCCACCCAGGCATCCTTGGTTTCTCTTCAAGCTCCCCGCCTCACTGCGTCCTGCCAATGTGGCCTCCCACACAACAGGACGGTGCATTTCTCTCCACCACGGCCGCTGCCAGTCACAGCGGCAATAAGCCTCATCCGCAGCTCCTCTGCAGCCCATGTGTTTACTATTCCCACTAGGGCACTGTGAGAATCTTGAGCGGCTTCATGCTGTACGGCGGCGGGATAAGGATAAATTCCCTACTGCCTGCCTGTAAGTCTCTCCTTGTCTTATCCCCAGCTGTTAATTGTCTAACTCGCTTCTTTTTTCCCCTCTTCTCTCAGCTCCTGCAACTTTTTCCATCCTGGGAATTAAGCTCAGGCCGTCATGTGCGTTAAGCAGGTGTTCTGCCATTGAGCTACAGTGCTGGTCCTTTTCCTTTTCCTTTTCCTTTTTCTTTTCTTTTTGTGGAACCGGGGATTGAACTCAGGTCCTTGCACTTGCCAGGCAAGCACTTATTCTACTGAGTCATCTCCGCAGCCCCTTCCCTTTTCTTTCTTTCTTTCTTTCTTTCTTTCTTTCTTTCTTTCTTCATTTATTTATTTTGAGACAGGATCTCACTAGATTTGATTTTCATTCGTGGTAAGATAACTGATGCTTTTCTTCACCAGATTTTCAGTTACTCGGGAACCAGGACAGGGTCTGGTTTTGCTTAATATTTTATTTCACTGTCTGACACAGTGATGTCGCTTAATGAAAATGGATTACCAAGACAGCTCAGCACAGCAGCTGACCTCGAAGTTCCCAGAATCAGCACCTTAGGTTCATATCCGGCTCCACCTCTTACAAGTTGGGACCTTTTCGGTAAATTAGTATCTCTAGACTTCTGATTTCTCTCCTATAAAATATAACAAAGTAACAGCCATAACCAAGAGTTGTTGTTATTGTTTTTAAAAAAAGAGTTGTTAAAAGATGTCACCAAAGCTGGTTTCGAAATCTTTTGTTAAAGCAATTATCCCACCTCAGCCTCCCACACAGGTAGACCTATATCCCTGGGTCACTGAACCCATCAGGTTGCATAATTTTTTTTAAACCAAATTGGTAGGACCATAATTTTTTTTGATACCAGTTTAAACATTTTCATAAGACATTGTGTTTCCACTTATAGTGCAGTGCTTAAGGTGCAATGCTGTGTTTCCCTGTGTGCTTGTCCCATTATTCAAGTATTGAGAATGCCCGGTACTTCACTATCGCAGCAACTTAATAACTGCCACAGCATTTGCTACAGATTTAGGTCCTTCAATTTTATTGGTTGTGGAAGAATGCTGTATCTATATTTAGGGTAGGCTTAATCAACCTCTTCAATGGTGGGCCCCGAGGAAGCACCCCCAGAGGAAGGAGCCCCTCCACCAGG
>NW_004524653.1:8458361-8459585 GCF_000260255.1 Octodon degus
TCTATGTCCTCCTTGCTCAAACGGCTCTTATCATTAGTGATGGTAACCTTGTTCTCTTTTCCTGAACTTTTATGGACTGCAGAAGCATTGAGGATACCATTGGCATCAATATCAAAAGTTACTTCAATCTGAGCAGCACCACAGGGTGGAGGAGGTATGCCTGTGAGTTCAAACTTGCCACGCAGGTGGTTCTCCTTGGTCGTGGCACGCTCACCTTTGTGTACCTGAATGAGCACACAAGGCTGGTTGTCAGAGTAGGTAGTGAAGGTCTGGGTGTGCTTTGTAGGAATGGTGGTATTGTGCTTGATGAGGACTGTCATGACGCCACCAGCAGGAGGAAGTGACATACAACAGCAAATCTTGGACATTTTCAGACTTGTCTCCAGATAAAATGGCTGCCTGAACAGCAGCACCATAAACAACAGCCTCATCAGTGCTGATCCTCTTATTCAATTCTTTTCCATTGAAGAAGTCCCACAGAAGCTTCTGGATCTTGGGGATACGGGTAGAACCACCCACCAGGACAATGCCATGGATCTGAGACTCATCCAGTTTAGCATCTCGAAGAGCCTTCTCCACAGGGTCCAGAGTGCCACGGGACAGGTCAGCGTTCAGCTCTTCAAATCGAGCACGAGTACTGGAGGTGTAGAAGTCGATTCCTTCGTAGAGGGAATCAATCTCGATACTGGCTTGAGTGCTAGAAGAAAGGGTCCTCTTAGCTGGCTCACATCCAGCACAAAGACGGCGGACAGCTCTTTTGTTCTCACTGATGTCCTTCTTGAGCTTGCACTTGAGTTCAGCAATCAAATGATCGACCACTCGGTTGTCAGAATCTTCTCCACCTAAGAGGGTGTCTTTGGCTGGAGATTTCACGTCAAAGATTCCATCCTCAATAGTGAGGATTGACACATCAAACGTGCCACCTAAATCAAAGAAAAGCACATTTCTTTCAGCTCCAACCTCTTTGTCTAAGCCGTAAGCAATAGCAGCAGCTGTTGGTTCGTTGATAATCCTAAGTACATTAAGACCAGCAATAGTTCCAGCATCTTTGGTTGACTGACGCTGAGAGTCACTAAAGGAAAGCTGGCACAGTGACCACAGCACCGGTAACAGTCTTCCCTTGTTAAGCTTCCGCAATCCCCTTCGTCTTTATCAGCACCATAGAAGATGCCTCCTCCGGGTAGAAGCTCTGTGTCTCTCCTCTGTATTCTACTTGAACCTTGG
>NW_004524653.1:8460120-8461315 GCF_000260255.1 Octodon degus
CATCTCCAATCAGTCGTTTGGTGTTAGTGAAAGTAACATAGCTTGGAGTGGTTCAGTTTCTCTGATCATTGGCAGTTGTCTCCACTTTACCATGCTTGAAGACACCCACGCAGGGGTAGGTGGTGCCAAGATCAATGCCAACTGCGGTCCCTTCGACATAGTTGCTTGCTTATAGACACGGCTGTGCTAGTGAAGATGGCAGGCGAGAAGCCCCTCGCCTCCCGGCATGTTCAATGAGTGTTTTGGTTTTTTGTTCTGTATCTTTTTTTTTTTAAAGGCTGTGTGGCCTCAAACACACAGCCTCACAGGCCTCGAACTCACAGCAGTTCTCCTGTCCCAACTTTCCCAGTGCTGAGATTACAGGTGCACACCACCACACTAAGCAATTTTTTGAGACTGGCTCTCACTCTGTAGGCTGGCCCTGAAGCAGCTATGTAGTTTAAACTGGTCTTGAATTAGTGATCTTCCTGCCTCCACCTCTGGAGTGCTAAGATTACTGCATGAGCTCATGTGCTTATTACAACACACTGAGAACAATGCTTAGCATATAGGGAGGCCTTACTAATGTCACCTACTAGCTGCAAATGAATATGCGCTGCTATTACATACATGGGTACCTCCCTGTTCTCGATGCCCTTTCTCCCTCCACATCAGTGCGATAACTACTCTTCTCCTGGACTTTGCCTCATCCTCTCCTGGCAGCCACCAGTATTAACTTTTTAAAAAAATTTTCTTTCTTTCTTTCTTTGGTACAGGTTCTTGCTATACAGCTTGGACTCCTAGTGATCCTCCTGTCTCAGCCTCCCCAGTGCTGGGATAACAGGTGTGCACCACCACACCCAGTTTTGGTGGCTGGTACTGCACTGGGCAGGCACAACATGCTGTACCAAGGATGGAACCCAGGTCCTTGTGCCTGCCAGGCAGGCGCTTAGACTGCTGAGCTATCTCCCAGCCTGATGCAAGCTTTTAAAATGCAAATCAGATTAAGCCATTTCTTTACTTCAAACTTGATTTGAGTATCACAAAATGAAGGACCAATGAGTGAATCAGGAAGCAGGGATAACAAGACACTTCTAGCACTTTTTTAATGTTTGTTTGTTTTTTTTTTAATTAAAGACAGAATCTTGGGGCCGAGGAGATGGCTTAGTGGAATAAGCGCTTCCCTGGCAAGCACAAGGGCCTGAGTTCAATTCCC
>NW_004524653.1:8462934-8463906 GCF_000260255.1 Octodon degus
AGAAATGCTGTTTAAACAGTAAAAAATCACGACATACTTGGAACAGTTCCTGGGGCATTATAAGAACTATAAAAAAATTGAAATAAATCTACATGTTTATATAGTAAGAGACTAGGTTAGTAAGGTGTAGTAAGTTCTAATCAGAATGTTAATGGTTTAAATGATAAAAGTAAATCTATAGATATCAACATGAGAGGACCGCAAAAAATATGCTGGTAAATACAAAAGAAGTTATAGACAAAAGTTATAAAAAGATAGGTATGTAAAACATGAACTATGAATCACATATGTAGATATTGTACATAGTGGTTAAAAGCACAGGTTTTCATGCTGTTGTTTTTTGTTTATTTGTTTTTATATATTTAGTACGGGGTCTACAGGGTCTCACTACACAGATCAGACTTGTGGTGATCCTCCTGTTTTCAGCCTCCCAAGCACTGGGATGACAGGCGTGTGCGCCACCACGCCCAGTCTCAATTGTCTGGGGGATGCGGAGGCACACAGCACACCAGGGATTGAGCCCCAGCCACTGCACTCTGCCTAAGCAGGCGCTTTAGTCTGCTGAGCTATCTGACCAGCCCTCTTGATATGTAGTCCAGGCTGCCCTAAAACTTGAGGACATCTTCCTGCTTCAGCCTCCCGAGTGCTGCAATTTCAGGTATGTGCCACAAATGCAGTGGGCACAGGTTTTGGGACTGTGTAGTCTGAGATTAAATCCTTCATTTGTCCTTTATTATATGGCCTTGGATAACTTCCTGGCTTCTGCGTCTAGTTTATCATTTATAAACTCAGGGGGCTGGAGAGATGGCTTGGGGCTGGAGAGATGGCTCAGTGGTCTGGGGCACCTACTTGGAACAAGCTTGGCAAAGCATCAAGGGACCGTGGTTCAATCCCCCAGCACCACATGCCAGCCAGCCCCGCCCCCTGGTGGGCTGAGCTGGCCACACACACACACCACACTCTCTCTCTCTC
>NW_004524653.1:8464086-8468637 GCF_000260255.1 Octodon degus
ATACACAGCAGCTCATTAACCAGAGTGGGAGCCCCTGGGTAGGGAGGTGAACATGGTGCTGTAGAACAGGCATTTTTATCCGTTGGTTCTTTGTACAGCTCATCTAATAATTTTCAAGTTAATAAAATGTGCCAGGGGCTGGGTTGGGGTAGAGTATTTGCCTGGGATATGGGAGGCCCTGGATTTGATTCCTGACACTCTGTAAATAAGAGTGTGAATAAGTAAAGGGTGCCACTTGTTGTAACCCAAAAATGAGTCAGGCTCGTAAAGAAAAGAAGCGCTTTATTTTAGCTGGTACCCAGCGCAGACACCCCAGCAAGATGCTGAGGTGCGTGCCGGGAGGATGAGGGGAGTGGGTATTTAAGCCAATAAACCACAAAAGCTGATGTCAAGGGTTCATCTAGGGGCTACAGTTGAAAAATTACCTGTTTCCAATGAACAATAACAGGTGCAGTGGTGGGTACAGTTTGTAGCTGGGGCCGGAACTAGATTCAGGTATGCACAAAGGACAGCGTGAGAAAGGCCCAACTGCAGGTTCTCAGGTAGAGAACGGGGCACAGTGGACAGTTACAGCATTTAGAATGGTGCATACAGAACAAGATGGGGGCGCATATGTCAGGTTATAACAGTTAATAAAGTTACAGTGGAAGCATACGGAGTTACAAAATTGGAATCAATTGCACAGGTTATAATACCACTTATTAAGCTACTGGAAGCTTCCACGCAGCCCAGCCCAACCTTGCCTGCTGGGCTGGCACTGCCCACAGGCTGTGCACATGGGAGGCTGGAGGCTCAGAGGAGGAAGGCGGGCTTGCTCCTGGCTCAGCTAAGTGTTGGGTGGCTGGGCGGGCGGGCAGCACTTCTCCCTGGAGGGGAGACGGTTCCACTTGGAAGGGTTTTCTGTTTCTAGGTAGCTCTCATGGACCCAGCTTCTCTGCATCCTCACAGGGCAGCAGTGGTAGAGGAGCAGGGCGTGGGCGCAGGCCCATGGAACGCTCCTCTGGGCTCAATGACATTGGTGCCAACCAAGTGGCACCTCTTTGCAGATATGAGCTGCATGGAATTCTTCTGTGTCTTTAATCAGGGGGTGGGGATTGAGCCTGGGGCCCCCTGCATGCCAGGCACGTGCTCTCCCACTAAGCTACATGCGTCCCCAGCTGCTGCTTCTGTACGCTTCTGAGTTTTAATAATCACAGCCCCTCTCCTCCATAACACTAACTGCACGAGTATTGTAGCTGCTAACTCCAAATACCTGTATTCCTTTTAGCCTTTTAAATGTACTCTGTGGGGCTGGGGAGATAGCTCAGTAACATAAGTGCTTGCCTGGCAAATGTAAGGTTCAGAGTTCGATCCGCAGCCCCACACACTGTGCTAGCCCATGGTGGTGCACCCTTGTAATCTCAGCACTCAGGAGGTTGAGACAGGAGGATTTCTGCTAGTTCGAGACTGGTCTGGGAGTTACAAAAGTGAGCACAAGGCTGGCCCGAACTGCATAACAAGACCCTGTCTCAAAAAGTAAATAAAAAGTAAATAAATAAATGTACAATGTGTAGTGCAGCATAGTGGTTTTCATCTGTGTCCAAAGACCTTCAGAAGCACGAGCTTACCACCCTCCCTCCAGAGGCTGTAGTCGGTATCTTGCCCTTTGAATTCTGTGGTTGCATCATAAAAAAAAAAATTGTCTTTCGGGTGCTCTTTTCCTGGAATTGCACTCTCTGGGAGAAGTAGTTCCACACCCTAAGTACAATTGAGTTCCTGATGGGGGAGGTCCTGGAAGGAGACCTAGGCCCTGCCAGCAGCCAGGCGGGCATGGAAGCTCTTGTCAACAAGCCTGTGAGGGATCTGTCTTGGAAGTGGTCCCATGGACTGGGGAGATAGCTCAGTGGCCTAAGCGCCTGCTTGGCAAGCTGAAGGACCCTAGTTTGATCCCGGAACACTCGGCACACTGTGCCAGTGAAGAGACCAGCCTGGGCTACATGGTGAGTTCAAGCCCAGCCTAAACTGCATAGTGAGATCCCATCTCAAAAAGAGAAAGAAGGAAAGGAAGGAAGGAAGGAAGGAAGGAAGGAAGGAAGGAAGGAAGGAAGAAAGAAAGAAAGAAAGAAAGAAAGAAAGAAAGAAAGAAAGAAAGAGGATTTCTCTGCCCCAAGGAGCTTCAGAAGATACAGCCCCTGAGGACACCCAGCTGCAGCCCTAGGGGACCCTGCGCAGGAGCCTGGAGCTCTGCCCTTCTGAATTCCTCAATCACAGCATCTGGGAAATAATCAATGTGTACTTTAAGTCACTCTGCTTGAGGTGATTTGTTATACAAAATACACCAAATTGGGGCTGGGGAGATGGCTCAGTGGAATAAGCGCTTCCCTGGCAAGCACAAGGACCTGAGTTCAATCCCTGGTTCCGGAAATAAAATAAAATAAAATATATCAAATGGCTACCTAGATGTGGTGGCAGACACCTGTAATCCCAGCAATCTGAGACTGAGGCAAAAGGATCATCTGTTTGAGCCCAGCCTGTGAAATTTATCAATTTGGCAAGACCCTGTCTCAAAATAAAAAGCTAAAAAATGACTAGTGGAATCACAAATGGGATTATATCAAATTAAAAAGCTTCAGGACAACAAAGCAAACAATCAACCGAGTGAAAAGACAACCTACAAATTGGGGAAAACTTTTGCCAGCTACTCCTCAGACAGAGGATTAATATCTAGAATATGTAATGACCTCAAATAATTAGACCCCTCCAAAAAAAGAGGCCCACTTAAAATTTCCCCAATTGAAATGAAGAGACAAAGGAAAAAGGAAAAAGAAGTGAAGAGACTTCTCAGGAGTACAAATGACCAATAAATACATGAAAAATGTGAGGTACAAATGGCCATTAGAGAAACGCAAAGTGAAAAAATGCTAAGATTCCATCTTACTCCATGAAGAATGTCCATCATCCAGAAATCAGATAATAGCAAATGCTGATGAGGGGTGTTGGGGGGAAGAGTCCTTCTATATTGCTTGTAGGAATGTGAATAAGTACAACTACTATGAAAATCAATATGGCTATTCCAAACAAACAAACAGCCTAAAACCATTCTCTCTCTAGGTATCTTCCTGGAAGAGAAAAACATTACAGTGATAGAGGCAGACTCATGTTCATAGAAGCATTTTCCATAATATCTAAGTCTTGGAAGCAGCCCGTTATGTCCAGCAAAAGGTGAGTGGATAAAATAGTGTGGGGTGTATGTTCTGCGGAGTGCTACTCTGTTGTGCAGAAGGAGAAACGAATCACTTCTAGGAAAATGGATGACCCTTCAGACCATAACTAATCAGACACCCAACCTTAAATATTAAAAGATTTTTTTGTGTGTGGAACCAGGCATTGAACTCAGGCCCTTGTGCTTGCCAGGGAAGCGCTTCTTCCACTGAGCCATCTCCCTGGCCCCCAACCTTAAATATTGCAGGGTTTCTTTTAATGAGAAACCCACAGTCTAATGACTCAGAGAAAAATAAAAGATAACAGAAAACAGGGAAAGAGATCTTCTTTTCTTACCTATTTGCTACAGGGTCTCACTACACAGCTCAGACTCACAGTGGTCCTCCTGTTTTCAGCCTCCTCAGCACTGGGATTACAGGTGTGCACCACCATGCCTGGTCTTGGTGGCTGGCTTTTCTTGTGGGGAAATAGATATTTTGCAAATGAGAAAGAGAGCAAGAGATAGAGGAGGGGAGGGGTAGGGCAAGGGAGATCAGAACAATTAAGATGTGTTATTATGTACAAGTTCCAACTTCCTACAATGAATGTATCATTATGTACAGCAAATATATATTTTAAGGCTGGGGATGTAGTTTAGTGCCAAAGCCCTAGATTCAATCTCCAGTACCACAAAAAAGAGAAAGAAAGGCTAACTGACCTGGCTAATAATTTTTCATACTACAAAAGCATTGCCACTCTATCTACTTTGAGGGGAAAACAGAATATGAATAAAAGACATGGTTTAAAAAATATAGAGGTGCCAGGAGCTAAGGGTTTTTTTTTTTTTTTTTTTTTTTTTTTTTTTGCAGAACCAGGGATTGAACTCAGGCCCTTGTGCTTGTCAGGCAAACTGTTATTCTACTGAGCCATCTCCCCAGCCCCCACTAAGGGGGTTTTTAAAGAAATGCTTCTGCAATCTCCTAGGGCAATACAATCACCAGAAATGCCCAGCTTCTTTAGCAATCCTGTCCCGACTCTCTCTATGCGCAGGTAAGCGCTCCCCCACCCCCACCCCAGGATTGCCAGGTCTGACCAGTCTTTGTGAATCATGCAGGAGGTACGTTTTACACTGACTGAACCCTGGGCCCTCCAGACCGTCCCAGGAGCTCCAGCATCTCCTGTACCACCTGGGACTGCTTGCGTGGAGCATTAATTACATATTTAGTAGAAGGGGCCAAATTCAGGACCTCCACATTCTTAAGTCCCTGAAGGGATTGATAGTGGGTAAGATCTGAGTACATGTAAAAATCTTTTTTCTTTTTCTTTTTTTGGTGGAACCGGGGAGTGAACCCAGGCCCTTGCTCTTGCCAG
>NW_004524653.1:8473422-8474347 GCF_000260255.1 Octodon degus
GGTAGGTAGGTCAGTAGGTCGCAAAGGCGGGGCCCTTGTGGATGGGACAGGACTCACAAAGGAGGACCGGAGAGCGCTCTCACGCCTGTTACCCTGAGAAGACACAGGGAGAAGATGGTACTCTATGAGCCAGGAAAGAGCCTCCTTCAGACGTGGATTGCAGACAGCAGGCACTTCTATTTGAACTTTCCAGCCTCCAGAACAATAAGAAATAAATGTTTGAAAAAAAAAAAAGAAAGAAAGAAAGAAATGTTTGTGTCTTAACCTATCCAGTCTCTGATATTTGTCCTAGCAGCCCAAGATAAGATGGAAAACAATTTTATATAGAAAGTTGAAAGAAAGGAAAAAAATTAGGCCCAGGCCTGGGATTTAGTTCAGGGGTGCAGCGTCTGCATGGCAAGTGTGAAATCGTGAGTTCGAGTCCCAGTATTGAGGGAAAAAAAGTCCATTGTATTAATCTTACTTAGCTGTCTCATTTTGGTTTCTGCCTCTTGAGTCCATTTTTTAATTTTTATTTATTTATGTATTTATTTAGTGGGACCAGGGATTGAACTCAGGACCCTGCGCTGGCCAGGCAAGTGTTTATTCTACTGAGCTATCTCCCTGGCCCCCATCTTTCAATTTTTTTTTAAGTTAGTTGAAAACTAATTAAATAAGCTGGGCGTGGTAGCGCATGCCTGTAATCCCAGCACTCTGGAAGCTGAGGCAGGAAGATCACAAGTTTGAAGCCAGTTTGAGCTACTTAGCATGACCATATCTCAGAAGAGAGAAGAAAAGAACAGAGCATCAGATGTTCTCATGGAAATAATAAACCCTATTGAGCGTTTCATCAGATATTATTCTATGATGCACACACAGTAACTTCTTCATTTCTCATGATAGCCTTATGGAGTTCTTTCAATGCCTTAATTTCTTTTTTTTTTTT
>NW_004524653.1:8475407-8477118 GCF_000260255.1 Octodon degus
AAAAAAAAAAAAAAAAAAAGAATTTCATTCATTTTTATGTTTAATAAGGGGAATTATATGGCCATGTCATCTTTTTCGTGCACTTGTGGGATTCGAACTTAGGGCCTTGTGCATGGTAGGCAAGTGCTCTACCCCTGAGCTACACCCCAGCCCCTAATACATGTATTCATCAATTCATAGATATTTGGGCTGTTTCCACTTTCAGGGTTTTACAAATAACACTGCTATGATCATACACACACATGATTTTGTTTGGACATATACTTTAAATTATCTTGGGTTCTAGGAGTGGAATTTGGGGGTTATATGTTACTCTATAATTAAGCTTTTTAAAATTTTATTTATTTATTTTGTGGAACTGGGGATTGAACTTAGGCCCTTGTGCTTGCCAGGCAAGCACTTATTCTACTGAGCCATCTCCCCAGCCCCTAGTAAAGTTTTCAGTAGCTGTCAAACTCATCATAAGTTTTTTCTTTAATAGTGAGACCCTGAACACCCTGTAGACCCTTCCCTAAAATACAAACAAAACAAAACAAAACCAACCCTAACTGGGCCAGCTAAATAGTTCAGCAGATTAAAGCACCTGCAAGCAGGCACAGGGGCCAGGGATTTGATCCCTGGGCCTGCTGTGCCAGCCCCACCCCTGGGGCGTGCTGAGACCATCAATTGAGACTGGGCATGGTGGTGTGCATCTGTAATCCCAGCACTTGGGAGGTTGTAAACAGGCGGATCACTATAAGTCTGATCTAGTAGTGAGACCCTGAACACCCTGTAGACCCTTCCCTAAAATACAGAAAAAAAAAAAGTTTTTTTCTTTTCTGATACTGAGGATTGAATGCAGGGTTGCTGTACCACTGAGCCACATCCCTCTATTATTTTTTATTTTGAAGCAGAGTCTTGCTAAATTGTCTAGGCTGACCTTGAACTTGCAATCCTCCTGCCTTAGCCCCTGGAACACTTGGAATTCCAGATGTGCACCACACTCCTAGCTAAATCTCCTGTCTTATTAAAGTGAGTAGCTTCAATTTCAGCTCCGCACCTGTCCTGCAGTGGTAGGACACTGATTACTGTGTCTTGGAGGGGCCCAGGATCACAGAGGTCTTCCTCCTCCAGCGGCTGGGAGCCTACCTGATGCAGTAGAAAAGGAATATGGCAGCAGTTACAACATTTTGTCGGGGAAAGACCACTTAGGAGTGCCTTATAAATATGTCCCAAGGCTGGATAGATTTCCACTACGAACTAAGGGTAGGAGAACAAGCCAATTTTTATCAATTCAGCAAAGTTCATTCGTGGGGCTGCCTGAAAAGACGAAGATGTATTTAAAAACAAAAAGCTCTGAAGCTAACCAAAGGTTCAGAGACAAAGTATGGCACGGGCAGGGGCGTGGAGCAAAGATGGCTCAGGAGCCCAGGGGCCATGAGTACGGAATAACAGCAATTAGCGCCTCGTTCAAAGTCGCCAGTAGAGGCTGAGGAGGTAGCTCAGGGGTAGAACGTTTCACAAGTACAAGGCCATGGGTTCAACTCTCAGAACGAAAACAAAGCCAGGAGGGAGGATGTTGCGTATACCTCAAGCACATAGAAATGATAATTATGTGAGGTGATGGACGCGGCAGTATCCTGATCTGATCGCTAGACACTGTATGTACCTACTGAAACGTCATAGCCTGTCTCGCGAACACGTACAACTTTTTTTTTTTTTTTTTTTTTTT
>NW_004524653.1:8478253-8479512 GCF_000260255.1 Octodon degus
GCCTCCCAAGAGCCAGGATTACAGGCATGTGCCACCATGCCCAGTCTCAGTTACCATCTCAGTGCACCCTGGGGCAAGGCCTGCATGGCAGGCCCAGGAATTGAAACCGCACCCCTGTGCCTGCTTGCAGGCACTTTAATCCTGAGCAATGTGCCCAGCCCTCTGTGTCATTTCTAATATCTGTTTGTTTGTTTGTTTGTTTGTGGACCTGGGAATTGAACTCAGGTCCCTGCACTTGCCAGGCAAGCACTTATTCCGCTGAGCCATCTCCCCAGTCCTGTTTTTGTTTTTGTTTTTTGTTTGTTTGTTTGTTTTCCTTGTATACTATTCTGTATTCTTTAAAATTTTTTTTTGTTTTTTGAGATTGTCCAAGTGAGGAAGAATGTGGTGATTGATTAGCAATGTCTGCCAGGGACAAGGAAACAAGTGGGAAGTCTTAGACTCGATTAGCAAATGTGGAGTTAGAGGGAAAAGGGAGAGGATTGTGTGTCTATTCAGGACTTCATGAACATGATTTTATTTAATCCCCTTAACTCCATTAGGTATTCCCATTTTACAGATGAGACACCCAATGAGGGAGTAGTTGACATTTGACTCTAGGTATCTGACTCTAGTAATTGTCTCCTGCATGACCTCAAATCTGTTTTAAGTCTACGCTAACTAGACTGGGCGTGCTGGTGCGCACCTGTAATTCCAGTGCTTGGGAGGCTGAAAACAGGAGAATCACTACGAGTTGGATCTACATAGTAAGACCCTGTAAACCCTATACTAAATGCATTTTTTAAAAAAAGTGTACAACATCTGATTATCAATGAGATATGTCTGTGTTCCTCAGGCAAGTTCAATTCTTTCTTAGTTTTTAGCTTTTCATCTCTCCACCTCTTTCAGCAGTATGTGGGATTGAACCCAGGGAGTACTGACAATAGCCCATTTCTGCAGTTGTATTTTGAGATAAAGAATCACTAAATTCTGAGTTCAATCCCCATTTCCACCAAAAAAAAAGAAAGAAAGAAAGAAAGAAAGAAGAAAGAAAGAAAGAAAAAAGAAAGAAAGAAAGAAAGAAAGAAAGAAAGAAAGAAAGAAAGAAAAAAGAAAGAAAGAAAGAAAGAAAGAAAGAAATGTTTGATCTCAGGATAAATCCTGAGGGGATTTCACTGACCTTATCCTACCCAAAAGCTACAACTCTTGTTGTACAGGTCCTGCTTTACCTTGGTCTTAACCATCCAGTAGAAAAGTATGAAGACGAAATATAGGAAGTA
>NW_004524653.1:8481771-8486254 GCF_000260255.1 Octodon degus
TCTCTTATTATCTTGTTCTGAAATTTTGTTTTATTTTTTCCTCTCTCTCTCTCTCTCTCTTTTTGTGTGTGTGTGGAATTGGGGATTGAATTCAGGCCCTCGTGCTTGCCAGGCAAGCGCTTATTCTACTGAGCTGTCTCACTGGCCCTTATTTTTTTCCTCTTTAAAATTAAAAGAAACAAAAACACTTTGAAATATACAGAGGTGGCCGGGGTGAAAGCACAGTAGAATAAGCACTTGCCTGGCAAGCACAGAGTCCTGAGTTCAATCCTCTGTCCTACACACACACACACACACACACACACACACACACACACACACAAACCTACCATGAAATATACAGAGGTAATCCTTTTATCTACTTTGTATGGCTATTGGGAAGATTAAATATGATGTCATAGGTGAACCTAGATTTATTCCTTCAAACTCCTTTATCTCATATTTTTAATTTGAACTGTGGTTCATCTTAACTATTCTGAAATTTTTCCAGTGGGAATGAATTAACTGGATAACCAGGCAAGTTTTAAAAGACAAGTGTTAAAAAAAAAAAGTAAAAATAAAAAAATAAAATAAAATAAAAGACAAGTGTTATTTGCAGCATTGGTTATAATTATCACAAATTAAAAAAAAATAAATCATCCAGTGGGAGAGGACTAGCTATAATAAATATACATCTTCAGCTGCCAAGCAAGAGGGATTGTATAAGTGCTATTTATTGACTTGTAAATATGCTTGCACCACACTGTTAGATGAAAATATAGTTACAAAACAATACTGCAGCAGTGCTGTTTTCCCAGTGATAAACTAATCATATGCAAGGGCCGGTGAGATAGCCCAGCAGACTAAGTGCCTGCTTAGGCAAGTGCAGGAACCACGGTTCGATCCCGGCACCACATGCTGCTCCAGCCCCGCCCCCAGGTACATGAGCGGGCCACTGAGTCTGGGCATGGTGGCGCATGTCATAATCCCAAAGCTGGGAAGGCTGAAAACAGGAGGATCACAGAGTCCGAGCTGCGTGGTGTGACCCTGTATCGAATACATAAAATAAATAATCACATGAGAGTCTTGTCACTAAATGGTTGCAGAATTTACCTCTGGGTATGTGGCATTGATGGTAACTTTTTATTATTTTTTATGTTTTCTTTTTTTGTATTTAGTACAGAATCTATAGGGTCTCACTATGTAGATTAGACTCATAGTGATCTGCCTGTTTACAGCCTCCCAAATGCTGGGATTACAGGTGCGCACCACCAAGCCCAGTCTCAATCACCGTCTCAGCGAGCCCCAGGGATGAGTCAGGGATGAGCCGGGGATTCGAACTCCCGGCCCTTGTGTCTACCCAAGCAGGAGCTTCAATCCGCTGAGCTATTTGGCCGGCCTGTTTTGTTTCGTTTTGTTTTGTTTTCGTTACTAGGGATTGAACTCAGAACCTTGTACTTGCCAGGCAAGCGCTTATTCCACTGAGCCATCTCCCTGGCCCCCATTTTCTTTTTTAAAATGTGTTTACTACAGGATCTCACTTACAGATTGGATTTATAGTGATCCTCCTGTTTTCAGCCTCCCAAGCACTGGGCTTACAGGCATGCACCACCACCATGCCACCATGCCCAGTCTCAATGGATGTCTCAGCCACCCAGGAGGGGAGGGGGCAGGGCTGGTACAGCACTCCGGAGGTGGAACCCTACCTGTGTCTGCCTAAGCAGGCGCTTTAATCTACTGAGCTATCTTGCCGGCCCAAGGTAACTGTTTTTCTTCTTGGTGCTGTGCCATATTTTCTAGTTTTATTCTAATAAACATGCACTACTTTGTGATAACAGTTTTTGAATAAACGGTAATTTAATTTATTTATTTGAGGTACTGGGGATTGAACTCAGGATCCTGGGTTTGCCAGGCATGTGCTCATTCTATTGAGTTATCTCTTCCGCCCAAAAGGTAATTTTATATCCCCTTTTATATTTATGTGTATTTTTGTACCTGGCACAGTTTTTTTTTTTAAGAAAAAGTTTTCATTTTTAAATTCAGATTTTATTGATATATTTTAGATATACATAATGATCACATTCATCATAAAGAATTTGTACCTGGGCTGGGGACATGGCTCAGTGGAATAAGCACTTCCTTGGCAAGCGAAAGGGCCTGAGTTCAATCCCCGGTTCCGCAAAAAAAAGAAAAAAAATTGTACCTGTACACGACATAATTTTATTTTCCCCTTTCACCTACCCTCTCTTCAAGCAAGTTTTTGAAATTCTAACTCGTTTCCCTGTCTCCGGCCTAGTTTTCCCTTCTGCAGTACCGTGGCGCCGACACTAGGTGGAGCAGCGAGAGGTCGGTGCTAAGACCTTGTCCTGGCGGGTGGTTTGACCGCGCAGGGAGGGACGCTGGAGCGCCAGCAGGGTGAAGAACCGTCGTTTGGGGAAAAGCCTGGGCCTCGACCATGAGGGACAAAGATGTCCACACAGGTATTGGAGCACTAACGGGGTGACTGAGACGTCCACATGGGTAGGGATGGAGGGCGTCTGGCAAGTGCTACAGGGCGCAACAGGGTGCAGAGAGTGGGCAAAGGGTGAAGAGGGCAGGACGTCCCTGTTGGGGGGCTGCCCAGGGTGGGACCAGGAAGGGGGTGAGGAGCCATCTCTCGAGCTTTTTTTTTGGTAGTACCAGGGATTAAACTCAGGACCTTGTACTTGCTAAGCCAGCACTTATTCCACTGAACTGTCTACCAAGCCTCCATCTCGCACTTTTTAATACATGTAAAAATAAAATTTGGAGCGTTGTGTGACATGCACTCTGGCAAGCTGGAATCCCATCAAACTGACCCCGAAGCATCGTCCTGGGTATCTCACTCTACGATGTCAGCGCCACCACGTTGGTTGCCATGGCCTCAATAAACCCGGAGAGTATACATAATGGAAGTTAGCCAGCACTACAAAACGCTACAAATCTCCCCTCCCCTACACTTCCATTTCCAACAGGGTACTAAAATCCTAACCAGAGAAGATCAGGCAAGGAAAAGAAATAAGAAATAAAAGACCTTCAGACCCAATGCTATTATGGGCTACTGGACTCTTTTAGAATATTTTGCTGAGTTTACACACCTATAATATTCAATAACGGAACTTAGAAAAAATGGGGTATACCGATGAATGTCCATTTTGTATCTGTGTATTCAAAGAGGTTGGGATAGATATATAGTTGCATTCTCTTAATGAATAGAATGATTTGTTCTAATGGTGTTTGTAAATAGGATCTCAAGTCCGCATCTTGTACAGCAATTAACCACTAAGAAGAATATATGCGGTGTGTTATTTGTTGAAACTGTACTTCCGATTTGATTTGAAACTGTCTTATTGATATCTGTTTATCAATAAAATTTTGAAAAAAAAAAGAAATAAAAGACCTTCAGATAGGACATAAAGAAGTAAAATTATTTGTTCTCACATGACATGAGCTTGTGTAAGAAAGCCCTAAAAAATTCTTTACAAAAGTGAAACAAAGATTTAGAACTAATAAATGCGCCCAAATTCCAAAATTATCTTGAAAAAGAGATGCAAAGGCAGACATGTTGTGGCATGTCCCTGTAATCATAGCATTCAGGAGGCTGAGGCAGGAGGATCAACACAAATTCAAGGCCAGCCTGGGGTGCATAGTGAGATCCTGTCTCCCTAATTTTATAACTTACTGAAAAGCTATAATTACCCAAATTATGTGATACTGGAAGAAAGACAGATATACAGACCCAGCAAAATGGAATAGAGGATCTAGAAATCAACCTTTCCATATAGTGAAAATGGTTTGGTTTTGTTTTTGAGAAAAATTCTCATGCTATATCCCAGGCTGACCTAAAACTTGCACTCCTCCTGTCTCAGCCTTCTGAATGCTGGGATGATAGGGTTGTACCATCCTATATAGTGCAAGTGGAACTTTGACAAAGATAAGACTGTTCAACAAGGAAAAAGTTATCTTTTCAACAAATGGTATTACAAAAACTGGCTGCATGCATAGAAGGGGGCGGGGGAGAAGTGAAAGAAAAGGAGTTTGGCCCCTACCTTACACTACAAATAAAAATTAACTTAAAATGGCTCAAACATAGCTGGTTCTTTCGATCCCAACACCACACACCGCAGCAGCCCTCCTCTCGGGTGCACTGAGCCAACCACCGAGACAGTCAGGCATGGTGGTGCGCACCTGTACTCCCAGCCCTGGGGAGGCTGGAAACAGGATGATCGCTACAAGTCCAAGCTGCGTAGTGAGATCCTTTTCCAAATACATTAAGAAAAAAAAAAAAAAAAACTTAGCCTGGTGCTATATGCATGTAATCCCAGCACTCTTGGAGGGTGAGGTGGGAATATTGCAAGTTTGATTACAGTCTGAGCAATTTAGCAAGATCCTTGAGAGACAGAGAAGAAATGAGGGTTGGGGAGATGGCTCAGTAGAATAAGCACTTGCCTGGCAAGTGCAAGGGCCTGAGTTCAATCCCCAGTTC
>NW_004524653.1:8486509-8487392 GCF_000260255.1 Octodon degus
CACACACACACACACACAATAAATAAATAAATAAACTTTAAAAAAATCACAAATCATTCAGCGAAGGTTGTAGCTTAGTGGCACAGAACTTGCCTGGCAAGTGCAAAGTCCTGAATTTTGATTTCTGGTACTATTAGGAAAGTGTGAATAAAACCACAAACACTATCACTTCACTTCTCCTAAGAAAGAATTTTTAAAAAGAATGAAACAGTAATGTTGGCAAGAGTGTGAAGAAATTGATACCCTTTTATATTACCCTTGGAAATGGAAAATGGCACAGCCCTCTTGGAAATGTTTTGGCAGTTCTTCAAAAAGGTAGTCCCCATCTAGGTATATACCTTTCTTGGTTACTTTTCTGTCGTTGCTGGGACAAAATACTCAATACTCTAAATTAAGGACAGAAAGGTTTGTTGGTTCAGTTTGTGGAGGTTTCAGTCCATAATCAGCTGGCTCCAAGGCAGGGTGGCAGGGTGCGGAGCAGCAGCTAAGGCGTAGAAGACAGCAACAGCAGCAAGAGCACAGGGCGGGAGAGTAAGCTCTTCTTACCTTTCACTGAGGGCAGCCTGTCCCCTCTCAGTGGGTGTGGCCTCCTCCTGCACAGGCTCAGGATGTTCACAAAGTGAGGACCCTGGCCCCCTCTGAGTCTCCTTATTAAACGTCTAAACTTCTCAAATTGACACAGTGTACCAACCATTACAGTACCCATATTTAAAAACACCTGCCCACACAGTCTTGTACGTGAATGTTCACAGCGGTGTCATTCATAATAGCCAAATGCAATTAGAATTTAAGGGCCGAGGAGATAGCTCAGTAGAATAAGCACTTGCCTGGCAAGCGCAAGGGCATGAGTTCAATCCCTGGTTCCGCAAAAAAAAAAAAAAAA
>NW_004524653.1:8487554-8493768 GCF_000260255.1 Octodon degus
AAAAAAAAAAAAAAAAAGAAGCAGGTCCTGACGTTCACCCTTGATTGCACACGTCCTGTAGAAGACGGAATCATGGACGATGCCAATTTCGAGCAGTTTCTCCAGGAAAGAATCAAGGTGAACGGCAAAGCCTGGAATCTCGGTGGAGGGGTGGTCACCATCAACAGGAGCAAGAGCAGGATCACCGTGACTTCCGAGGTGTATTTGAAATATCTCACCAAAAAATATTTGAAGAAGAATAATCTACATGACTGGTTGTGCATAGTTGCTAGCAGCAAAGAGAGTTACGAATTACGTGACTTCCAGATTAACCAGGACGAAGAGGAGCAGGAAGATGAGGATTAAAGCTCTAGAATATTTTTTATGAGTTCTTGAATAAAACTTGGGAACCAAAAAAAAGATGAAGTCACAACAGACACTGCCCAAATCCAGAAGACTATTAGTATCTATTTCACTAATCTATAGGTCAATAAATTGGAGAATTCTGAAGCAATATCTAGAACTAGATTTCTAGATATATATGAATTGCCAAAACTAAACCAAGAAGATATAAAAACTGACTAATCCAATAACGCAAAATGACATTGAAGTAGTAATAAAAAAAAAAAAAAAACCTACAAATTACAAAAAAAAAGCCCAAGTCCAGACGAATTTACTGCTGAATTCTGTAGAACTTCAAGGAAGATCTAACACCAATACTCCTCAAACTCTTTAAATGAAATTGAAAAGGAAGAAGTACTTCTGAAGTCATTCTGAAGCTAGCATTATCCTAATTCTAAAAACAGACAAGGATCCAACCAAAAAAGAAAACTACCAGCCAAAATCCCTGGCGGTACCAGGGATCGAACTCAGAAACTTGCACTTGCCAGGAAAGCACTTGTTCCACTGAGCTATCTCCCCAGCCCCAACCAAACATTTTAATGAGCCTAGATGCACAAGTCCACAACAAAGATACTAGCGAACAGAATGCAATGAATCATCAAAAATATCATGCATTGTGATCAAATAGGCCTCATCCCAGGTATGCAAGGATTTCAGCATACACAAATGCACCATGTAAACAGAAGCCCGGACAAAAATCACATGGTCATTTCAATAGGTACAGAAAACACCTTTGACAAAATCCAACATCCATTCATGTCTAAGATTAAACCTGTCTTGGTTGCTTTTCTCTCATTGCTGGGACAAAATACCCAACACCCAAAATTAAAGAAGGAAAGGTTCACCGGCGCACAGCTTGTGGCAGTTTCGGTCATAATCAGTGGGCTCCAGGGCAGGGTGACTTGGCTCCATTCGTGATAAAAACACTGAAGAGACTAGGCAGAGAAGGAGCTCATCTCAATCTGATAAAAACCATTTATGACAAGCCTCTTGACAACATCATACTAAGTGGGGAAAAACTGAAAGCGCTCCTTCTAAAACAAGACAAGGAACAAGACAAGGAAGTCCACTGTTACCACGCCTGTTCAACACAGTACTGGAAACATTAGCCAGAGAAAATAAGAAAAGAAAAGTAACCGGGGATTGAACTCAGGCCCTTGTGCTTACCAGGCAAGCGCTTACCCTACTGAACCATCTCCCCGGTCCCCCAAAAAAAGAAAGAAAAAAAAAAAAGTCAAATTATCATTATGTCCAAGTGACACAGACACAAAAAATTTCACCAAAAGATTCCTTTTTTTTTTTTAATTTTGTATTTTAGGGGCCGGGGAGATGGCTCAGTGGAATAAGCACTTCACTGGCAAGCGCAAGGGCCTGAGTTCAATCCCTGGTTCAGGAAAAAAAAATTAAATAAATAAATAAATAAATAAATTTTGTACTTTAGGAAAGGGTTTACAGGGTGTTTAGGGTCTGGCTACTAGATCGGATTCGTAATGATCAGCCTGTTTACAGCCTCCCAAGAGCTGGGATTACAGGCATGCGCCACCACTGTGCCCAGTCTCAATTGCCATTTTAGCGCTCCCTGGGGGCAGGGCTGGCAGGGCAAGCCTGGAGATTGTGAACCCCTGGCCCCTGCACCTGCTTGCAGATTCTTTAATCCACTGAGCTATTTGGACAGCCCTACAAGATTACTAGTATTAATAACCAAACTAAGCAATGTAGCAGGATAAAAAAAAAAATCACACGAAGATCAGTAGTATTCATGTACAACAATAATGAACTCATTGAGAAAAAGAGGGAAAAAAAATCACTTAACACTAAGAGAAATTAAATAGTTGAGAATTAACCTAACCAAGGAAGTAAAAGACCTCTACAACAAAATCTACAGTACTAGAGCTAGGGAGATAGTTCAGAGGCATAAGTGCCTGCTGCGCAAGTGCAAGGTGCTGAGTTCAATCCCCATACTGGAAAAAAAAAGTCTACAGTACTCTAAAAAAGTAGATTGAAGAGGACATCAGAAAATGTAGGAAGACCGGGGAGATGGCTCAGTAGAATAAGCACTTGCCTGGCAAACACAAGGTCCTGAGTTCAATCTCCAGTACCAGCAAAAAAAAAAAAAAAAAAAAAAGAAAAAGAAAATGTAAGCCACACATGAGGCTGAGGCAGAGGATTGTTAGGAGTTTGAGGCCAGCCTGGGGCACATAGGGACATCAAGGACAACTTGATCTACAGAGCAGGACCCAGTCTTAAGAAAGAAAAAAAAAAGTAGGGGCTGGGGAGATGGCTCAGTAGAATAGGTGTTTCCCTGGCAAGCGCAAGGGCCTGAGTTCAATCCCCAGTTCCGTCAAAAGAAAAAAAGAAAGAAACTCATTAATATTTGTTTCTCAATAAAATGAAATTTAAAAAAAAGAAAAAAAGAAAGGAAAAATATCTCTTGTTTCTGAACAAGCAGAACCAGCACAGTCCAAATGGCATGCCACCAAAAGTGATGTGCAGATTTAACGCAATCCCAATCAGAACACTGACAGCATTCTTCATAGAACTGGAGAAAGCAATCATAAAATTCATATGGAGCCACAAGAGACTCAGACTACCAAAAGCAGTCCTGGATAACAAAAGGAAAGCAGACAGAAAAAAGGAAAACAGACTGGAAAAAAAAGAAAAAAAAGTACCATCCTACATTTCAAGTTATATTACAAAGCTACAGGTAAGCATGATACAGGCCCGGAAACAGACACGAGGGTCAACGGACCAGAACAGAGCATGCGGAATCAAGCCTAAGTACATCCAACTACAGCATTTTATCTTTGACCAAGAGGCCAAAAGCATACACTGAAGAAAAGATAACTTCTTTAATAAATGGTGCCGTGAAAATTGGCCGTCCACATGCAGGAGATTGAGCCTCGGCCCGTGTGTTTCATCATGCACCAAACTAAGATCAAAACTGGTCGAAGATCTAAATATTAAAACAAACAATCTGCTGGAAGATAAAATAGATGAAAATCTTGAAATCACAGGTGTAGGCAAGCTCTGTTCTAAACGGAGCTCTGGTTGCACAGGAAATGGTACCAAGAATCAACAAAACAAATGAGATCATGGCAAATTAAAAAGCTTCTGCGTAGCAACATAAACAACCAACAGAGTGAAGAAACATCCTACAGAATGGGAAAACAGTTTGCCAGCTATTTATTCTCAAATAAAGGACTAGTAACTACAATATATAAAGAACTCAGTAGAAGGATTTGATCCCCTCAAAAATAAAAGATCCAATCCAAAATGGACAACTGAAAGGAATAGACACTTCTCAGAAGAAGTACAAAAAAAAAAAGTACAAATGTCTACTAAATACATAAATAAATGTTTGACATCCTTGGCCATTAGAGAAATGCAAATTAAAACAACATTTAGGGAGCCGAGGAGATGGCCTAGTGGAATAAGTGATTCCCTGGCAAGCACAAGGGCCTGAGTTCAATCCCTGGTTCCACAAAAAAACAAAAACAAAAAACACCGAGACTCTGTCTGACCCTGTTCAGCACAGTACTGGAAACATTAGCCAGATAGAAAGAATAGGCATCATCAAGAAATCAAGGGCTGGGCTGGTGAGATGGCTCAGTGGTCTAAAGCACTTACTTAGAACAAGCTTAGCAAAGCACAGGGACAGCGGTTCAATCCCCCAGCACCACATGCCAGCCAGCCCCGCCCCCTGGTGGGCTGAGCTGGCCACACACACATACACACACACATAAATAAATAAAACTTTTAAAAGAAAAAAATTTATTTATTTATGTGTGTGTGTGTGTGTGTGTGTGTGTGTGTGTGTGTGGCCAGCTCAGCCCCCTGGCATGTGGTGCTGGGGGATTGAACCGTGGTCCCTGTGCTCCGCCAAGCTTGTTCCAAGTAGGTGCCCTAGACCACTGAGCCATCTCACCAGCCCCAATAAATAATTTTTTTTAATATTTATTTATTTTTATTTATTACATTTATTTTTATTGTGTGTATGTGTGGCCAGCTCAGCCCACCAGGGGGCGGGTCTGGCTGGCATGTGGTGCTGGGGATCGAACCGCAGTCCCTGTGCTTTGCCAAGCTTGTTTCAAGTAGGTGCTTTAGACCACTGAGCCATCTCTCCAGCCCCCCAATAAATAAATTTTTAAAAAAAGGAAATCAAGGGCTGGGGAGATAGCACAGTAGAATAAGTGCTTTCCTGGAAAGTGCGGGGTTCTGAGTGTAATTCCTCATACTGCAAAAAAAGAAAGAAAGAAAGAAAGAAAGAAAGAAAGAAAGAAAGAAAGAAAGAAAGAAAGAAAGAAAGAAAGAGAAAAAGAAGAAAGAAAGAAAAAAAACCTAAAACTAGAAGTACCATTTTACCCCTCTATTCTCCATCTAGATATTTTTCCAAGAATGAAAGACATCACATTACAACAATACATCCAAACCTGTGTTTATTGTACCACAATTTATAGTAGTTCAATCTTGGAGGCAGCCTATGTATCCATCAATAGATGTTTAGATAAAGAAAAAGTGGAATTTGCACAAGACTGAATACTACTCTGCTATAAAGGATAAATTTGAGTCATTTGTAGAAAGCTGGATGCACTTGAGACCATAATGCTCAGTAAAATAAGTAAGGCATACAAGCTTAAATATTGATGGTTTCTTATATTAAAATCTGTGGAGCCCAAGAGATGGCTCAGCAGAATAAGCACTTGCCTGGCAAGCGCAATGGCCTGAGTTCAATCCCCAGTTCTGCCACAAAAATAAAAGTAAATTAATTAAATTAAATTAAATCCAAAACTAAGAATAAGAAGCAATATAAAAGACCTTTTTCTCATGTGGGGAGGAGATCAAGAAATGGAGGGAGGAAAACAAAAAAAGATAAAAAGAAAAAAATATATGTATGCACAAGATAGTTAAGATAGGTATTCAGCTAGCTTCTTAGTTCCTGGAAAAGAATGTTTGTGCTAATATTGTTTAGACAAGATATCATGCCTCAGGGCTGGGGAGATGGCTCAGTGGAATAAGCGCTTCCCTGGCAAGCGCAAGGGCCTGAGTTCAATCCCCGGTTCCGGAAAAAAAAAACAAAAAAAAAACAAACAAACAAAAAAAAACCCTTTAAACATTAATCTTTTTCTCAGTGTATAATCATTTTTATATCTTACATTGAATGTGAATGATGTCTACCATTTACTTGGCATTACATTTTTTATATCTATATGACATTATTACGGTTTACATCTAAAATGTCCCCCAAAGCCTCAGGGGCTCAAAAGGTGGGCTTTGGGGAGGTCAGACCTGGTTGGAGGGGGTGGGTCCCTGGGACTGTGGCCTGGAGGGGTGTGTCTCCCCTTTTTCTCTTGATCTTGCTCTCTGCTTTCTATTGCCATACCATGAGCTGTTTCTTCTTCTTTTTCTTTTCTTTTTTTTTTTTTTTTTTTTTTTTTTGGCGGAACCGGGGATTGAACTCAGGCCCTTGCTCTTGCCAGGGGAGCGCTTATTCCACCGAGCCATCTCCCCGGCCCCAGAGCTGTTCCTTCTCTGCTATGCCACCCTGCCCTAGAGACAGCCAGCTGTGGACTGAGATCTCTCTTTTTTTGGTCTGCAGTTCAGGCTGGCCTTGAGCTCCCTTTGCAGCCCAGGCTGGTCTCAAACTCCCAGTGAGCCTCCTGTCTCAACCTCCGCAGTGCTGGGTTATAAGCATGAATCACCACACCTGGCTAACTTTTCTTTTGTTTTGCTTTTTTTGTTTTCCTTTGGTGGGTGTAGGTACTGGGAATTGAACTCAGGACCTTGGACTTGCCAGGCAGGCACTATGTCACTGAGCAGTATCTCTGGCTCTCCT
>NW_004524653.1:8494628-8501974 GCF_000260255.1 Octodon degus
CCTCTTACCAACTCACGCAGGAAAAAGGACTGCTGGAAAGCTGTAAGATATGTGCCAGCCTCTGTAGGAGATAATTTCTCCCCCTAGAAAGTGTATGATGATGTTCAGTGTGTGACAACTACTTTGTGCCTCAGTTTCCACATCCATAAAATGGAGATAATGTGAGTATGTACCTCACAGGAGTGTTGTAAGAACTAACCAACACAATAATTAATTAATACATCAATCCATTAATTAATTAATGCACTTAAAACCGTACCAGGCACATAGTTAGTATCACAAATATTCCTTTATTGTCACTTGAAATTGTCCAAAGAAGGCAATGGATGACAAGTGTAGGATTTGAATCCAAGTCCATCTGAATCCAAAACCTGTGCTCCTCACCCTGGCAACCCCTCATCACCATGGCAACTGCTTTGCATTCTCTCCGTTTTCTCCTGGTTGTTGATGGAAGCCACAGGCTGTCCCTTCTCCCAGCCTCTCAGCAGTGACTTCTTGTTTTATCCTGGCACTTGGAAAGAAAAACTTGTCAAGCCAGTTGGTCCCTTTCAGCCCATGCCTACGTCCTCCAAAATGTTTTTCTTCACTGATTTGCTGTGTTTTCCTTGGACAATGTCATACATTTAAGTGTGGAGGACATTTAATCTAAGTACTGCTGTCCCTTGTCTTCCTTGGCATGTAGCAGCAGAAGCTGTGACATAAAGTTCCTCATGGGATGTTTGTCTGGCTTGTCTCCAAGCAGTGGACGCTTGATGGAAAACATTAGGCTAAGGGCTGAGATGTAGCCTAGTGGGTAGAACACAATCATGACTATCCTTTTGTATATTTAAAAAAAATTTTTTTGTGTGTGTATGTGTGTGTATTGCCAGAGATTGAACCCAGGACCTTGTGCTTGCCAGGCAGAAGCTTATGCTGCTGAACTATCTCCCCAGCCCATGGTCATCTTGAAGAAGAAGAAGAGGAAGAGGAAGAGGACAAGGAAGAGGAGGAAGAGAAGGAGGAGGAGGAAAATATAGGTCAATATTTCAGAGAATACAATTCTGTAAATATTGTGTCTATCATTTTTGGCTTTGATTTTTTCTTTTCAGGGGGTTGCTTTTTATTTTTAGACAGACTCTCACTGTGCATTCCAGACTGCCTGGAATTCAGCATGTAGCCCAGATGGCCTTGAACCTGGACGGTGATCGGATCTCAGCTTGTGAGTGCTGGAATTACAGGCCTGTGTCATCATGCCCGGCATTTTTGGAATTTAAGGTTTACAAAAACTTGCTGGTAGTGTGCATCTGTAATCCCAGCTTCTCAGAAGGCTGAGGCAGGACGATCCTGATTTTGATATCAGTTTGGCTGACACTATCTTAGTCCCTGTCACAGAGCAGTTATTACTGCCCCTCCCCACCCCACGAGCCGGTTCTTGCAAAGCAGTTCTGGAGACACGATTTTCATAGGTGAACCAACTGAGTCCAGGTTTATAACCCTACTCATCCCTTTATCTAATTCTCACCCCCCCCAGCCAATATTTTTCTTTCCCAGAGCCATCCGGGGACCTGGTGCCAGGCAGCTACAGGCCACACCAGGGCCCCTGCCCTCTGTAACCACTGGAGAAGCCAGTCCTGAACATGCATCCACCTTATCTTGCAAGCAAAGGAGGAAGGGAGAAGAGAAGCAGGCAGGGGGGCAAAGGCAGAGCCGAGTGGCAGAGCATGTGCCTGGCGTGCGTCGGTCCTGAATCCAGCCCCCAGCATCCCTCTGGAGAAGGAGGAGGAGGAAAGAGAAACAAAGAAGAACAAGGGCGAGGGAAGGAACAGAAGAAGGAGGGAAACAGTGGTCAGAGAAGTTAGTCAAAAACGAAAAGAAACCACCCAGATAGAACCATGTGCAACTCTGGGTGAGTGTTTGCTCCCCAATGTTACCAAGCCAAGCAGCTTTCCTTCCTGTTTTCTGATTGCTACCAGGGAGTGGAGGGGAGAAATATCTTTTCCTGGGAGTCAGCCCGGTTCCACAGCTTACCTCGGGGCTCAGGCCTGGTGCCGCTGAGGCTCGCTTTCACTAACAGCCTCCTAAAGAAGGAAGTCTCTGCTTCCTGGAGGAGCTCGTGCTGGTGAGCATAAGACTGTGGGGGCATCTTATCAATATCTGGGTTCCTCTATGCAAACTGTGTAGGCCACTGCTAATTCTCTCAAATTGTGCTTCCTGATGAAATGTTAAAAATTGCAAGAAAATAAATGGTAATAATACAGTGGTTAATTCTTTTTCTTCATTATATTCGTAGGCCAGTTCTTTTCAATGCATTTTGCAGGAAAACCTATCAGACTTATTTATTTATTTATTTATTTTTTAATGTATTTGGTACAGGGTCTCACTATGGAGCTTGGACTTCTAGTGATCCTCCTGTTTTCAGCCTCCCCAGCCCTGGGATTACAATCAAACCTATGTCCCTGTGCTTGCCTAAGCAGTTGCTTAGTCTGCTGAGCTATCTCGCTGGCCCTAAACCTTTAAGAATTTTATTTTATTTTATTTTTTATTTCTTTTTTGGCGGAACTGGGGATTGAACTCAGGCCCTTGCACTTGTCAGGGAAGCGCTTATTCCACTGAGCCATCTCCCTTAAGAATTTTAACTGCAACCAAAAGGAATAACCTTCACCATCTCTCTCTCTCTCTCTCATACAACAAGAATGTTTGGCAACTTTTTTGTGTTTTTTTAAAATTTATTTATTTTATTTATTTATGGGGGGGGCAGCTCAGCCCGCCTGGGGGTGGGGCGGGGCTGGCTGGCATGTGGTGCTGGGGGATTGAACCACGGTCCTTGTGCTTTGCTAAGCTTGTTCTGAGTAGGTGCTTTAGACCACTGAGCCATCTCACCAGCCCCTGTGTTTACATTCAAAGATCATTTGAGCCTTTTTCAAGGAAAAAAGTATTTGGTAAATAATTGTTTACATGTATCATTTATGCTTTTTCTAGCATGTAATACTTTTTTAAATAAAGATAGTTCTAGCCATTAAAAAAAAAAAGGGCCAGGGAGATGGCTCAGTAGAATAAGCACTTTTCTGATAAGCGCAGGGTCCTAAGTTCAATACCCAGCACTGAAAAAAAGAAAAAAAAAAAAGGAAAAGAAAACTAACAGAGAATAGGAAACAGAGTCTAGAAATCCAGCAGGAAAAATACTTCTAGAATGTAATGTTAGACTGTACTAAATCCTACTTGAAGATCAGGCAACAAGGGATCTGAAAGGCCCACTGGACTTAGTGATGTATTTTAGTAATGTAAAACACCTGCTGGGCATGGTGTTGGACTCCTGTAATCCTGGCACTTAGCAACTGAGACCCGAAGGTTGCTATGAGTTCAAGGCCAGCCTGGGCTACATGGCAAAACCCTGGTCTCAAACCAACGAACAAGAAGTTTGGCTGTAAAGGAAAGCAGGAGAACTGAATGAACTAGACTAAGAGGTTCTGGGTTTGTTTTTGTCTTTTTGAGACAAGGTCTCTTTCTGCAGTTCACGCTGGCCTTGAGCTCACTTTGTAGCCCGGGCTGGTCTGGAACTTGCAAGGATCTTCCTGCTTCAGCCTCCCAAATGCTGGGATCACAGATGTGCACCACTGTGCCCAGCTTGGACTGAGAGTTTTTATTGTTTTTTTTTTTTTGGTTTGCTAGATAAAAGAGACAAGCAGGTTTAAACAAAGAACAAAAGGATCTGTTTGAGAGCTACTCAAAAGAGAAAAAGAATCATTGATAATGTAAGTTCATATGTAGGAGAGAAGCAAATAGGATTGTTTTGGATAGTAGAGATACCACCACCACCTCCTTTTATGGGACCAGCAAGAAGATTAGTTCTTTTTTTTTCTTCTGTATTTTAGGGAAGGGTCTACAGGGTGTTCAGGGTCTCACTACTAGATCAGACTCATAGTGGTCCACCTGTTTACAGCCTCCCAAGAGCTGAGATTACAGGCGCGCCACCACTAGTCTCAGTAGCTGTCTCAGTGTGCCCCGGGCACGGGGCCGGCACAGCAGGCCTGGGGATCAAACCCCCAGTCCCTGCACCTGCTTGCAGGCGCTTTAATCCGCTGAGCTATCTCGCCAGCCCTTAAGAGGATTAGTTCTGTTGTAGGTGAGTTATTGTTTCATTTTTGGGTAATAATTGAGTGTGAACATCAACAAGGTAAATTGTGGGGTTTTTTGTTGTTGTTGTTGTTGTTGTTGTTGTTCTGTTTTGTTTTTGTGGTACTGGAGACCTAACCCAGAGCCTCGCATAAGCTATGCAAACCCTTTACCACCGAGTTACACCCCCAGCTCACAGTGGTGATTTGAAAGACAAATATAAGGCTGAGGAGACAGCTCACTGGCATAACTGCCTGCCTGATAAACAAGCCTAACCAAAATCCAGGGCTGGGGAGATAGCTCAGCAGCATAAGCACCTGCCTGGCGAGTGCAAGGCCCAGAGTTCAATCCCCGGTACAAAACAAAACAAAACAAAAACCAAGTGGTCATGGGAGTTTAGGGTATTGGGAAGAATATTCTTGAAATGATGGACCATACAATTTTACTGAATATGGGAGGGCACAAAGGATGGAAAAACTAAAATAAAGAGTCCTAATAAACTAGAAGAGGGGTCTCAGAGAGTTACTGAATATTGTTTTGTTTTTCTTTTCTTTTTTTTTTTTTTGAATATTTAACTAGAAGAGTTATGTTTCAAATATAGAATGGTGGGGGCCGGGGAGATGGCTCAGTGGAATAAGTGCTTCCCTGGCAAGCGCAAGGACCTGAGTTCAATCCCCGGTTGCACCAAAAAAAAAAAAAAATCAAATATAGAATGGTGGTTTATATATGTTTATTTATTTATTTATTTGTGTCTTAAAATTTTTTTTTAAATCTTTTATTTATTTGGGACAGAGTCTTCCTGCGCAGCTCAGACTCACAGTGATCCTTCTGTCTCAGCCTCCCCAGCACTGGGATTACAGGCGTGTGACACCACACCAGGTTTTTGTGACCAGCATGGCAGCGCAGCATGTGGTACTGGGGATCGAACCCGGATCCTTGCATGTGCCAGGCAGGGGCTTAGACTGCCGAGCTGTGTCCCCAATCCCTATTTTTGTCTTTTTGAAACTGCAGAGTTTCACTGTGCAGTTCAGCCTGGCCTCGAACTCGCAGCAATCCTACTTTAGGATAACCCAGTGCTGAGGTTACAGCTGTGCGCCGTGGCACCTGGCTGCGGATATGTTTCCTTTTGATGGTGAGACCCACTGTGTGCCCATTAGCATGAGTGAGTGAGGCAGAATGGAAGGGCAAGCTCAGGAAGTGAGAAGGTCCAGAACGCCAGGACTCGGGTTGTACGAAAGCTGAGGGTACCACCGTGATGAGAGGACAGGAATTATGTGAGCAGAGTGCCACAATATGATAAATGAACACAGTGAAGAAGGGACAACAGGGACTGCTATGGCTGTTATTTTAAAAACATTCCCCAAGTTGGACGTGGTGGTACAGGCCTGTAATCTCAGCACCGAGGTGGCTGAGGCAGGAGGATTACAGTGAGATTGAGGCCAGTCTGGACTAGAAAGGGAGACTGGCTCAACCCTCCCCACTAAAAAACAATGTCCTCCTAAAGCTCATCGTGTTCGAGGCTTGGTTGCCCTCTAAGTGGACCACGAGGGTTCTAATTTCATCAGCGGGTTAATCTAATGTGGCTATCGTAAGGTGATGGAAACAGGAGTTGGGCTTAGCTGAAGAGAGTGGTTCAGGGGCCGTTGCCTTGGCGACCAGCTCTGGGCTTTTCTCTGGCTCTTTCCCATCTCACTCGCTTCCCGGTCACTACGAGGTGAGCAGCTATTCTTGGCCACGATACTCTTATCTTCTCTTCAGCAGCCCGGAAGCAATGAAGCCACGTGACTATGGACTCTGAAATCACGAGCCCAAACAAACGTTTCCTCCTTTAGATGGCTTTTCTCAGGCATTTGTTCACAGCAAAGGAATGCCGATTAATGTGGCTGAATGACCTCTCTCCTGAACCCGAGTTTTCTGTCACCCTCTGTCTAACCGGACCTCCACATAGACGTCTGAGAGAGGGCTTCAACTCAACCACGTGACCTACTCTAGAAAAGGGGCCAGAAAATGCAGCTTTCTTGTTGGCCATGGATTTCTCCCCCAAATAAAGTAAGGATTCTATTATATTTATTTAAAATAAACAAAAAAAAATAGGGACTGCACATGGTGGTGTGCACCTGTAATCCCAGCATTTGGGAGGCTGAAAACAGGAGGATCACTACGAGTCCAAGCTGTGTAGTGAGACCCTGTATCCCTGTACTAAAATACATTAAATGAGTAAATAAATAATAAAATAAAAATTAAAAAATTAGATACTGTTAGGAAACAAACTGTTCTTACTCATGTCATATAACACTTATACTGGACTGGGCGTGGTGGCTCACATCTGTAATCCCAGCACTCAGAATTACAGCTGAGGCAGGAGGATCGCTGTGAGTTTGGGACCAGCCTGGGCTACAAAGCAAGCTCAAAGGCAGCCTGAAGTGTACTGCGAGACCCTGTCTCAAAAAGATAAATAAATATCACTTATACTACCAGATATTAAACAGTAGAAGCTCTAGAAGCTTCAAAAATCAAGAGAGATATCCGGAAAATATAAAGAACTCTTATAATTCAACAATAAAAACACAGGAGCCGGGGCTGGTGAGATGGCTCAGTGGTCTAAAGCACCTACTTAGAACAAGCTTAGCAAATCACAGGGACCGCGGTTCAATCCCCTAGCACCACATGCCAGCCAGGTGGGCTGAGCTGGCCACACACACACACACACACACACACATAAATAAATAAAATTTAAAAAAAAAAACAAACATAGGAGCCAGGGAGATAGTTCAGTAGAATAAGCGCTTGCCTGGCAAGCGCAAGGGCCTGAGTTCAACCTCTGGTTCCGCAAATCAATCAATCAATCAATCAATCACAACCAACCCAAGGAAAGGACGTGAGTAAACATTTCTCAAAAAATAAATAAATGGGGGGGGAATAAATAAATAAAAAGGTAACTGTAGAGATGGACATTTTAGTTAATTTGTGATAACCATTTTGCAATGTGTCCATATGTCAAATCACCATGCTATACACCTTGAATACAGACTTGTGTAGCAATTTCTGTCTGTCAGTCATATCTCAATGAAGCTTCAAAGGCCAGCCAAATAGCTCAGCGGATTAAAGCGCCTGCAAGCAGGCTCAGGGGCCAGGGGTTTGATCCCCGGGCTTGCTGTGCCGGCCCCGCCCCTGGGGTTCACTGAGACAGCAATTCAGACTGGGTGTGGTGGTGGGCGCCTGTAATCCCAGCTCTTGGGAGGCTGTAAACAGGC
>NW_004524653.1:8502074-8502659 GCF_000260255.1 Octodon degus
TTTGCCCTTCCTTCCCTCTCCCCCTGCTCTCCTTTCCATCTGAATTTTTTTCCTATTTTCTCACCAATTTGAAATACCACTTTTATTGCCTATTAAATTCCTACACATGTGAGTGTCTATCTGGGAGTTTCGCTTCCACTGATTTGTGGAAGTGTCCAGGGACTAGGAATTATATTATGTACATTTTCTATTTGGTTAGGCATTTTCAGAAAGTTCCTTGTTTTTATTTTCATTTTTTTTTTCCATAACAGGGTTGGAGAAATAGTTCGGTGGTCTAAATAGATCTGCCTGGCAAGCACAAGGGCCCGAGTTCCATTCCAGTACTGCATGCTGTGCTGTCCCCATAAATAGGCATGGTGGCCCACACCTGTAATCCCAGCACTAGGGAGGCTGAGACAGGAGGATCACTATGAGTCCAAGCTGTGTGGTGAGACTGTGCCTCAAATAAATAAATTAAAAATTTCTTTTCCATAAGGATTCTTTCACCTGGCTCCTCTAGTTACAATATGGTTTATATTTCTATTAAAATCACATTCAGGGGCTGGAGAGATGGCTCAGTGGTCTAAAGCACCTACTTGAAACAAG
>NW_004524653.1:8503759-8506995 GCF_000260255.1 Octodon degus
TGGCCTCCATTAATTTCTAAGTAGGATTTTCTACTGTATCTTTTCATCATTTCCCTAAGAGTCTGAGGTCGCTCTAGAGACACAGTCTACCGCCCCTAAGCTATTTATTTAGGTAGGCCAGGACACAGCTGCGGACCTTATCTCCCGCATGCAGCACACCCTACCTACCTAGATGGCACCCATCCAACAATCCTACAGGTCTGCCTTGTTCCTTTTAGGGAAGCCAACACACATCAATTAAGCTGTAGTTTATTTATATTTATTTTTATTTTTTTGGCCAGCCCAGCTGGGTGGGGCTGGCACTGCATGTGGTGCCAGGGATCGAACCACAGTCCCCTGCACCTGCCTAAGCTTGCCTAAAGCAGGCACTTGAGACTGCTGAGCTATCTTGCAGGCCCTGTAGTTTTTTATCAGCCAGTGAAAACTCATCATGTGCCTCCCTGTACTCAGTGCTGTGTTAGACACCAGAGACGCCATGTGACCAAGGCAGCCTGAGTCCCTACTCTCAGGAAGTTGACCGCGTAGTCCCAACCATGGACACTCAGCAAATAACTGAATAATTATAAGGTGATGAAGTGCTAAGAGACTATGAAGAGGGAGTAGAGATAATGTATCGGGCACTATCAGCATTCACATCTATACCCAAGGCTTCAATTACCTCCCAGATGGGACTGACTCATATTTGTGCCAGTAGCTCTGGCTTTCCTTGGAGTTTCATTGCCTCTTTTTTTTTTTTTTTTTTTTTTTTTGGTGGAACCGGAGACTGAACTCAGGCCCTTGCGCTTGCCAGGCAAGTGCTTATTCCACTGAGCCATCTCCCGGCCCCATTCATTGCCTCTTGACTGTTGTTTCTAAGGTATACAAAACTTGATGTGTCTGGGGAAAGAAAATCCTTATCTTTCACAAATCTAGCAATTTGTTTCGTTTTTTTATAATGCTTTGTAATCAATAGTTTTTGGTTTTGGTCTGTTTTTTCTGGCAATTCTCCTGCATTCGTCTCCCAAGTTCTGTGGCTACAGGTGTGTGCTACCACATCTGGCTTGCAATCAATATATTAAAAGAGATACTATGGTCACCAATTGGAGGCGTGGTTTAAATTCTGATACCCAGATTTAAGCATGTAAACCTACAATGACTTTTATCGTAGAATGAAAGCTAGTCATCATACTTTACTACCAACATTGAGCTATAGTTACTTTGGAGCGTAACTCAAACGGTTTCAGGTATCCCTGTAACATACCTAAGGAATACTTCCTATAACTTACCAGTAAGTTAGCCGTCCATGTAAGTTTCCTTCTACTTTCATATTCAGCTACCCAGCTCTGGAAATTGCTCCTGAGGGTTTATCACGGTCTGAAGAGAAGGGAAAAAGAACATAACAAGACTAGCAGTCGTTCTTAAGCTTCTCCTCCCCTTCCCCTCTCCTCTCCCCCACCCCCACCCATGTCCCATCCATTCTAAGTAACTCTTGCGTCCATCTGTTCTGCCACATCCATCTCATCCAAGGGCAGGGCATTGTCTTTGCTCCAATTGCTTCTCATTGCTTTTTTTTTTGTACTTTAAAAGGGTCTACAGGGTGTTCAAAGTCTCACTTCTAGATTGGATTGTAGTGATCCTCCTGTTTACAGCCTCCCAAGAGCTGGGATTACAGGCACAGGCCACCAAGCCCAGTCTCAATTGTCCTCTCAGCACACCCTGGGGGGGGGGCAGCAGGGCAGGCCCGGGGATCGAACTCCTGGCCCCCCGAGTCTGCTTGCAGGCGCTTTAATCTGCTGAGCTATTTGGCCAGCCCTTTCTCGTTGTTCTTAATATAGAGATAGGCCTCAGGTGGCCTATCTCTGCAAGGAAGGCAGTGCCTGGTCTCAGCTGGTCTCTCGTGTTCCCAGCCATCTTCTCTGAAAGGCAGCTGCCCAGGCCTTTTCCGTTCTATGAAGTGAGCTGTGGTGATTGTCGTTTTCAAGAATGTTCAAGGGGCCCAGGAATTGGCTCAGTGGAATAAGTGCTTCTCTGGCAAGCGCAAGGGCCTGAGTTCAATCCCTGGTTCCACTAAAAAAAAAAAAAAAAAAAATTATGGGGCCAGGGAGATGGCTCAGTGGAGTAAGTGCTTCCCTGGCAAATGCAAGGGAAGCGCATTCAATCCAAGTTCAATCCCCGGTTCTGCAAAAAATAAAAAAATAAAAAAAAATTCAACACTATCTCCTATCCCACATCCTTTTCTTTGGCATTGGGGATTGAACCCAAGGGGTGCTGAGACACACCACGCACCATTTCATCTTTTATGTGAGAACAGGGATCTTACTAAGTTGCACAACTATCCTTGACGTAGCCTTTTTTTTTTTTTTTTTGGTGTTGGGAATTGAACTCAGGAACTTGCACTTGCTAAGCAGTACTTGTGCCACTGAGCTACATCCCAGCCCATTGCCACCCTTCTGCCTCATCTCTCTGAGTAGGCGGGATTTCAGATGTGTGCCATTATGCCTGGCTTTTTTTTTTGAGACAAACTCTCATATTATACCACCTAGGGTGGCCTCAAGTTCCTGGGTTTGCTGGACATGGTTGCACATACTTGTAATCCCAGGTGGACTGACACAAGTTCAAGGCCAGAGTACAAGGCTAGACTGAGCTACGTAGTGAGACTCTCTCTCAAAAAACAAAAGTGAAACAAAACAAATAGGGCCAGGGATATAGCTCAGAGGCACAGGGCCTCCCTGGCAAGCATGAGTTCAATTCCCGGCACCAACAACAAAACAAAACAAATTCTGGTATCAAATGAGTCTCCTGCCTTAGCCATCTAAGTATGTAGCTGGGAACACAAGCATAGCTAGTAACCTTTACCTTTGGATCTAGATAGGCTGTATCTCATACATAGGCAATAAAGTACAGTGGATGTTGCTTTGTATGATGCCCAAGGCTATGTCACTCCAGGTAAATCAGCTTCGCCTTGCTGCCTGAATACCTTTTTTTTTTTTTTTAATGTATTCAGTACAGAGTCTATAGGGTCTTACTACACAGATTGGACTCATAGTGATCCTGTTTTCAGCCTCCCAAGCGCTGGGATTACAGGTTTGCACCACCACACCCAATCTCAGTGGCCTCTCAGCACACCCCAGGGGCAGGGCCGGCGCAGTGCACTGGGGATCAAGCCCTGTCCCTGCTCCTGCCTAAGCAAGGTGCTTTAGTCCGCTGAGCTATCTGGCTGGCCCTCCTGAATACTTACTCTTTTTTTTTTTTTTTTT
>NW_004524653.1:8507095-8513061 GCF_000260255.1 Octodon degus
AAAAAAAAAAAAAAAAAAAGAAAGAAAAAAGAAAAAAGAAAGAAACTTCAAAAACAAAAACCAAAACTTCTCCAGAAAAGATATACATATGGTCAAAACGCATGGAAAATGTGCTTAATATCGCGAGTCATTAGGGAAGTATACATCAAAACCACCGTGAGCTACAAAGTCATACCCATTGGGGAATGACCGTGTTCTCACCAAGACATGGAAAACAACAATTGCTGACAAAGACACAGAACATTTGAATTCCGTGTGCATTGTTAGTGGGCCTGCGACATGGTGTAGCTGCTGGGGAAATGGCTTAGGAGTTTCTCTAAAATGTAACCCTAGAATTCCCATATTACAGAGCAATTACACTCATGGGTGTGTTTGCAGAAGAAACAGAAAATGGGTATTCAGGGCTGGCGATATGGCTTAGTGGCCCAAGCACCTGCCTGACAAACCCAAGGCCCAGGGTCCAATTCCCAATATTAAATAAATAAAAATATAAAGGGGAGAGTTGCATTCTAAATGTTTTTTAATTAATTTATCTTTTTGCTATTTCATCAATCTAAGCTCCTTTCCATGACTTTGTGATTTTTTTATTTATGTGTTTGGTATAGGGTCTCACTATGCAGCTCATACTTACAGTGATCCCCCTGTTTGCAGCCTCCCCAGGACTGGGATGACAGGCCATACCTAGTCTTTTAAAATGTATTTATTCGGTACAGGGTCACTGCAGCTCAGACTTGTGATTCTCCTGTCCCAGCCACCTCAGCGCTGGGATTACAGGTGTGTGCCATCATGCCCGGTTTCAGGCTGGCAGTACATGGCTGGGATTCCGGGGCTGGTGTGGCATATGGTCCCGGGGATCAAACCCAGGTTCTTGAGCTTGCCAGGCAGGTGCTTAGACCACCAAGATGTCTCTGCAACCTCAGAATTACATTATAAAGGATGATGCAAAAGTCATTTTAGGGGCTGGGGAGATGGCTCAGTAGAATAAGTGCTTGTCTGGCAAGCACAAGGGCATGAGTTCAATCCCTGGTTCTGCCAAACCATGCCTGATAGTTCATACCTTAATTCCAGGACTCTGGGTGATTGAGGCAGGAAGATTACAACTTTAAATCTAGTCTGGCTAATTTAGCAATGCAGCAAGACTTTGTCTCCAAGTCAAAAACCTGGGGACCTAGCTCAATGCAAATGCCTTATGTTCAATATCCTGTGCTACAAAATAATATAACATAATATAAAAAATAAAATGCAATCAAATTTAAGAATAAAGCATCAATTTAAAAAGGCCTAGGGGACACAGCTTACTGCAAAAGAAGTACTGGGGAGTACCTGGAAAAAAAAAAAAGTCATCGCAAACTGCGTGTGGTGGCACATGGCTATATTCCCAGTTCTCAGGAGTCTGGGGAAAGAGGATTGCTTAAGTTCAGGAGTTCAAGGCCAGGCTGGGCAATGTGGGGAAGAAAAATCAAGTTAGGTGGGCCTGAGTGTATAGCTCAGGGTTGGAGCACTTGCTTAGTACAAGTGTGAGGGCTCAGGCTCAGTCCCAGCACCACAAAACAAGACAAATGATCTACGAAAAAAAAAAATCAAATTAAAAAAAAATTTTACTAAGAAAAACAAGGTGGAATTATGTAAGTGTGTTCTCAACATTAGTACTTCAAACCCAACACGAGGCCTACATGCCAAATCTCTTTTTTGCTCTGTTAGGAAAACAGCCCTGTGCTTCTTGACAGCTGTAGAGTCTCAACACCTCAGGATGTGCAACTTCTCCTCACCACCATTAGGAAGAATAAAGAAGAGGAGAGAGGGAATGATAAAGGAGTGAATGGGGGATGAGGGAGGGAGAGATGCAGAGAGAAAATGAACTTGGCTTTTGGCTTTCCATCTAAGTAGCTAAGAAATGTTCCCCTTGGTGTGAGGATGAGCTGTGTTTCTGATGGTCAGTGATGTCTTCCTCATCCTACCTCCCCCCCCCCTTTTTTTTGAGACAGCATCTTACTTTGTAGTTCAAGCTGACCTTGAACTCACTGTGTAGTTCAGCCTGACTTCAAACTTGAGGAACCCCTCCTGCCTCAGCCTCCCCTGTGCTGGGGTTACAGGTGTGTGCCACCACACCTGGCTTGGGTCAGTGATTTCTAACCAAGGATTTTATACCCAGCCAAATGATCTACGAGGTGTGAAGACAGAATAAAAACATTCCTAGGTGAGCAAGGTGTCCAAAATTTCTCCTGGATGCATGCCCCTTGCTCAGGGAGTGGTGCACAGGAGAGGAAATCATGCAAAAAGATACATGGACTCGGGGCTGGGGAGATGGCTCAGTGGAATAAGCACTTCCCTGGCAAGTGCAAGGGCCTGAGTTCAATCCACGGTTCCGCAAAAAAAAAAAAAAAAAAACTTGAAAAAAAAAGGGGGGGTGCTGGTGAGATGGCTCAGTGGTCTAAAGCACCTACTTGGAACAAGCTTGGCGAAGCACAGGGACCGCAGTTCAATCCCCCAGCACCACATGCAGCCACCCCACCCCCTGGTGGGCTGAGCTGGCCACACACACATATATGGATAGATGGATAAAGAAATAAAATTTTTAAAAAAGATACATGGACTCTAAGGGAACAGGAGTCCAGCCAAGGAAAGAAGTGAAGCCACCTGGTAGGGCTTTGCTGCCTGGAGGATCCAGACCGGAAATCAATAAAGCACAGAGTGCAGGGTTGAGGATGTCCCTGAGTGTAGGAGAGCCCTCCAGGCTCTCCTCAGGTCCAAGAAATCAATTTGTAATACCAGAGATACATTATTGGAATCCCACCAAGTTAATTCCAATCTACCACACCCAGGGCAACCCACAGCAAAAGTAAAGACACTAAAACATATTTACAATTATTGGGGAACCAAGGGGCCCTACGTCCAGCCATGAAGATGGCTTTCCAGAACAAAGAGAGCAACCCAGGGCCCCCACCTGGATTTTATTCAGCTGAGAGGGGGGAGTTGAGGAAGAGAATTGTGGGAAGTAGGTGAGCACTGTGAGCTGCGTTAGGTAGGTGGCCTGCACTTACCTCTGCCATATGCAGATAGAATATGCAGAGAAAGTAATTTGCATTATGCTGCTGAGATAGTGTCTAATGTTTTGGGGCCCGTGCTTCAGCTCTGATGTGTAATCTTTCAAGCCCCAGGAAGTCATAGCCTCTATCTCGAGGCTTGAACCCCAGCTGACAGCATGGAGCACTGGCTCTTCATCCTGTCTCGACCTGGCTCATATTAGAGAGCAGCAGGTATGGGTTATCAGGGAAACACACTTGCCATCTTCAAAAATTACCACCAGCACCTCAGCTAGACCAATACACATTGCTTAAGGCCAATTGAAGGATAAACAGAAGTCCCAGCCAGCACTGTACATAGCAATACAAGGAAATAGGGTCAGGCTCAGCCAAAATGGAGACAATTGCTCTTCTTTCAAGGAGAGCTGCTGAGATGGTCCTCCACACCTGAGGGAAAAAGAAAAGAAAGAGAAATGTATAGGTTAGCTGATTTTGAGTCTATTGAATGAAGACTTCCATTTGTTTGAGAGATTTTTAGGTCCACTGGTGACAAGCACGTAGACAGCTAAGTGAAAGCAACTTGTGGAACAGATGGGCCCCATGGGGTGTAGGCAGAAAACAAGTTTATTCTTGGATGCAAAGTTTATTCTTTGTTGTTTGCATGTTCAATTTGTCTTCAAGTCAGTGCTCCACACTTCGAAGTCCAGATCAAGTCCCATGGAGTCTGTGTCACTGTCAAGCAATCAATTCTCAGTTATTCAAAACTACCAAACAAAATTGAACGATTGAAAAACCTCTTTCTGTGCATTAAGCTGAACTTTATAAAATGACCTTTTTTTGTTTTTCTTTCTTTCTTTCTTTCTTTTTGGTGGTACTGGGGCTCGAACTTAGGATCTTGTACTTGCCAGTCAAGCACTTATTCCACTGAGCTATCTCCCCAGCCCTCCTTTTTTTGTTTTTAGTTTCTGTTGGTCCTAGGGATTGAACACAGGGCCTTCACCTGCACCTGTATTCCACACCCTTCTTTCACTTTTTAATTTTAAGACAAGATCTTGCTAAGGTGCCCAGACAGGCCTTGAACTTGTGATCCTCCTGCCTTAGCCTCCCAAAATGCAGGGCTCACTGGCATGCATCTCTATGCCTGGCTGAACTTGCCATTTTTGTGAGTCCTGTGTGGTTGACTATGGGCAGCTCCATTTGATTTACTGTTACAAGTGTCAAAATTTTCAAAGTAGCTTAAAGTTAAGTCATCTTTTATGACTTAGGCCTGCTTTGGGTTGGCCACCTGAGTGAAGGAAGGGAGGCCCAGCAATTTGGTTTTCCTGTTTCCCCCAGGGCTGTCACCACCCCTTCCACTCAGGGGAGGGGGGTTAGGAAAGAAGGAGCACAAAAGAAAAGAGGAGGTGGGCGCTTAGACCTTGGCGGGCTTTGTGAACTCTCTGGAGCCCCGCTCTGCCTCACCTCACCCTGCTCCTCGGGGTGGGCAGCTCTGTGGGGCCCTCTCCATCCCGAGTGTCAGCATCTCCTCACTGACCTGTCAGTCCCGCCCTCTGCCCTCCTGAGTTTGTCCTCTGACTGAGGTCACCTTGTGCCACTCACTGGGCAAACCCCTTAGGTCCCGCTTTTTCCCCAGCAGGGCTGAGCGGGCCTCTGGATATTGGCTTCGTCCTGAACACCTCCAGCCCCCTCTGTGTGCTGCCCGCGGAAGAACAGGCAGCCATGCCGCTTGTTTTGACTTGGTAGCCAGAGGGAACAGGGAGCAGGTGACACGTATGTCCGAGGGGATGAGAAGAAAGAAGATTCCCAGAATAGCACAGCACTGGGGAAGCTGAGGCAGAAGGGTCAGACCAGCCTGGGCTGCATATTGAGACCCTTTCTCAAAAAGACAAACGCAGACCCGGCGTGATGGCATGTGTCTGCAATCCCAGCGCTGGGAAGGCTGAAAACAAGAGGATCACTCCAAGTCTGAGCTGCGTAGTGAGACCCTGTACCAAGTACATAAAAAATAAAAATAAGGGGCCTCCCTCCCCTAGCTCAGTAGAATAGGCGGTTGCCTGGCAAGCACAAGGTCCTGAGTTCAATCCCTGGTTTGAAATAAATAAATAAATAAATACATACATACATACATACATACACACACACACAAGTATGCATGTCATTTACTTGTGCAAAGGAAACTACCAGGAGGGAGAGTTTAAAGTGAGCGGGTGAATATTCATTCCTTTTTGTGATACTTTAAAACAAACAAATCACTTGATTCTCACAACTTCGGCTCCTGAAAATGGGATGTAGCTCTGTAGCTCTGTAGCCCTGTAGCGGAGCCCTTGTCAGGCATACATGAGGCCCCGGATCTGATTGCTAGTGTTCACACACGTACACACACACACACACACACACGTACACACACACTCACATGGTGTCTTTCCTGCCTCATCTCCCAGCTATTCTCCAGAGACAAATCTTATTTCTTTTTCTGGTATTATCCCCAATCTCTGGGATTTACCATTTCTCTGTTCATTAACAAATGAGTTCTGTTCCTGCCACATTTTTTCTCTCGATTCCTCCCACCTTTGTTATCAATTTTATTTATTTATTTATTTTTGTATTTTAGGGAAGGGTCTACAGGGTGTTCAGGGTCTCACTATTAGATTGGATGTGCAATGATCCTCCTGTTTACAGCCTCCCTAGAGCTGGGATCACAGGCTTATGCCATCATGCCCAGGCTCAATGGCCCTCAGTGTGCCCTGGGGGCGGGACCGGCACAGTAGGCCCAGGAATTATCAATTTTATTAAACTCCCTCCCTGCAAGAGAACTTTGCTTTCATGTATTTTGTCTACTGTTTTGTTTTGAGACAAGGTGGCTTTCTTGCCCAACCTGACAGTGATTCTCCTGCCTCAGCCTCCTGAGTCACTGCAGCTACAGGGCCTGGACACTTCAACTTG
>NW_004524653.1:8522801-8525791 GCF_000260255.1 Octodon degus
CTTGCCAGGGAAGTGCTTATTCCACTGAGCCATCTCCCCGGCCCCTGAATACTTTCTCTTGAACCATTCAACTGCTAGGTAAAGACTCTGGCAGCTCTGAGGGTGCGCTACTATGAGGAAACTCAAATTAATTTAGCCAGACAGGCCACACAGGCTCTGTGTTAGTTAGTTTTCTGTTACTGTGACAGAATACATGAGACTGGCAAATTAGTGAAGAGAAGAAGTTTGTATTCTCTTATAGGCTGGGAAGCCCAATAGCATGGCACCAGCATCTGTTCAGTTTCTGGGGAGGACTTTGTGTTGCTTTTCCTCATGGTGAAAACTAGAACAGGTGGCTGATGAGATAAAGGAAGAACACAGCCCATGTCTCAGTAGCTAATCCAGTCCCTGAAGAACATAAAGTCATCCACAGGAGAAAGGCAGCAGTTCATTCAGGAGGGCTCGACTCCCGCCACACCCACCTCCCAGCACTGCCCTATCGACAATCCCCACTTTGGCAAGAGTTTCAGAGGGACAGACCAAGCCAGGCATGGCGGTGCACATCTGTAACCCCAGCATTCAGGAAGCTAAGGCAGGAAAGATTATGATTCAAGACAAGCCTGAATTAACAAACAAGAAAAGCAAGGAAAAAAAAAAAAGTAGAAAATCACATTCAGACCACAGCAGGCTTTCAGGCTGCCAAGAAAGAGATACCAGGCCGGAGTCCACTGACCTACCCTCGGGCACCATATGGCTGCCCACATGTCACTCACCCACATTAGAACCTACGGGGTCAGCGAGATAGTTCAGCTGACTAACGTGCTTGCTTAGGCAAGCTTAGGCTAAGCGCAGGGACCACAGTTCGATTCCCAGTACCACATGTGCTGCAGCCCCACCTCCAGGGCAGGCTGAGCCAGCCAGAGTCGTAGTGATGCACGCCTGCGAGGATCACCGCGAGTCTGAGCTGTATAGTGAGATCCTGCAACAACCAAATACATAAAAAAACAACAACAAAAAAAAAAACAAAAAACCTGCAGGCCAAGCCTTCCCCAAATTCCTGATCTGCAGAAACAAAGGTGATATAACATGATTGCTGTTCCTTTCAGACACGAAATTCTCGAGTGAGCCGTGCTGTAGCAACAGTACCTGGAACTCACGTGCTGTCCTTCTGCAGGACTTTGTGCAGGCCTCTCCCTGCTGGGAGCCCTCAGTTTCCCAGTGCCTGCTTCCCACCTACATTGCTTCCAAGCCTTCCTGAAGCTGCAGTGCTTTAGGGCGTTGCTCTGCTAAACCCTGAGGCTAGGATTTCGTAAGGCCGCACACACGTGCAGATGATGTGTGGGGCCAGGGAGCCATCAGCTCCAGACTCCCGCATTGGGTTCACGCATCTGCTTGTCTAGTCTGCTCAGTAGGGCACACATTACAACGCGGATGTCAACCAGGGCAGGGGCTAAGTGAGACCCAGAGGGTGAGCTGTATAGTGAGATCCTGCAACAAAGTCTTCCTCCTGTCAGACTTTGTTCAGCCTCATCTGCTCCATGCTTAGCTGGATTACTAGGTGTTGCAATAGTAATTTTAGCCAAACAACACTTGGGAGGCTGAGGCAGATAGCTCTTGAGTTCAAGGCCAGCCCAGGCCATGTAGTGAGACAACCCCCCCAATCCCCTTCCCCCAACTTGTCTCAAAAACAAACAGAAATAACTCCAAAATAATAGCAACTAATTAAGACTTAATTCCAAAACAGAAAGGAAAAAAATTGAAAAGACTGAAATCAAACAAAAGCACTAGCTGCAGACTTTGAGAACTAGCTCCAACACTTGGTTTCACTTTGTATAACCAGGAAATTGTTAGTTCTGGGATTAAGGCATGGGCCGTGCAGGTTTGCTTTTCTCTCTTTGCGCTTAGAAATTGTCAGCCAAGTTCTTTTTCAAGGGTAGATAGGCCTCTTGACTCTTGCCAAGACATGTTTTTCTTTTTCTTTGGAATAAGATGGAAATAAGAAACTGTGACTACTAAATATATTACACTAAATTGTGTGTTCCTTTCAACAAGGTAGGTATGTTTGTAAGAAGGGCAGGCAGAAAGTATTACTATTATTATTTATAATTATTATTAACCCCTTTGGTGTAAGGATGGGCCTCACGGACCTACACACCCAGTCCTCTATTATTATTCAACAGTGAGAAAATCGGGTGTGGTAGCCTTCAATCCCAGTCCTGGGAGATTGAGGCTGGAGAAGTTCAATTTCCAGGCAAATCTGGCCAACGCAGTAAGACCCAGTCTGAAAAACAAACAAACAAACACCCCCAACCTAGTGAGGAAACAGTCTCAGAGTGTGCAGGAAAGGAGTCCTGCGCTCATGGCAGGTTTTTTTTTTTTTTTTTTTTAAATTTTGAGCTCCGAGACCGATGGCGCATTCCTCTCAACCTGTTTTTGTAAGGGGACTGTTAAAAGCGATTTAGCTAATGAGTGGCGCACTATAATCCCAGCACTCAGGAGGCTGAGGCAGGAAGATTGCCGCGAGCTCAAGGGCAGCTTGGGCTGCATAGTTCAAACTTAGTCTGACCTACATAGCAGACCCTGTCTCAAAAAACACCCCCACACCTCCCCAAAAAACCCCAACCAAACCCAAACTAGTTAACCTAGAACTTTTATTGTAACAGATCTCAATTTTAATGTTTTCCACCACTTAAGAGTGGCGTTTTGGTTTGTTCGCTCACTTCTGTGTTTGCAGCAGTGCCTTGGACGTCGTGGGTATTTAATAAGAACTGCTAGGAAGGAGGGACTGAGGGGAAGAAAGAGGCACCACAGCCGAGGGGACAGAGGGCGGAGGGCGCGGAAGAAGGAAGCGGGCGAGCGGGAACGCAGACGCACGTTCCCAGCCGCTTCCGGTACGGCGGGCGGCCAGCAGCGCCCCGCGGCGCCACAACTGGCGGCAGGCGCAAGCCCCCGAGCCTCAGGCCCCGCCCCCAGGCTCCCGGCGTGCCTTGCGAGCGCGGGTCCGCGCGGCG
>NW_004524653.1:8525891-8528887 GCF_000260255.1 Octodon degus
TTTACAGGGTCTCACTATGTAGATCGGACTTGTATTGATCCACCTGTGGTCAGCATCCCAAGAGCTGGGATTGAACCATGTCATTGTGCTCTACCTAAGCAGGTGCTTTAATCCGCTGAGCTATTTGGCTGGCCCAGTTTTTAAAATTTTTGTGTTAAGGCCTAACTCAGGGCTAGTACTTGCTAGGCAAAACTAGGCCACTAAGCTAAATCCCCAATCTCTTTTCTACCTTTTTAAGACAGAAAGTTGTTACTGATTTGAGACTTGTTTCTGACATAAATATTTAATGCTATAACTTTCCCTCAAATTATTGCTTTAGGCCAGGGAAATGGCTCAGGGGCATAAGCACCTGCCTGGCAAGCGCAAAGTCCTGAGTTTGATCCCTGGTACCAAACAAACAAGTAACAAAACACACACAAAAAAGACCCAAATTATTGCTTTAGTTGCACCCCCAAGATTTTTTTTTTCCTTATGTATTTAGCACGAGGCCTACAGGGTCTCACTACGTAGATCAGACTTCTAGTGATTCTCCTGTTTTCAGCCTCCCAAGTGCTGGGATTACAGGCACATGCCATCATGCCCGGTCTCAACTGCCATCTCAGCACGCCCGGGGCGTGGGGGGGGGAACAGCACAGCATGCTGGGAATCGAACCCTGGCCACTGTGCTCTGCCTAAGCAGGCGCTTTAGTCCGCTGAGCTATTTAGCTGGCCCTGTACCCCCACGTTTTTGATATGTCAGAATTTCATTTAAAATTTTTAAATCAATTATGTATGGATGTATGGATGTATTTATTTGGTATAGGGTCTCATTAGGAAGCTCAGACTCATAGTAATCTTCCTGTCTCAGCCTCCCCAACCCAGAATTTCATTTTAATTGGGCTCACAGTACTTATAATTTTCTTAACTCTGTGAGGAAAAAAATGTACCAACTGGAGTATAAGTTTTATTATTTTATTTTATTTTTTGGTATAGGGATTGAACTCATGACCTTGCACTTGCCAGGAAGGCGCTTATGCCACTGAGCTATCTCCCCAGCCTTGGAGCATATGGTTTATATATACTCTTTTTGCCTGTATCCTTACTACATTCAGCCCAAACACCATTTTCTAAAACTAATTAGGTTGGGCAGGGGAGATAGCTTGGCGGTCTAAGTGCCTGCCAGGCAAGTGCAAGGACCAGGGTTCAATCCCTGCTACCACGTGCCATACCACCCCTGTGCCGAGCCTACCACCAAAACCAGGTATGATGGCACATGACAGTAATACCAGCGCTGGGGAGGCAAGACCCTGTACCAAATAAATAAATAAGATTTTTAAACTTTCTTTTTTTGCAGTACTGGGGATTGAACTCAGGACCTTGTGCTTGCCAGGCAAGCGCTTATTCTACTGAGTTATCTCCCTGGCCCCTATTTTCAAACATTTTTGAAAAGTAAAATTAACTAGGTAAGCTGTCTTTTCCCTACATATCCCTCAGTGAATTCATCTGGTGTGTGGTATCCTCTTAACTTCCTGGAATCTTTGTATATCCTTGTAGATCCTTGTAGATCCCTGTTAACATTAATTTTTATTTTATTTTAAAAATTGTACTTATTTGTTTGCTTATTTTGAGACAGGGTCTGACTATGTAGTGTAGGCTGGCCTTGAACTCACTATGTAGCCCAGGCTGGCATCAAATTCAGTCATCCTCTTGCCTCAGCCTCCCTAGAGCCAGGATTACAGGTGTGCCGGGGATCGAACCCAGTCCCTTTATCTGCCTAAGCAGGTGCTTTAGTCCACTAAACTATCTGGCTGGCCCTTGTTGATTTTTACACATGCGTACTGCAAAGTTTACTCCTTTTTTTTTTAAAAAAATTTTTTTTTATGTGTGTGTGTGTGTGTGTGTGTGTGTGTGCGTGCGTGGCCAGCTCAGTCCACCAGGGGGCGGCGCTGGCTGGCATGTGGTGCCGGGGGATTGAACCGCGGTCCCTGTGCTTTGCCAATCTTGTTCCAAGTAGGTGCTTTAGGCCACTGAGCCATCTCACCAGTCCCCAAAGTTTACTCCTGAAGGACTCTGAAATACACAGGTTCACATCTCTCCTACTTGTATAGCCTACGAGACATTTTGATTCTCTAAACACTTCAATTTTCTTCCGTGTCGTCTTGCTGAAGCCTACCTCTCCTTTCCCCGACTGTTGGTCTGTTTTCTGTCTTTGTAAGTATGCTTTTTTCAAACTGGCATATAATGGAAGCAAATTATATGTGGGCTTCAGGATCTGGTTTTATCACCTAGAGACAGACAATTAAGGTTCATCCCCCGTTTCACGAGCACATCTCCTGTCCCGTATGATTGCTGAGCGACATCCATTGTCCACAGTTTATCTACTCACCAGTTGAAGAATATTTCGGTTGTTCTAGATTTTGGCTGCTATGGATAAAGCTATCAAAAAGATTAGTGTAGGAGGCCATGGAGATAGCTCAGCGGTCTAAGCACCTGCATAGAGACCTGCAAGGACCCGGGTTTGATCCCTAGTACTGCATGCTGTGCTGGCCCCACCCCAGGCATGCTGAGCAGCCACCAAGTCCAGGCATGGTGGTGCACACCTGTATAATCCCGGTGCTGGGGAGGCTGAAACAGGTGGATCACTATGAGTCCAAGCTGTGTAGTGAGACCGTGTACCAAATACATTAGAAAAAAAAATAAAAAAAAATGTGTAAGGTTTTCTTGTGAAAAGACATCTCAATTTATTTATTTATTTATTTATTTATTTATTTATTTATTTATTTATTTGGCAGGACTGGAGATTGAACTCAGGCCCTTGCGCTTGTCAGGGAAGCTTATTCTACTGAGCCATCTCCCCAGCCCTGACATCTCAATTTGTTTGTGTAACACCAAAGAGTAGGATTGCTGAGTGGTCTGGAAAATGTATGTTTAACTTTATAGCTGGGTGTAGTAGCGCATGCCTGTAATCCCTGCACTCAGGAGGCTGAGGCAGGAGGACTGCTGGGAGTTCAAAGTCA